>NC_063342.1:46380705-46386575 GCF_021869965.1 Rhincodon typus | reverse complement strand
TGTTATCTCAGATTCTCCAGCATCAGCAGTTCCCACTATCTGTAACATGTTTCTAAAGTCAGATGCTAAATTAACAGACCTACCATTACTTGACTTTTTGTCTCCCACCTTTTTTGAAAAAGGACCCCGCCAAAAAAAATGCCTGTTTTCCTATCTTCTGAGACTCTTAGAAGGATGCTAACAACGCATCCACTATCACTGTAGGTTATTCTTTAAAATCCTAGGGTACATCCCATCAGGTCTGTTGCGCATATCATGGCATTTAGCTCAAGCCTTTAGCTCTAGTGAGCCTGAACCACCAGGCAACCACTTTGACTTTCATGAGGAAGGGTCACCGGACCCGAAATGTTGACTCTGATTTCTCTTCACAGATGCTGTCAGACCTGCTGTGCTTTTCCAGTAACTTGTGTTTTTTTTTTGTTTCTGATTTACAGCACCTGCAGTCCTTCTGCTTTGACTTTCATGTTGGGCATGATCACCATCTGGTTTCAATACTGGACAGATGTTGTAATACTGATATAACACATGCCAAGACACACCTCCTGCCACTCACTGGCAAGAATCTTACCTCTCTGTTCAAGCAAAAACGTAGTTAGTAAATGGGATTTTTTGGTCTAAATGGCAAGAAACTCCCCACTGCTGATCTCACACAAATCTCCTAACTTTATCTTCAATACCCACATCTTTTAATGCCCAGGAAAATTCCATCCAGAGTTTTTCTTAAATAATTATAGGTTGGGAAGTGTTTATGTCCACAGGCATCTGCATGACTTTGTTCATGAGTCATGAAAAGCGAGCATGCAGGTGAGGCAAACAATTAGGAAGGCAAATGGTATGTTGGCCTTCATACAAGGGGATTTCAGTATATGAATAAAGATATCTTGCTGCACTTGTACAGGGCATTAGTGAGACAGCACCTGGGAGCAGAGTGTACAGCTATTGTCTTATCTAAGGAAGGATATACTTGGTTCAGAGAAAGTACAACAGGACTTCGCCAGCCTAATCCCTGAGATAGCCAGATCATCATTTGGAGGACAGATGGAGGAAATTGGACTAGTATTCTCCAAATTATTGAAGAATAAGGATGAAATCATTGAAACTTTTAATATTTTGTAGGGTGGATGTAAACAGAATGTTCCCCTCAACAGTAAATTTCTGAAAAGATGGTGGCAGCAAAGGCCTTCTGAGCCCAGGGCTCATCCACTCTATCTGCTTTTCTTTTGTTTCTTTTCATTATTTTCTTCTCTTTTATTTTGCTTGCTGCTTGTTGAAGGGCTTGGGAACTTGCGGCGATGGCATTGGTGGTGGCAAGTAGAACCAGCAGGGTCTCATGGTGGCAGCATCAGGGAGATTAGGAGACCCTGCGGCATTGGCAGCAGCTGCATTGGCGAGGTGGACCCGAAGTGGACTCGTGGCAATAGCGGAGTAGAGTTTGGCCTGGTATGGTACCCGGCATCAGTGGCGCCTGTATTGGCGAGGTCCAGTGAGGACTCACAGTGGCCAGGGCATCAGTGTAGGCCAGATGGCACCAACAGCGGCAATTTTCATTCCAGCGGTAGCGGCGCAGCGAAGGGGACTCGTGCCTGGACACTAGGCCCATGGTAGATCACTTAACAAGGAGGACTATAAAGTCGGGCACTTTTTCCTTATTGTTCTGCCTTTATACTCTATATTTTGGCTTATTTTCCTACGTTTTAAGATGGCGCCGGAGAGTGGCAACACTGTAGAACACTTTAAGCTGCACTTTGTAATAAAATACACATGACAATAAACCAAATTAAATCAAATGTGGGCTCGGGACAATCTCAGAATAAGGGGTAAACTATTTAAGACTGGGATGAGAAAGAATTGATTCACTTGGGGAGATGGTGGTGGGGGGATTGATTTGAATTCTCTCCCCCAGAGAGCTGGGGAAACTCAATCAATAACATGTTCAAGACCAAAATTAATACATTTCTGGATATTAATGACATCAAGGGATATAGTAACACCACAGAAAATTAGATTTGAGGTCGATGATTAGCCATGAACTAACTGTATGGAACAGCAGATTCATTATGCTTAATTGCCTAACTCCTGGTCCTACATTCCAATGTTCTGAAACCCATGCTAACTTTGTTCGGTTAATGCTTGACCAAATACTTAGTCACACCATTGTTGTTGATAGGTGTTGGTTATTTCCATATAACTGACAAGTCTGTAACTACCTGGTTTCTCCCTTGTTAATAGAGTGACGTCTGCAGTTTTCTAACTAAAACCACGCAATTCACCATTTTAAAGAGCTATGGAAAGTTATAGCTAACACATGTTCATTCATTTCTTTTAATAGCATGGTTTGGAAGTCATCATGCCTTGGAGATTTGTCTGTCTTAAGTCACATTATATTTCCACTATGGCCTCTGTTACCGTTTTAAATTTTCTTTACCATTATAAATAAATTAAATTCAATCCCTTGACTGTATTGGGTTGTGAGCAATTTTTTCTCCAGTGTTAAAACAGTTAATCATTTCTCAAGTCTCTAATTTTCTTGTTATCCAATATAGCCTCATCTATGATCTTCAGTTGGCCCATTCCCTTTCTATCATTCTGTCTTAGTATTTTTAAAATCTTTTGACTCATTTTGAAATTAATTTCAAGTATTTTTATTTCCCCATTTTCATGACTTACTTTGGTTGTATTCCCTTCATTGATTTTCACAATTATCTCTATCTCTTTCCACACTTTTTTTTTGTTTTTAAACACATTTGTTGATTAACTTCTTAACCGTACTCATCAAGTCTACCTTTTAGGGATGTGCGTTCATTTTATATCATGTCTTTTCTGATTAATATGAGATTATTAAATTGTATCCAATGTAATCCAAGACTTTAAATTAATCTTTATTGGATAGTGCAATATCCTTTTGATATTTATTTATTTCTAGTTGGATAATTTTCATCTATCACCTAAAGCTGATTATGATGGAATAAGAAAGTATTAGTTGCAAGGAATCTAAGTGTACTCTCATTGTGGCTATTTTACAGTGTAAATCAAGCACAGAAATAACCAATTTAGAAAGGCAGTGGATGTATCCAACCCACATGGTGTTCAGGCTTGATAAAAGTGCAGGTATTCTGTAGATACAAAATTGATGCTCCTGCATCTACTTAAGACCAAGACTGTGAAATTCATGGAGACCAGTTTTACAGGCAAACAGAAGAGTCTATTTTTGAACAAGATTGCACCAAAAACAAATATTCTGCATTGGTAATGTTCAGTGAAGTATAAAATTTTGCAAGAACACCAAAGATAACTTCTAAATAATGATGATTATTATTTTATGCCCACCTCAATGGATGACCTGGTACTTCGTTTTCTAAGTTCATTGAAAAGACAGTGTTTTTTTAACAATACCACAGTCCCTTGATAGTGCACTGGCACACTAGTTTAAAAAGTTGGCTTCCTGCAGTAAAGTTGAAACAAAAAATGTTTTCTAATCCAGAAACAGGATCCTGTCCATCTGGGGGAGAGGGGAACACAGCTTTAAAGGGCATGGAAGAGACAGAGGTCTGCACAACTGTAATGCAATTATCTGGCCTATATTGTCTTTGAGGTATAGGCTCGAACTGGGACTGCAGTATAAATGAAGTGACCCTAATGTATCAGAATTCTCACTTAGGACTCTATGAATTTTAATGCATAGTCTTTTTTTCAATGAATCACCTAAAACGAGATAGCTGGAAAGCATAATACATGCAGAAAATCATGAAATTTCAGTAATATTTCATACTGCATTAGTTTGATATTTTCCACACCAAAATGTGCTTCAAATCTAGCTACGGAGGTGTCTTACTAATTATGTCAAAAATACACACTTGTATTTTGTTGATTGCTTGCACATTAAATCACAAGTTTCACAGTTCGATTCAAAGTCTATAAATGCAATTAGCAGTTAATATGAATACTGTAAAATGAAATGTGGCAGTTCCTGTGCTACATTAACATCTGCTGAAAGTCAATAACCAGGTAGGATGGTAGTGGCCCTTTAATAAAGTAGCCTGGAACAGTAAATCGAGTTGTGTCTGGACAGATTGTGAATGACCTGCTTGGACTGGAATGGATGATCTAAATCTCTCTTCTCTTTCCTTATGTTCTCATAAGGGAATTGGCTAAATAATTTACAGTCCAGACTGTACTATTTGTTGGTCTTGAGAGGGTAGGTTAGCCAAGTTTGGTTTAAGATGCAGTGTGATGAGTGCAATTCCCACACCGCTTAACATTACCATGAAGGTCTCTCCTTCTCAACTTCTGTCCTTGCCTGAGGCATGGTGACCCTCATGTTTAACCACCAACAGTCAGCTCCTATGGTTCCGTAGGACTATTGCACCTTTACCTAAGGACTGCATCCATTCAGCCTGAAGGAACACATTGATCATGACGGAGCATAAACTTTAAATTAATGGTTACAAGTGTAGAATGCCCAAATGAATTGGAAAAGTGGCGCAGAATCCTCTTAGCCTCTAAATGACGTAGGCAGTAACGAGTCAATTGGTAGCATTGTAAGAAATGAGATTCTCAAATGTACAGACCAAAAAGATTCAATTCTGCAGCCAAGTTTTGAACTGCGAGATGAGAATCTCGCTAGTAAGCAGCGAGAAGCATACTTACAGGCCGTTAGAACCTAGTGTTACCTCTCCGAAATACATGTTCATATTCTTTCATGTGTAAAATAAAACACAAACAGCGATAATTCCAGATTATCAATGTCAAAACAGGTACCTGGCAACCCCTGCTCGCTGCTTGCTCCTCCCAGGCTTCTATCTTGGACACCAGTCCCCAGCCTCTTAGGGCACATTCTATGAAGAGCAACCAGTTGCCTGCTTCCCCACCCTCCCCATCCAGTGGCTCACTAACCAAACTGCATCTCAGGGCTCTTTGCACCTACTTGGATGCTCACAACATCTCTGCCTTGCCTTGCTGCAACTTATTGTCTTATTCAGTACTTTGAAGATTCACGATACCTTGCTGCTTAGTGCAGACAAAAAGCTGGGCAACTTATTATTATTGTCATCAGTGATCAGCCAAGGGACCGGACATGTTGCTGTATGGCAACCATGTTATATCAATTTCAAACTCAGTCGAGAAGCACACTGCATGTTTCAACAAAACAGCCATGTCTCAAGTCTCAGGGAACAATACTTGGTCAAGTTGAAGGTGGGCCTTGAACAGTTAGTCAGGGGCAATGCCCAATATCAATCCAGAAGCATAAACTCAGCCAGTCTGTTACTTCTGGTGGTCACAGTCAGGGCTCTGATACTTTTTTTAAAAAAATTCATTCACAGGATGGGAGGGTCATGGGCTGGGCCAGCATTTCTTGCCCATTCCTAATTGCCCAGAGGTAGTTGGAAGTCAATCACATTGCTGTCAGCCTGGAGTCACATGTAGTCCAGACCAGGTAGCAATGGTGGTCTCCTTGCCTAAAGGATATTAGTGAACCAGATGGGGTTTTCCTGAAAATCAGCAATAGTTTTGTGGTCATCAGACTCTTAATTCCAGATTTTTATTGAATTCAAGTACCACCATCTGCCGTGGTAGGATTCGAACCCAGGTCTCCAGACCATTACATGGGTCTCTGGATTAATTGTCCAGTGATAATGCCACTAGGCTATCACCTCCTTGGTGACCTGGACAGTGGACCATGGTAAATCCTGCAAATCCAGTTCTACCAGTTCAGGGATTTTCAGTCAGTCAGGGAGCTGCAGTGAGATTGGTCAGGGCCCTGGTTACCCATCAGTTGCAGCTGCACTGAGATTGGTCAGGGCCCTGGTTACCCATCAGTTGGAACTGCACTGAGATTGGTCAGGGCCCTGGTTACCCATCAGTTGGAGCTG
>NC_063342.1:46371272-46380695 GCF_021869965.1 Rhincodon typus | reverse complement strand
AGCTGCACTGAGATTGGTCAGGGCCCTGGTTACCCATCAGTTGGAGCTGTCCACCCAAGTCAGCCAGGAGACAGACACACTCAGTCCTGGGGGTCAGCTCAATCAAATTGAGTTGTATTTTCTGGGGTCTCTGCTGTGGTAGAAAAACTGGGTGAAGGCAATTATAAGGATTGAAGGCAACATCTGAGATGTAGACAGGACAATAATTGTTAAGAGAGGTAAATCAACATGGCAATGGTGAGGGAGACAATGGTGTATCTGATGAAATGCATTAGTGTAGCAGAGAGGGGGGAATTTATCAATGATCACAATCGCCCTGGTTTTGAAGTATAAAGGTTATGTCTGTCTGAGCATATGGTCTTTACTTGTGAACAATGTAAGGCCCTTCAAGGGGCAATTGCATTGATCAGGGACTTACACAGCATGGGTTAAAGACATCTGTAAATCACAGCACTCAGAATATGAAATGTATGCAGTATGCAGCTGTGTGGGATACAAATCCTGGTCACAAGTAATCTTGACCACATCATTATTCATTACAGATTGATAGTTGTCAACTCGTGTGAAGCAGAAGTAATCACTTGCAAAGTTAAAATTGGTACATAAGACCACTATTTACAAAGACAGTCCAAGATCTCATGGGCTGCACAAGAACATGGAGCTGATTTCCTCTCACCCCGAGCCTAATACTCAGCAACCTGCTTGGAAATGCAATGTTGGTTTTGTTGGCTGATATCAGGGGTGGGTGTAGGAGGAAAATGTTTCAGTAATCTCAGAGTATTTATAACATTTCACGTATGGCGGTGGCAGATTAGGCAGCATCCAGACTCCTCAGCCCAGGGCTTGTCAATCCATCCATCAATTTTCCCCCTTTTTCTTCCTCTCTTTTTTTTTCCTTTATGATTTTAAAGTGTTCCTTTTTTTCTGATAAGAAAACTTACCTTGGAGCAGCTGAGAGCCAGAGGGGAGTGGGCTGGAGGCCTGGAGTGGTGCGGAGAGGCTGAGAGCAGGAGCAGAGCGGGCTGGAAGCCTGGTATAGTGCGGAGAGGCTGAGAGCCGGAGCAGAGCGGGCTGGAAGCCTGGTGTAGTGCGGAGAGACCGAGAGCAGGAGCAGAGCGGGCTGGAGGCCTGGTGTAGTGCGGAGAGGCTGAGAGACGGAGCAGAGCGGGCTGGAGGCCTGGTGTAGTGTGGAGAGGCTGAGAGCCGGAGCAAAGCGGGGACAGTGGTTTGACTGGGGTCTGGTGTGGGGCAGTCAGTGGCTTGAGAGATCAGTCAAACCACATCTGGAAGCTCCTGTGCTGAGCCACTGCAATTTAATGTTGATCTGTAATTTGTTTATCTGACTGCAATATTTATCCTTTTAACTCGGTTTCATTTCTAACTTATATCATGAATCACTGTAAGGTAATGCAACTTCTTTTCTTTTTTATTCCTCTTTTTGTATCTAAGATTTGTACCTAAGACGGCACCATGACAGGCAATATTGTAAACTTTTCACTGTACTCCTGCACCTCTGTACTTGAGTACAAGTGGCAATAAAGGATTAAAAACAGAAGTTGCTGGAACAGCTCAGCAGGTCTGACAGCATCTGTGAAAAAAAAAATCAGAGTTAACATTTCGGGTCCGGTTTTGAGGAAGGGTCGCTGGATCTGAAACATTAACTTTGATTTTTCTTCACAGATCCTGCCAGACCTGCTGAGCTTTTCCAGCAACTTCTGGTTTTGTTCCTGATTTACAGCATCTGCAGTTCTTTTGGTTTGAATTGACAATAAAGAATGTTCATCTTATTCTATTTGCACAATATAGCTTTTGCTGCATTCATCAGACATCCCTGTGCCATAGGGACCATGCAGAGGCATTCCATGGCCCTTCTTATTTTGTCACAGCCCTCCATGTACCACTGTATGGAGGACTGTGCTAAACTGTCATTTTTGTGTGAATGCTGACTGCTCATATTATTGTAACCTGTTCAGTTTCTGATATTCCCCATACAGGCTCATTGGAACAATAACCAGAGCCTATCACCCATGATGTGATTCCTCCAGATGAGCATGGCATATTGTCCCCACAGACTGCAGATTTTGGGATGGCTGGAGAGGGGTATGACACCTGAAGGGGCAGAGGTCTATCTTTTCCCAGTGGTCATCAAGATGAAAGCTTCACTAACTTACATGCAACTGGCTGCTTCCAAGGATCCACTGAGGCCTTGTTCGGGAATCAAAACCAGATCTCAACATATAAATGTATCAACTATGTTACTGATGTAGTTTGTACCAGATCTGACTGTTGTACCTCATTTCCCAGTGACAAGGTCACTGCTGCAGCCTAGGCTTTAGCATCATAGCTGGTTTCCTTTATGTGCAAGGTGCTGTGACTTGTACATAAATCACATTGAGGGACCTATATTGTGACTGGGTTGACTTCTTCAACAGAAAAGGGGTTCATTTCATCAATATTCAAGTTATCTTTGATCATCGGTACAGCATCTTACAGGTCTGCACCAGTTACATTAGAAACTGCCATGATGCTCATTCTTGCTATGTGTCAAGGAACAGCTACCTTACAAGGACAGCTACTGGGAGACAAAGGCTACCAATGAGGTCTGATCACTCAGTGAGGCAATCCCCATTTGGGACCAAGCATTGATACAATGCAGCCCAGTCTTCAACTAGGGCCATTGTGGAGCTGACAAAGGGCCTGCTGAAGAGGAGATTCCAAAGCTTGGTTCAGTCAGGGGCCTTGCACTATGCACCAGACTGGGGAGTGATGCATTAGTATAGCAAGCTGTGCTGTGTACTACTGAACCAAAAAAAGATGTGATGGATGCTGAAGAGCTGGGAAAGTGACAGCAGACTTCCAAAGAGGAAAATGTGGATACTGAGCAAGAGGAACATCATCTTCTGCATGATGGAGCACTGCAGCATCAGGCACAAGAAGCTAGACAAGATTTAATTGACACCCACTTCCATTAGATGTGAGCTGGGAGCAGTGATCACTCATGAATTGTAACTTTGTTGTTGATCAAAAGGCAAGCTGTTCCTGTTTGATCCCAGAAGCATATGCAGTTTTTGTTTGTTTGTTTTTCCCTTTGTTATTGCTAAAAAGTGAAATCTGTAAACCATTTGAAGGCTTTCCATTATGTAAGGATTCTAAGACAGTCTGCTGTGTAGGGGAAGTAATCTGTGTAGCTTGGTCCTTATAGCCGTAGTTACAATCACTGTAAATCAGACAGCTGATGATGTAAAGTCCAACACATTTAAGAATGTGAGCTAGTATTTGCAATGAAGTATCACCCATGCCACTTATGTGCCCTCTTTCTTGATCTCCTCCCACTACATGCACTGTGAAGGGCAGATCCTGGCTGGAAGTATTTAACCTGGTGTATGGCTTAGCTTTAAATATGGTACGAGCTTGGAGCTTCCAAGGAGGTCCGTGCAGTTGTCCATTATTGTTGAGGATATGGTAGTGACAGTGGGACCCATAGAGACATAGTGCATAGCTACAGCGGCAAGCTGTGGAGAGTCGCAAGAGAAAATTCACTAGGGTTAACAGAAAGAAAGCCTCCATGAACCTTGCTAAACCTTAACAGCCAATTTCTGGTAAAATTCAGCCAATGGAAACAAACAAAAATGGACACCCGACTAATTTCAATCCACCACTACCTTTCTCCATCTAGCTAAGTTTGTTTTCACGTTTCAAATCTTTTTACTTCTTTCACACAAAAAGGTGATGCTATGTGTACCCACATGCATTCTACAGAGATGCAAAACAATTTTTGGTACTGATCCTGTTCAGAACTCCTCCTTCAAGTGTTTCTTCCCCTCCATACTTTGTTGACCGTTACTGGTGCTGTATTCCGTGATCACCTTGAGCGGAAAATTTCATCAGTTTTATTTTCCAATTTCCATCCTTCTCTCAATTTGTTTTCTCAATTGCTGTCTTCATATCTGAGAATAGGTTACCAATCAATATTCCTTACAAACCCACTAACCATGCTCTCAATATTCATTCTAAGCCTATTAATTACGCTCACAGCTTGTCTGGTCCAGAAATCCAATCCATTTTCCCAGTTTTTCCAATTGCCATCACATACATTCAAATGATGCAACATTCCAAACACAACTTTCCAATATACTTTTGTTTATCTTTAACCAAGGTTTTTGACTCCCCTCTCCATTCCCATTACTAATGTAGTTGACAGGACTCTCAGCTATTTCCTTTCTTTCACAAGCTCTTACCCTTTTGTCCTCATCTTCCCATCAACCAGTTCGTACTCTCTATAATCATCCTTTGCCATTTCTGTCACCTTCAGTTTATTCTACCAAACAGATTTTCTCTTGTAGTATACTGCACAGATCATTCCTGACACTCTGGTCGACTCATCAGACAAGACCAAAGGACCTCATTTTCCTGCAGCACTTTTCCATGGAAGCACAGGAAATGAAATACCTTGAATAGAATACTGTGGATGCTGGAAATCTGAAACAAATGAAGAAAAATGCTAGAAAAACTGACAGCATCTGTAAAGAGAGAAATAAAGTTAGTGTTTTGGCTATGATCTGCCTCTTCTTCAGAAATGAAAGCGTTTGGAAAATGGTTTTTAAACTTTTGAAGGGAGGTGGTGAGGGGTACAGATGGGATAGGTATGCTAATTATATGGAAAGAGAAATGAAAATTGGTTGGTAACTTATCCTCAGAAATGAAGACAAAGAAATTGAAGAAGAGAAACACTGGAGATGGGCAATGCATATCTGAGAGAAGGATGGAAATTGAATGCAAAGTTGATGAAATTTTCCACTTCAGAGTGATAAAAAGATACACCAATAATAATCATCATTGTATGAATTAAGTTGTGAAAGGAAGAAGTTGGGTTATTTCTGCTGGAAGTTAAATAAACAAGACACAGCCATGGCAGGGAGAGGGGAAGAATGTAAGAAAAGTGAAGAACCCATGTCATACGGTCAGGCTCTGGAGTTGTGGAGTTCAATATTGAGTTCTTCAGGCTTTAAATTGCCTGAGCAGAAGATGGGGTGGTGTTTCTCGAGGTCGTGTTGTGCTTTGTTGGAATACTGCAGCAGGCCCAGGATAGAAATGTTACCATGAGGGCCAGCTTTATTGAAATGGCAAGCATTTGGGAGTTCAAGGCCATCTGTATGGACACAGTGGAGGTGTTCGAGAAAGTGATCTCCCATTTGGTCTCTCCAAATGTAAACAAGACTGCACTGTGAGTGGAAAATACAGCAGACGAGATCGAAAGAAGTAAAAGCAAAATGGTGCTTCACCTGGAAGGTATGTTCAGGAAAAGTGAGGAGGGAGGTGGTAAATGGGCAAATGTTACACCTCCTGCAATTGTACAGGAAGGTGCCATGGGGGAGTGAGGAAGTGCCAAGACTGATAGTGCAGTGGACCAGGGTGTCACAAAGAGAATGGTCCCTCCATAATGCTGACAGTGGAGAGAAGGAAAAGAAATGTTTGGTAGCAGTATCATGCTGGAGGACGATCCTTCGAAAAGTGGAGACTTAGTGAGGTGGAAAGTAAGGATAAGGAGAACACTATTATTGTTCTGAAAGAAGGGAAAGGAGCAAGGACAAAAAACTGTAAGATATGGGTCATACATGGCGGAGGGCAGTATCAACTACAGTAGGTGGAGGTGGGGTAAAATGCTCGGTTGAGGATAAAGGAGGTCATGTTGGAGATAACCCAGTGGAAAGTGGCATCATTGGAACACATGCGATGGAGATGGAGAATCTGGGAGAATGGAATGGATACTCACAGGAAGTAAGGTGTTAGGCAGTCTATTCGAGGTCACTGCAGGAGTCAGTGGACTTCAAATGGATATCAGTATTCCAGCTATTCCCGAAACAAGGAAGTGAAAGAAGAAACCTAGGAGATGCCATACCTCCTTTTAGTTTCTCCCTTCTCATCATCCAAGGTTCCAAAAACTAACTTCAGTTAAAATATCAATTCACATATTCTTCTTCTAACTTGGGACACTATATTCACTGCTCACAATTTGGTCTCTTCTATATGGGGTGACATGGTAGCACAGTGGCTAGCACTGCTGCTTCACAGTGGGACCCAAGTTCGATTCCTGCCTTGGTTGACCATCTGTGTGGAGTTTGCACGGTTTCCCTGCATCTGCGTGGGTTTCTTTCAGCTACTCTGGATTCCTCCCACAGTCTAAAAGATGTACAGTTTAGGGGGATTGGTCATGCTAAATTGCCCTGTCATGTTCAGGGATGTGTAGGCTAAGTGGGTTACCCAGGGTAAGCGCAGGGTTATGGGGATAGAGTGGGATGTTCTTCGGAGGATCAATGCAGACTCAGTGGGCCAATGGCCTCTATCTGCACTGTAGGGATTCTATGATCTAATGGTATAAATTGGTTACAACACAGGAGGCCTTTCAGCCATCATCTCTGTGAAGGCTGTCTGGAAGAGAACGTCAAATGCCTCTGCCCCTTCTCTGTCGAAAACTTTCAGTGCTATCACTAGATAGTAATACAATTCCTTTTTAAAAGCCACAAGTGAATCTCCCTCCACCACACTCTCAAGCAATGCATTCAAGGTCCTAACCGCACACTGCAAGAAAATGTTTTTCATGTCAAAATTACTGTTTTAAAAGGTGAATGGCAAAAGAAACACAGTCTGGTTTTTGACCTTTTCAGTGTTGGAAACAGTTTCTCAATATCAGCTCTGTTAAGACCTCTCATTATTTTGAGCATCTCTATCAAACAGCCCCTCAACTTTCTCTTCTCTAAGAAGAACTCCAGCTGCATTCCTCAATCTATTCACGTTACTGAAATTCCTCATTCCAGGAACCATTCTCATAGATCTCTACTGCACCCACCCTAGTGTGGTACCCAATGTAATTATAATGTCATTGCTTTTGCATTTTGTGTCCTAATTTACAATGCCTAGGCAAATGCATTTCTTAAGAAAGAATTTTTCATTTGCTTTACCATCTTCAATGATTTATAAACATGTAATCCAAGATCACTGTACTCCTAAAAATCCTTTTAGAATTGTATCCTTATATAATGAATCCTCCCCTTATTTTTCTTACTAAATTGTAGCATTTCGTATTGTTCTGTCTTGAGTTTCATCTGCCACGTATCATGCCCATTCTGCCACTTGTCTTTATTCTCTTGAACTTTATTACTATCTTACTCAATTCATAATAATTACAAATTTTGTATTGTCACTAGATTTTGGAATTGTGCCTGGCTTCACAAGTGCTCAATAACCTGGTTTGGCTGACAACTGGCAAGTGGCTTTCACACCCCATAAAAGTGCCAGGTAATGAATGACTATCCTCAACAGGAGAGAATCTGACTATCTCCCCGTGATATTCAATGGCATCACCACTAACGAATCCCCACTAACAACATTTCATTTCAAGACTGTCAACATACCTGGCGTGGTTTCTTTAAAAGAGGTTATTGAAAGTTTACCACTAACATTAGAGTCTTCTTTTTAAACAGACTTCTTAGGAATCACATGACTGACGATAACTGCTTGCTTTGCTGTATACTTTGTAAGGCTATTCGGATTGATGACTGGAAAGGTTTGGTTTTATCTGGTTCAGTTGGAGGAAAGCTTGGTATGAACAACTGCCCAGCTGATCTCTGCCGTTTCTTAAAAGAAAACCCTCTACATCAGTTCAGGTGGAATCCTAATTGTTCTTTTCAAAAAGTGATTGGAGTCATCTCTCAAATGTTGTATCTCTTGAACAAGCTGTGTCTTCAAGACTTGAGACATTCATGCATGATTAGTAACTTCACCATATCTGCCAGAATATCTGAGCAACAGCAGCAGAGCAACCTATGCTTTACCTTTGTTGCCTTCAAAAATAACCTCTTGGCTAAAATTTTCTTTTTCAGAAAGCCAATTTCTGCAGAAAAATCTGTTTTTTTTCTTTTTCCCCTGAAGAGTGTGTGCGTATGTATGTCTTGAATATACTTCTAGATTGCTGACTATGTTAACTGATTATTGCATCTCTGTTGATTAAGTTTTATTTTGATGATAAACTCAATTACGGAGAAATGTTGTTGACAGATCTTTTTGTTTTGAAGATAATATGTGATAAAGTACTTATTTGGTCAGCTTGGTAAAATAATTCTTTTTCAGTTATGTTGCAATACATGGAGTGATGGGACTAGAGCGGCAGTACAGTCCTCCAGCCTCAGTCATAACAAAAGTTGTCAAAATCTTAGTCATGTTAGTTCAACACAACTTTAAACTGATTTTAAACTGACTACTGTACAGGTATGTGCTCATTCGTACACCATCTTTTGAAGAAGGATGTAATATTTGCAACTCTCCAGTTCACTGATACCACTCCGGTATCAAAGTGGTTTTGGAAGATCATGGTTAGTACCGCCATTATTTCCACCCTTGCTTTACTCAATATTCCTAAATGAATCTGATTCAGTCTTAATCATTAGCCAACATTAAATAAAGTCAGCTTTTCTAATAACTTTTTATTTATCAACTGTTGGCTCATCCAGTTGTCAACTACCTCCTCATTTACTATCATTTTGACAAAATCAACAACCTTAGAGGCAGATGCAAAGTACTCATTTAGTATTTTAATCGTTCGTTCTGCCTCCATGCATAACAATTTTTCTCGTACAAAAACAGAAGTTGCTGGAAAAACTCAGCAGGTCTGGCAGCATCTGTGAAGAAAAAAATCAGAGTTAACGTTTTGGGTCCGGTGACCCTTCCTCAGAACTCCTTTTACTAGCTAACATATCTTTATCTTTATGTTAACTACTAGTTTCTTCTCATTCTTGCAGATGTATGCTATTTTAGATCTTTATTTTGCTTTCACTAAGCTTTCTGTCATTGGTCTACTGCAATGTTCCAATTGTTTCTTTCTTATTTTCTTTGCTTTTCAACAGCAGCTGTTTCAGGATCCTGATATTTACACCTCCTAGAATCATTGAATCCCTACAGTGTGGAAATAGGCTATTTGGCCCATTGAGTCCATACCCATCCTCCAAAGAACATCCTACCCAGACACACCCCTACCCTATCCCTATCATCTTGCATTTGCCATAGCGAATTCACCTAGCCTGAACATCCCTGGACACTACGGGCAATTTAGCACAGCCAATCCACCTAGCCTGCACGTCTTTTGACTGTAGGAGAAAACTAGAGCATCCAGAGGAAACCCACGCAGACACGGGAACAATGTGCAAACTTCACTCAGACAGTTGCCTGAGGGTGGAATTGAACCTGGGAACCCTTCTCTAGAGATAGTAGGAACTGCAGATGCTGGAGAATCCGAGACAACAAGGTGCAAGGCTGGATGAACACAGCAGGCCAAGCAGCATCATAGGAGCAGAGAGGCTGACGTTTCGGGCCTAGACCCTTCATCAGAAAAGGGGGAGGGGAAGGGGGTTTTGAAATAAATAGGGAGAG
>NC_063342.1:46336529-46361272 GCF_021869965.1 Rhincodon typus | reverse complement strand
AGCAGGCCAAGCAGCATCAGAGGAGCAGGAATGCTGACGTTTCGGGTGATGAAGGGTCTAGGCCCGAAACATCAGCTTTCCTGCTCCTATGATGCTGCTTGGCCTGCTGTGTTCATCCAGCTCTACACCTTGTTATCTCAGATTTTCCAGCATCTGCAGTTCCTACTATCTCCCATAATCCCAAACTAAACTAGCCCCACCGGCCTGCTCCTGGCCCAACTTATCCAACCTTAAATGGATTGCCACATGTAATTGAAATGTTCCAACTGTTTATCATAGCATGGAATCAGATCATAAGCAATTTGCCTCCTGGTTTCACATTAAAGCCATGCTCCACTGTCAGACATCTTTCAACCAATTTTTCACTAGCAGTCATAAACCCTCTCCTAATTGTCTCTCCTTGACAAAATTTATGAATGTGGGACCAACAAGGCAGTTAAATTTTAAAATGTCTCTTTTCATTTATATTGAAATTGGATGCCCTGAATAGGGGAATGATGATCATATTAACTCTGCCCAGAGACAGGCTCATAATGAAAACATTGTGAAATTCAAGTGACAGGTTTCACATCTGGGGCAGCTGCTCTCAAAGCTACACAGAAGGACAGAGACAAACAGTTACTGCTGTGAACAGCAAAGGAAAATACTGTGTGTATTAGCTACAAAGACAGATACAGGGGAATACAGTCTCTCTCCTTCTCTGTAGTTTTGTTTGTCCTATAAGGCGTGAAGCCCAATGTCAGATGGGGCTCAAACCTGCCATCGAAGAACACAGATCAATCCTTGTACCCAGATACGCGTGATCCAAATCCAATTTCTACACTGAGCTTTATGGGGGTTGGCTTAGCTCTTTGACGTGCCTTCTGTAAAACTTAATTTATCATACTCTCACTTGATCAGTGAACAGTGTTGTTGGAAACTCTCTTTATCAGTGCTGCATGCTTTTTGATATATTGTACATTGTTACATTTGACATTAAGGTGACAATAGAACATTTGCTGTGTTGCAGGTTATACTGTTATCATGTTCTTTTGTCTTAACTGTCCTGGTAAACTGCTTTAATTTACCAAATGAGAATAAAGGATAGATGGTAAAATGTACACAAATAGCAATGGATGTTAAAAAATGCTTTAACTATATTGAGAAATCTTTTTAAAACAAAAGTCCTAAGACTAGAGTCTAACAGTCTGAATGTTGTATTTCCCATGAGGCCAACTTTGTAGTTTCATCAATGGCAAAATTTATATAGCAGAGCTATTGACAACTATGCTGTATAAAACAGTTCACTATTGTGGTGTGTTATTGCATGCAGTTCTGGGATACACATTAAGTGAGAGATGTGATAGCTCTGGAGAGGGTGCACAGGAGATTTGCCAGGATGTTGCCCAGGCTGAACAGCTTCAGTTGTGAAGAGATTGAACAGACAAGGAGTAGGAACACATTACTGCAGAGGCTGGAATCTGTACTGAAAACAAATGCTGGAGATCAGTGGGTCAGGCAGCATCCATGGAGAGATAGCAAGCTAACGTTTTGAGTCTAGATGCTGTGATGAAGAATCATCTAGACTTGAAATGTTAGCTTCCTGTCTTTCCATGGATACTGTCTGACCCACTGTGATCTCCAACATTTGTTGTTTTCAGTTTGAACAATATGGGGTAATTTTTCTTCGAGTAGAGGAGACTGAAACGGGCCATGATTGAAATTATGGAGGGCATATATGGACCAGAAAAGACTCTTTCCCTTGGTGGAGGGTTCAATGACCAGGGGATTTAAGGGGAAGGAGCAGAAGGTTTAGAGAAGATGTGAGGGAAGACTTTCACCGAGAGTGGTCACAATCTGGAATTAATTGCCTTTAAGAGTGGTAGAGGAAGAAAAGACACAGTGTGGAGCTGGAGCAACACAGCAGACCAGGGAGCATCAGAGGAACAGAAAAGTTGACTTTTTTGGTCAGGACCCTTCTTCAGAAATGGGGAGGGAGAAGGGAGCTCGGATGGTGATAGGTGAGTGCAGGTAGGGAGTGGTGGGGATTGATCAGTGGGATGGGTGGGGCAGATAGGTGGGAGAGAAGATGTACAGGTTGTGTCAGATCAAGGAGGCAGGGATGAGAGGAAGGATGAGATATTGGGTGGGGAAATTTAAAAACTGGGGAGTTCTAAAACATGGAATTCACCAGTTTTAAGATCTCCCCAACCCCAGCCTCATCCCATGTCCAACCCTCCCTCTCATCCTTGCCTTCTTGATCTGACACAACCTGTACGTCTTCTCTCCCACCTATCTTCCCCACCCATCCCACTGATTAATCCCCACCACTCCCTACCTACACTCACCTATCACCGCATCCCACCTACCTTCCCCCAGCCCCATTTCTATTTATTCCCAGTTCCCTTCCCCCTCCCCATTTCTGAAGAAGGGTCCCGATCCGAAATGTTAAATTTCCTGCTCCTCTGATGCTGCCTGGCCTGCTGTGTTCCTCCAGCTCCACACTGTGTTGTCTCTAACTCCAGCATCTACAGTTCTTGCTATCTCTGGTACAGGAAGAAACCCTCATAACATCTAAAAGTACTACTTATGTGCTCTTGTGGTGTCATAGAAGGCTATGGGCCAAGTGCCTGACAATGGGATTAGAATAGATAGATGGTTGTTTTTAAAAACTGGTGCAGATGCAATGGGCCAGAGGGCCTTTGTGCTGTAGATCTCTAGGACTCTATGACAGTGTTACTGAAAGTCACTGAATGGCCCAGTATTTTTGTAACAAAGGATATAAAAATCTTCTTGCCATACTAATGGGTGTTCGGGTCCATTGTACCCTGAAGGTGGCAACGCAGGTCGATAGAATGGTCAAGAAGGCATACGGCATGCTTTCATTCATCGGACAGGGTATTGAGTACAAGAGTTGGCAGGTCATGTTACAGTTGTGTAGGACTTTGGTTCGACCACATTTGGAATACTGCGTACAGTTCTGGTTTCCACATTACCAAAAGGATGTGGATGCTTTGGAGATGGTGCAGAGGAGGTTCATCAGGATGTTGCCTGGTATGGAGGGCGTTAGCTATGAAGAGAGGTTGAGTAGATTTGTATTATTTACATGAGAAAGACAGAGGTTGAGGGGGGACTTGATTGAGGTCTACAAAATCATGAGAGGTATAGACAGGGTGGATAGCAAGAAGCTTTCTCCCCCCAGAGTGGGGGACTCAATTACTAGGGGTCACGATTTCAAGGTGAGAGGGGAAAAGTTTAAGGGAGATATGCGTGGAAAGTTCTTTATGCAGAGGGTGGTGGGTGCCTGGAACACGTTGCCAGTGGATGTGGTAGAGGCGGGCATGATTGCGTCATTTAAGATGTATCTAGACAGATACATGAATGGGCAGGGAGCAGAGGGATACAGATCCTTGGAAAATAGGCGACAAGTTTAGGTAGAGGATCAGGATCGGCGCAGGCTTGGTGGGCCGAAGGGCCTGTTCCTGTGCTGTAATTTTCTTTGTTCTTTGTTCTAGTGGATATAAAGGATACTTTGCTTGTTGCAAATGTCAGTTGTTTAAAACAGGTCGTTGGTTTATTTTTTGCTTGTCTCTGTAACTGATGAGACTGATGGCTTCATACGTGCAACTTCTTAAGCAAATACTCATGCTATAACAGTTAAAAGTTCTCTCAATCACTGTGACTAAACATATTTAAATACTTTGAAAATAAATAATGTAATTTTTGAGCCACAATCCAGCACATGAAAAGTCAAGGGTCAAATTAATTGAACAAAAAAAATATGATCAGCAGCAAGGCTATGTGAAATGCAAATCTGCTGCCTATCTGTTCCTTATTGTCCAGAAAGTACAATTGCTCAATGAAACTTGTATAGGTGGTTGACCGATAAAAAAGGGAAAAAATAAATACGATGCAGATCATTAAACTAACAATATTTTACAATTAAAATAGAGGAAATAAAATAGTGAGCCTGATTTTGCTTCTTGTAGTGTGCCCTGTAAGGTAAACATGTTGTGCCCACAATGTTGCTACAAGTACAGGCTGATAACAGAATGATGAGGATAACAAACAGCTGGAACCTTGGCACACAATGGGATAGTGTTTTACCTTAAATCAATAAAGATTTAAGGATTGAGAAAGAAAGCAGAAGGACGAAACTGAAAGTGAATTACTGGAAGTAAATTCAAATCAAAGTCAAAGCAGATAGATAAAAAAACAGGAAGCACAAAGAAAGATTGGATTAGTGGGTGGAGAGAGAGAGCGAGAGCGAGAGCAATTGTTGGAAAAGAAAGAATTTGACCGGATTAATACCTCCCAAATCAATCCACAACTTAAAGGATTGAGACTCCATGCTGAATTGTTTTCTTTTTGAGAAAGAGAGAGGTTAATTGTGGAATGTCACCAGTCAGTCAACAATTTGTAGAGATTTAAAATTCACAGAATCTCTTCCTTGCTACAGATTAATGGCCAATTTGCACATTAATAAAGACATGTGTTGTTCAGAAGGCTTTAACAACAACTCATCCAATCTCATGTAGCAATGTCTCTTCAACTTTAATTGTATTGTACACAACTAGACCGGAAACAATTTAAGAGATTTAAAAACAGTTTATATTATTATTTCCTTAACAGAAAATGTTGCTAATAGAAGCTTATAATGGCTTACAACAATAGTGAGTACACCTTTAATGTAAAATGCCCCAAAGCACTTCACAGGAATAAAAGATGTCACAAAATCTCTTCAGGAAATATCAAGTCAGATGACCAAAATCTTCGTCAAACAGGTAGGTTGAATGGAGTGTCTTAAAAGGAGGGAAGCTACATGGAGGTGAATTGAAGGAATTTCAGAGATCTGGATAAGAGGAAAGACACAAATACTCCCCAGACAGCATCAACTTATCTACATGCAGTCATCACTGGCAATAATGATGGTTCATAAATTTCCCGATAAGTAACCTCAGTCCGAATTTATGTATTGCCTTCAATGGATGAGATTGCAAAATTTCAGAATGTTGATGGATAATGAATGTTGAATCAAAGCAAGTGTTATTACAAAGGCTTCTCAAAGAGATAGGTTTTAAAACCTATGTTAATGGCGGGGGGTAGGGGAGGAGGAGAGGTGGAAGGAGATTCCAGAGTTTAGGAAATAGGCTCATTAAAGTACTAATGCATGTGGTTGGTCAAAGGAAGTGAGGGCTGCACAAAAAAGGTCAGAGTGGGAATAGGGAGTATGGTGAATCGGGAAGGAGAGTGTAAGACTGGAGGAGGTTATGACAATTCAGGAACTTGGAAGCCATAAGTTAGTTTAAAACAACAGCAAAGGAATTTAAATTGAATGCATTAGGGACACAAAGTTCACATCAGTGAACAAAAACAGAACAGGATCCAGTGAGGGCTAGGAAATAGGCATTAGGGATTTGGGTGAATTGAATGTTATGGACAGTGGACAATGGTGGCTATTGGAATAATTTAGTTTTGGGATGACAAAGATGCAGATTAATGTTTTTTAAACAGCACATAAATGGATAACACTATGGAGGTAGAAATAGCTGGTCCATGTCATCATGAGGTATAGGATTTTGGAGGTCAGGGCTAAATTAGACAGCCAACTAATGAACAGCCTGATTTGAAATTGAGAGAACGGGGTGGGGGGAGGGCATGGATGGTAGATGATGAAATTAAAATAGCCACAGGACAGAGCTTGTAGCTGAATCAGAACAGAATGCAGTTTCATCCACTGGATGCTATGTAAACAATCTGACAGCTAAAAGAGATGAAAAGTTTGGGAAATAACAGAGAGCCAGCATTCTGAGTCATCATTCTAAAGTGATCTCGTATCTGAAAGCGATGTCACGAAAAGGAAGCGTACAGGTGATAGAAGGTGGTAGTGGGGGTGGGGAAGCAAGAATAAATCCCTGGGGACTCGAGGTGTAAGAATGCTGGGCTAGGAAGGGAAGTATTATTAATACATTATGGCCATGGTTGAACAAAAATGTTAAAAAAAGCAACTAAAGCTAACCATGCAGAACTCATGTGAACCTTTATTATTTCAAAGCAGTCTTGGTCAGCTTCTCACATTCCACCCTGCATAAAACTGACTGACCTAATTCTCTGCTGCCTATGACCTAAATCATGCCAATCATATTCAATCACCAATTCAGTGCTTGCTAACCTACACACAGACTCAGGCTTTAAATGATGCTTCAACTATGAAATTCTTATCCTTGTTTTCAACTCTACAGTCTCATTCAATATATTACCTTCTCCAGGCCCTTCCCAACATAGGTGTTCATCAAATTCTACCCTCTTGACCATTAAAAATGTTATTTATTCTATGATTGGCAGTGCTGGCTTTATCTGCCCTAAGCTCTGGAATTCTCTCTAAAACCTTCCTACTCTCTCCTTCTTCCTCAGACACATTTCTTGAAAGGGACTTCTTTGTTTAAGCTTTAGGTCATCTAACATGGTGTTCTGAAATAACTGCACAGAGGCCACTGCCCCATCACCAAGTCATCCTTTATTTACTAGTGCACAGTACACTGTCTGTGGCCAGCCAGCTCAGAGTCAGTCCTCAACGGAGGAGACTCTAATCTCCTGGTTTCTTTTTATTTTTTTTTCTCTCTGCTATCCAGCAATAGCGCTTATCTTCCCCAGCACCCTTGTTGTGCATGTGCAGGCCTGAGACACAGTAAACAAAAAACCCACGAGGTGTGCAAATAACTATTAACAAATCACCACCTGGAAAGTCACCCATATGACCAGGGCATCAGTATAAAGCAGCACCCTCTCCTGGCTAGATGGGTCAGTTAAGGCTTTCCTGACTGGCCCAGGTCAACAACACCAATCAATAACCTCATTGTCAATGAAGTCCACCTGGTTCAATCACTGCACCCCCTCTCCTACAAGTCTGGGGATGTAGGCCTAGTCTTTCATTTGTGACGTTTTCGTCCTTGGTCTGGTTCCTCTGACTCAGACTCAGACACAGGTGATGCGTACCTGACCATGGCGCCTCTCTTGCATCCAGAACATCTTGGGAGAGTCTCCTCCTCTTCTTCCGCCAGTAATGATATTGAGGCTGCATCCATCGTGGACTCTGAAGTTTCCTTGACAATAGGCAGAGGGGGAGCACCTGCGGTTTCTGCCAGGTCAGGAATGTTTTGCTCCTGCCCTGTTTGTGAGATAACAGCTTTCAGGTGATCCATATGTTTGTTTAGGACTGTATCACTTCACCGAACTTTAAAAGTCACAGGACCTGACCTCGCGTTAACCTCGCCCTGTACTGATACAGAGCTATTTTGATGGTTCCAGCACCAAGCTTTATCCAGCGAATTAAACTGTCTCTCTTGCTTGGAGGATGGCTGGCATTGACATTCTTGCTGCTGTCTCACCCTTCTCCCCTGCGCCCCCCCCCGCCCCCCCCCCCCCCACCCCATGTCTGGAAATATCAGAAGTCTTCTCCTCATCAGCAACTCTATTGGAACTATCCCTGTTGTTCAATTATAGGACCAGCCTACACGCAACAAGAACCAGAACAGTTTGGTCTCAATTGACACTGCAGGCTGCTTTTTTATGTCTGCCTTCAATGTTTGGGCTGCTTTCTCCGCTAGACTACTGGACAATGGATGGTATGGAGCTGTCCTTATGTGCCAAATGGCATTAGACTTTAGGACATAATTTGAATTTCCTGCTGGTAAATGACATCCCATTGTCCGTAATCAATACTTCCCGGAGTCTGTGTATCATGAACGATGCTCGCAGCTTCTCAATTGCCATCCCTGAGTTTGCTGAACAGACTTTAAGCACGTCCAACCACTTTGAATGCATCCACAATGACCAGGAACATTGAGTTTATAAAAGGACCAGCAAAGTCACAATACAACTGAGTCCAGGGTTTACTCGGCCATTTGCACATATATGGGAGTGCTGCTGGTGGCATTTTTTGTTGTTGTTGGCACTCTGGGCACTGCCCCAATGCACCTATGTCAGCATCCAACCTTGGCCACCAGACATAGCGTCTTGCCAGCATCTTCATCCTGGAAACCCCTGGATGACCCTGGTGGAGTTTGGCCAGTATTTGGCAGTGACCTTTACTCGGGACAATCAACCTTGCACCCCACACAGTAATATACCATCCTCTACGGTGATCTGGTCTTTCTGGGTTCACAAAGGTTTCAATGCTGGTTGCAATGGCCCTTCTGTTTCCCCCATTACCATCAACGGTTTTAGTTTTGCCAGGACAGGATCTTTTGTGTCCACAGTCAGATATTGTCCCCGGTGACTGGAAGGGTGTCCAGGAAGTTTTAAACCAAAATGGACATCTCCAGGGGAGGCACCACCAGTGGAGTATCTGGCAGCAGGAGGTGCTTAAGGTATCTGCATCAGATACTTGGCTTCCTGGACAATGTTCTAATGTTCTAATGTTCTAATGTTCTAATGTGTACTTGTACACACTGAGACTAAAGGCCCGATGCTGAATTCTACCAGAAGCCATGGGCGGCACCGTCTTGTTTTCCTTCAGTAGCCCTGGCAGGGATTTGTGATTTGTTATGATAACAAATTCCTGTCCGTAAAAGGTACTGGTGGAACTTCCTCACGCCAAAGATGACTGCTAAACCTTCCCTCTGTCTGGGCATACTTGTGTTCGGCTTCAGCCAGAGTCCGGGAAGCATATTTGATCAGGGGTTTTTCACCATTTGGCCACGGGTGAGCCAACATTATCCCAACACCGTACAGGGAGACATCACATGTCAGCACCACCTCTCACTTCGGATCGTTGTGGGCCAACACTGTGGATGACGATAGCTAATTTTTCACTTCCCTAAAGGCTGATTCTTGGCTAAGCGACCATTTCCAAGGTTGACCTCTTTTTGTATAAAAAACTGCAGGTTTAAGATGGAGGCCAGGTGACGTATGAATTTTCTGTACTAATTCAGTAACCAAAGAAAGACCTAAGCTCCATTAAATGTGGGAGACAGGGCTCCTTTGATCACCCTCACTTTCTCTTCCAACAGGGGTAATCCAATCTTGTCGACTCTGTAGCTCAAGTAGGTCACTTGGGATGCCTGGAACACGCATGTTTCCAGTCTAAGGTGTACGCCTGCCTGGGAGAAATGTTTAAGTACCATGTTCTAGATCTCCAAGTGCTCTTTATTGGGCTTCCCTGTTATTGGTACATCATCCAGATAAATAGGAACCTGGGGTAGCCCTTGTAATGTGTTCTCCATGGTCCGCTGGGAAAGGTTGCAGGCTAATGATATCCAAAATGGCAGATTTGTTTATGGGTATAAACACTTATGGGTATTAATTGTAGCAAACTTCTGGGACTCCTCATCCAGTCGTAATTGCAGGTTAGCATGGCTCATGTCCAGCTTCGTAAAGGACAGCCCCCACCCACCAACTTTGCGAGGGATCGGGTATTTACCCAGCTGTGGGAAGCGGTTCACCGTTTCCTTCAAATCCCCACAAAGGCGAACTGAGCCATGAAGCTTCACAATCAGTATGATCAGTGCAGCCCATTCTGCAAACTGCACTGGTTTGATGATCCATTTGCTTTCCACCCTCCTGATTTCTGCCTCTACTTTTGTCTACAAGGCAAATGGCACTGGGCAGGCCTTGCAAAATCTCGGAATTGCTTCCTGGTCAACATGTATATGTGACTTTGGCACCTTCAATAGTCCCAAGCCCTTTTTGAAAATCTCCTGGGTATTTTACTAGGACTTCACTGAGGCAGCCATTTTCTAATTGAAAAATGTTGAGCCAATCCAGGTGAATCTTTCTCAACCAATTCCACCCCAATAGGTTTGGGCCTGAGCCTTTTACTACCATCAGTTGGAACTGCACCAACTGCTCCTCGTGGGAGACAGGAACCAAAGTCGTACTCTTAACCTGCAATGGTTCCCCAGTCAACGTTCTCAGCTTGGTTGAGGTTTTGTGTAAGCTTAACAGTTTGGAGTCCTGAACAAATCTTGTTAAAGACAGATTCTGGAACTACAGGGTACAGCTGCACCAGTATCGACCTCCATGGGAACTGGGTGACCATTTAACCAAACATTAATTTTAAATAGGTTCCAATTTGGGTATCACTAAACAATTTAATTGTTCCAACCCAAATGGAGGGGAACTTTCCAGGGTGTGCACTCATCTGGGTATCGGCCTACCAGGTTTCTTATTCAAGTCAGGCCTACATAGGACTCCTTTGCTGTCTCATGTTCGCATACTGGCAGCACCTACAATGGCTTGCCAGCCTAGATCCTGAAGAACAGTTTAGCCCTTTGACCAAGACTCGGCCTTGTTGTGGGCTGCCCTAGGGTCCCTCTCCGCAGGACATGCTCTGCGATTGCCTGCACTCGAATGGTATTCCCCAAGCTCAGTTGGGCAGGTGAGGGCATCGACTTCCTTTGGGATACCCTGTAGTTCCCAGACTCCACTTGCTGCATTTTTAATGACAAGGCCAGCTGCAGTGCCTGTTTGAAGTCCAGGTGGGCTTCAGGTAGTAGGCGCTTCTGCATGGTTATGTTATCAATGTCACATATCTAACAGTGTCTCAGCACCTCATTCAGGGTTAATACAAAATCACATGTCTCTGCCAGGCATCGTAACTTTGTCAAAAATCACAATACAGATTCCCCTGGTCCACACACAATCTGAAGGATCACTTTTCATCTGCCCCAATGTCATTTGCCCAGAAAAATTATCACATTCTTTCCACATACTGGGCCCAGTCTTTGACAGCAGGGTCAAATGAATCCAGCTTCCCAAATAGAGGCATGATGCCAGAAATGCTTACCCCAACTCCAAGATGACAGTTGCAAGTGAATGTTTTTCAGGCACATCTTGTTTTCTCCCATTGCCACTGAAATAACTGTACAGAGGCCAGTGTCCCATCACCAAGTCACCCTTTATTTACTAGTGCACAGTACACTGGCTGTGGCCAGCCAGCTCAGAGTCAGTCCTCAACTGAGGAGATTCTCAATACCCTGGTTATACTGGTCAGCCAAGGCTTTCCTGATTGGCCCAGGTTAACAACCCCCATCAAGAACCTCGCAGTCAATGAGGTCCACTTGGTTCCAATCACTACTTCTTCCTTAGATGATTTTATATCAGATTTAGATTGACAGATCTCATGGGACATTTCAGGCCACAAGATGGAGGAGCAGAAGTAGGCCATTTAGCCTACTGAATGGCAGAGCAACATTCAATAAGATCATGGCTAATCTGATCATCCTCAACTCCACCTTCCTCCCCCCAAAACTGTCCACCTCAGCCCTGAATATTCTTAATAACGCAGCATTTTCAGCTGTCTGTAGTAAAAATTTCCACAGCTTCACTACTCTCAGAAGATATTCCTCTTCATCTGCCTCCTAACTATGAGACTTCTTATTCGGAGATTGTGCCCTCTTGTGCTGGACTATCAAGTGGAAACAACTTTTCTATAGCTACTCTGTTAAGCCTTCTAAGAATCTTCCGTATTTCAGTAAGTTCACCTCCCATTCTTCAAAATTCCAATGAATACAGGCCCAATCTACTCAACTCTCCACACACCAAAAACCTTCCACTCTTGGGATCAACTTTGTGAATCTTCTATGGAGTGAATCCAATGCCAGTTTATCTTTATTTAGATAAAGGAACCAAAACCATTCCCAGCACTGCAGTAACTTGTACAGTTTTAGCAAGACTTCTCTACTTTTATATTTCATTCCCTTCAAGACAAAGACTTCCTAATACCTACTGAACCACGAAGCTAATTTTTTATGATTCATGCATGAGGACCACAAATTCCTCTTTCTCCATTTAAATATCAAGCTTCTCTATTCATCTTGCCAAAGTGCATAGCCTCATATTGTTCCACATTATGGTCCATCTGTCAAGTTTTTCTCCACTCACATAACCTGTCCATATCCCTCTGTAGACGGTGTCATCCTCAGCTCTTGCTTTCCCACCTATTCTTGTGTCATCTGTAAATTTACCAATAGTGCATTCACTTGTCTCATCCAAGTCAATATATATTGTAACTAATTATGGACCCAGCACTGATCCCCACAGCACTCAGTCACAGGTTCCTATCTTTAAAGTGACTCTTTTATCTCAACTCTCTTTTCTGGTCATCTTTTATTGGTTTTTAAAACTTTCCCAATCCTCTGGCTTTGCCACATTGGAAAAATGAAAGAAACATACAATTCTCAACTTCCTTGATTAACCACTGTTGGTTTAACCCCTTGCTAGAATTCTTCCTTATCACTGCGATACATCTTTGTTGTGAGTCATGAACTATTTTCTTCAACATCTGCCCTTGTTCATCAACTGCCTTTTCTGCTAAATTTCTTTTCCAGGCCATTCCAGATAATTCTGCCCTCATTCCTTCACATTTATCCTTATTTAAGTTAAGTACATTTGTATCTGACTCAAGTTTCTCACTCTGAAATGGAATGTCAAATTCTACCATGTCACAATCTCTGATTCCTAGGGGATCTTTTACTCTGAGATAATCTATTAAACCTGTCTCATGATGCATTACTAGATCCAAAATTTTTATTAAAAAGAGACGGTATAAATTGGAATTATTGTTCCTGTCACTATTTGCCTAATAATAACATAGAAAATAAGTAATTAGTTTACTATAATTTATATTGGAAAGAAAGGTGCTGTAGGATTTGCAGAAGCAATTGTTAGTGCCTCTCTATTGTTTTAACAGCAGCCATGGATTGCAAGTGACCAATCCAGTTTTCTTGTTGAAAGCTGCAATTTCTTCACAATCTTGCTTGACTGACAGGTAAACTATTGTATTCAACTGTGAGAAATTCCATCTTGTCAAAAAGTGCACACATTTACAGTGTTTCCATTTTGTTAATGTGCAGTTGTAAGTCAATAATTTGACAATCTTCATTCATACGAATAACTGAAGAACATTCTTGCAATACACTTTCAAATGTGTTATTGCATTCTGAATGAGCTTCTAAATTCTGAATTCAAGGGTTAAGA
Organism: Rhincodon typus; assembly: GCF_021869965.1. Classification (NCBI taxonomy): domain Eukaryota; kingdom Metazoa; phylum Chordata; class Chondrichthyes; order Orectolobiformes; family Rhincodontidae; genus Rhincodon; species Rhincodon typus. Next base: position 46,348,315 of record NC_063342.1, on the reverse strand, counting down.
CTTGGTCAGTTGTGCAAAGAGAAATTGGGACATACAGCATCAAAACCTGTGAACAGGTGGTGGTGTATTCTATGTTTTATTCATCATTTTTTGGGTATTTGCTTGGTTGCTGTATACATGAAATGCAAAGAGAACTCTGGTTATAAGTCTAAGCTGTTTACTTTCAGAACTCTGAAACATCTCAGATCTTGGAAGATATAATCTTTGTAGGGAGTCCTAACCCTTCTCTAATATATCTGTGTGTATGATATCAATCACTTTGCTCTTTAGCTCCACAGGTTTAAGCAATCGAGTACAATTACATAGATCAGTGAATAGGCCAAAACAATCCAATAAAGATCACTTTCCATGATACACTAAAAGTGCCACTCTGAATATTAAGAGGTAAAACAGCATACTGAGGGTGTAACAGAGACAAAAGCAATGATAACGATAGAAGAGAAGTAGAATTGCAGCAATCTTAAGTGTGGTTTCAAAATGGAAGTCTCATTTCAATTTCTCACTCTGACATGACTACTTTAAAACAAATCAACGTGTTCAGGAATGAAACATGTCAGGTATAAGTGGGACTTGAACCCAAGCTTCAGGCCCAGAGGTAGGAACACTATCACTGTTTCACAAGAGCCCCAGAAGGACTTCTATGATCATGTACTTCTTGTACCAGGAAGAAATAGCCCCCAGGCCTGTCAATTAAAAAATTACCAATAAGAAAGTTTGCAAGTCGACACCAGTCCTTGGCACAGAGATAGAGAAATAATCTACATGCATATATTGTCTTTATGGGGGAAAGGAGAGAGGATGATAAAGTGCCTTTCTAGATTAAGTTATGCAGCCACATAGAGTTTAGAAAGCTTTCTGCTGCACCTTTGCCATTGCTCTAACTAATTTGGTAATACTCGGTACAAATCATGGAAAATTTGGAAAAATCATGGAAACAGCACCCTGAGCTTGAGGACTATTAAATTTCTGCTCCCCTTGCCATAGCAGAAAAAGGAAGGAATTCACACTAAATATTCAAGAATGTAAGTGAAGATTTACCACTGTCAGATTAACTGACAAGATTAGGACAGCAAACCATATGTGCACTATGTATTTTTTGCCACAAATATCTGCTCTGCATCATGGACTCATCACATAAAAGAGTTAGCTTAAAATAGAGCCTGTAAAGTCATCAAATTAACAAGGCCTGAGTTACCTTGGTAATTTATTTTGCATTGTTTTAGTCAACAGAATACTAAAAATAGCATAAGAAGCCATTATCTAGGACAACGTCAGATTTCTTCTGGTTATTTTCAGTCAAATCAAATCCTAATTTTGGTTAAAGAATCTAAGACTTTGAGCGGTGATTTTCCAAGTACATGTAAAGACCAAGAGGTCAGAATAGAACACCCTCACTTTGTGCATCTACCAGTGGGACATATCATAGTTGGGATTTTGTCAAGACAACAGCGGTCTCAGAAGAACCAATGGGGAACCCCCATCAGTTCTGTGGGGACATGCCCAATAGAATCAAGTGCCCTTCAAGCATTTAAGTGCCACCCTCATGCGTTCCCCATGATTGAGGTCCATGGTGGTAAAATCCTGCCCACCAAAGGCAGCAGGATGACAGAACTGTTGCAACACAGAAGGAGACTTTCATCCCTGTGTATCTGTAATGATTCCTGAAAGTGAGCAATTCAGTGAATGCTATTTGAAGAGGCATGAACACCAAAGGAGGAGCAACTAAAATCCTGGATGTGCAAGAACCCGAATTAACAAAGTGTACTGATCTCGGGAGGTCCTGGGGCTGAAGTAGATTATAAAAGTAGGGGGGAGCAAAGTCACTGGGGGCTTTGTAAATCCCAAGCCTCTCTCATTGGATGTTATTGCTTTTCTGCAAGCACAGAGGTGATGGATAAACAAAACTTGGTCAGGGTTAGGATACAGACAGCAGAATTCTGGGTCACCTCAAGTTTTCAAAGGGCAGAATGTGGGTGACCAACCAGGAGTGTACTGTAATAGTCTAGAATCAATAAAAGTAGGAGTACGATCTTTTGCATGGTAGAAGAGGCATAAGGAGCCAAATGGCCACATTCGTCTCCAACTGGGCTCCCAATTTGCATGTCTATGTATTGATTCTCTGATTATAAGTGAATAGATAAGAACAGAGCCATATGAATACTGTTCTACCCAGTTGGATGACAGTAGAAAACATAGGAGAAAGATGATATGGTCAACCATGTCAAAGGTTACAATCAGGTTAAGAAGGAAACAGAAGAAGAATAGTTTACCTTTGCCAGTGCTATTTCAGTGCAGCATCAGGGTAGAGACAATCTTATTAAACTGATTCAGGGTTGGCCAGATTTGGATGGAGATGGCATGTTCAAGTACTTGAGAGGAAATTGGAGTTTGGAAATGAAATGGTAATTTACGAAGAGAGTAAAAGTTGTAATTTTTTTAAAGAATGTGGTGAAGACAGTAGTTTTGAAAAGTGGTTTGACAGTACCTGAAGAATAATACAGTCCATAACATCAGCTAATGTTGGAACTCGGAAGGAAAGACGGTGTTCAAAAATTTAATTGGAAGGGAGGTTGACGGAGCATAAAATGAGTGTTAGGCAAGCTGAGATCAGGGACAGCATTAGGGCAGAAAGGAGTGAAACTGGAGAACAATGCATGTTCAGAGGTTGTAAGGTAGAAACCTCGGAGGAATCTCAGTCTAGTAGTCAAAGGGAAGAGAGGGAAGTGCTGACTGGATGATCTCAATTAGAATCAAAAATAAATCCATGATGTCTATACTTATTGAAGGGGAGGGTGAATAAGTCAAGAAAAATAAGTTTAAGGAAACTACTTAATGCATTGAAAAGAAGCCACAGGTTATCTTTGCATTCAAGATGATCCTTAGTGGGTAATTTTGGCAGATGAGAACAAGACATAATAGTGTTTAATGTGGTCCAACCAGAACCAGCAATAGCCAGCTATCCACAACACTTGTTTGAATCTACCTATCTGCATCCCTTGATCTTAATGGAGTAGGAAAGTGAGCCATACCAGTAAGAATGTACAGGGTAAAGAGAGAGTATAATTGTTAGAGTAGGAACTAGGAATCAATGGTGGAAGATAGAGTGTGGTTGAGCAAATATATTGGATCAAAAATATGCTGGTGAATGAGGGGCTAGAGATTTGCAATTTTGGAATTGAACTGGGGGAGATTTCACCCTCCCCCCTACTCTTGGTGTGAAGCTATAATGAAGTAGGTCAGGAATGGAAAAGAGAATTCGAGTGGAGTATGATACAAGGGTTTGGTTAGAGATGTTGGTGGCTTTGTATGGTCAGAGGGCAGTCATTTCACATGGAGGGAGACAGTTAGGGAGGATAAAGGCAGTCAACTCACAAGAGAGACAACATGATGAATCTAGGCAAAGGATGAAAAGTCACTTGGTACAGAGAATGAGGGAGAAAAGTAGTGAAGATATGTTGTTGAAAAATGTTTATGGCACTTGGGTGAGTGACAAAGAATGACCATTTTAAATGAGAAGCAAGAGGTATCAAAGGAGGAGAAAATTCCATAGCAGAAAGATACAATTTGTTGATGAGTCACACTGCTACTACATCTTGGAGGCATGAAGGGTACGTCATGCCGAGAAAGCTAATTTAGAAGTGAACACACAAAATAGAAATTGTAAAACTGCAAAAATAAAATTGTAACGTGTTCTTCAGAAAATCAGGTGACTTCCTATAGTGGTTTCTGGACAGCCAGAGACAACATAGCGTGTTTTTTTGCTACCATGGAGAGCCTCTGGTGAAAATGGCAGGTGATGTGAGTATGGAAATCACAAGACCCATGCTGGAACACGACACTTCTCATTCTCATCAGGATTAGGAATGGGGACTCCAGGTTTTAAATGTGGATTATTGAGGGAGGGAGCTGGGCATTAAGTTGATCAATGACATCTACTCCTGTATCATTTTGATGGCCCAAGAGTGTAAAAACCAAAAGGTGTGTGGTAAACCACTAAAAAACACTGAAGCTGTGGAGGATGAGTTTCTGGAGTGTGTTTTTCTCAAGCAGTATGTTCAGGAATCAATTAGAGAGCAAGCTATTTTAAAGTCTAGTATCATATCATTTAAAATGTTTACTTATTTTTAATTCACTCATGGGACTGGGCATCGCTGGGTGCAGCAGCATTTTTTGCCGTCTCTAGTTGCCCTTGAGAAGGTGCTGGTGAGTTACTTTCGTGAACCGCTGCAGCCCATGTGCTGTAGGTTGACCCACAATGCCCTTAGGGAAGGGATTCCTAGAATTTGACCCAATGATACTGAAGGAATGACAGCACATTTCCAAGTCAGGATGGTGAGTGGCTTGAAGGGGAGCTTGCAGGTGGTAGTATTTCCATGCATCTGCTGCCCTCATCCTTAGAGATTTAAGTGGTCACGGGTTTGGAAGGTGCTGACTAAGGATCTTTGGTGAATTTCTGCAGTGCATCTTGACTGAAGACATTACAGGTTTATTTTTTATTTTTCAGTTGATAGAATATGGTGACAAGGGTTTTCATAACCTGCCTGTATTTTCAAGATGAAGGGCCAGGTGCCCTATCGGCAGACTTTCGAAATTCTAATAAACTGAAATAAATTCTAATCTCCAAACTTTCCCAACTCCAGCTGCTCCCGTTGTTATTTGCCTGACATAATATCTCTTGAAATAGAATGAAACAATAGCATTAAGCATACAACAATCCTTGAAATGTTAGCAAGGGTTTATATTGCCCCAATAGCATCTCCCATCCAACCACTGCAAGCACAATAAGTGTATTTTGACATTTCAATGGAAGTTCAAATGATGAATCCATACACCACATGATAACCATTTTCATCTGGTGTCAATGGGGACCATAAAGACATGGGTCTGGACTTTGCCTCAGGAATGATTGTGAAACTGTCAGTTGTCATTACTCCTTTGAAACTGACAGTGGCTTTGGAGTCCACACATTCAAAGTTAATGCTAGTAGCTGTGAAAAATCCTGTTACATCTTAGTCAAAGCATAACTTCTTCATGAGTTCTTACAGCAAGAATGTACAAGTGTATATCAGTTCATTTATATCTAATTGGTTGAAATTTGTGGGACAGGAAATTTCAGAAGTTTATGTCATAATTCTACACTTCCCTATAGGATGTCCTGTTAAAGCCCTGCAAACTGCATATGCACGACTGCAGCAGAAAATGTAAAGGTCCACATACTTAAATCGGCCATGCACTATGAAAGAAAAGATCATTTACTCTGAGTAAATTTCCACCTACTTGGTAATGTGGTGAAGTGGATAACTCATTTGTTGGATTCAACTAGATAAAAATTAGGTGTTTCCTCCGATGGCCAGGTAAACCATTCCACCTGGAGAAATGTTAAAATTACTTCCAGACCTCTAAATTTGTACATTACCCACTTTCTCTTCTTTCTGGCACAAGATGATGATATGAGGTCTGCATAATCTGAGTTTCTCCTTGCAGATCCCACAATCATCTCAAGCTCCCTTGATCATTTACTTTGTTGGGAATTGTTCATTCCATAGCCAGCAATGGCTTGCAGCTGCAGTGTTTTCCACTTCCGCCTGATGTCCTCCCTGGGACTTACACTAGTTTCAAGTGTAAGACAGGGGTTTGGAAAATTTAAACTGAGTATCTCAGAGTAAGCATCTCCTGGGCCATGAGCTTACCAAGGGTCTGGGGTGGTAAATGGACCACCAATCACATCATTCATCAACACTAATGTTCCATCTGAGAGTTAAAGGTTTAGTTTTCAGACTATACATAAAGTCTTAATTTTCAGGGATGTCAAGCTAACATCAGGTAAATGACACTAAATGTTCATGTTCCGCTTGAGAACTCCTTAAATTGAATGCAAGATTTATTTGTAATGTATCTGTTTAAATGGAGTAACTATTAATCGCGTTTTACGCTATGGGAAATATGACAAAGAGTTCACAGGGTCTACATACCCGAAAAATGTTCTGTTATAAAAACAAGCTTCCCATTGCAGCATTCAGATATGTCAGTTTCAACAGAATAGATTTGTGAAAAAAACTTCCAATCTAGTGCCCAAAGTCATTTGCTCCAATGTTCTCTAATGTAGAAGATCACCTGTCTTGGTTCAAGTTTTACATTTTGTTATAAATTAATATGAACGTACTGTGGTTATTCTTTTGTTCTTGTATTTGTTTATATTCAGTACAGAGGCTTTCCACTCACAGAGAGCAATTACTGCCAGAGACCGAACAAGAATAACAAACTTGTGATTACAAAGACTGTGATCACCTGTTCATAATATTTGAGCACAGAACTTGTTATATAAGATATAACCCTAGGGCACAGTAGAAACAACACAAACAAGAACAGATGAAGGGAATTTGTTATTGATTGTTGCTGGGTTCAAAAGACTTCTATTGAAGCCCAATACACCCTTCTGATGATGATAGCCTGATTTTTTTTGATTAATGCAACTCATCTACAATGGTTAAGAGCAGTTGCAACTCACATCACCATGGTACTGTGGCCATAGCTCTCATGGTTCATCAATTGGTTCGCTTGCATACTCAGTCACAGATCAGGCAGCAGATTTAGGCAGGTATAGGGAGAACACAAGCTATGAGAGTAAAGTTGAGTATAAGTGAAATTTGCTGGGGTAAGAACCTCTAAATGTGTTCAGAATTTTCAAAAAAAAACAGCTGACCCACTTCCCTCCTCCAGACCCAATACCCCAAACTCCCACTCCACACCTGACCCCCATTTACCCTATCAGTGACTGCAATCTCCCCTGTTGCTACCAGATCCAAAACCCCCTCTCTGCAGATCTGATTTCTCCCATCCCACCTTGACCCTGTCTAAATGCAGCATCATTTACCTAGCACCCTATGTACCTTTAAATGTCAGAATACGATAGCTGACTGCTGTGAAGAGGGTGAATCGTTTGCTTTCCCCTGATAATTTTACGCTACAAAAGAACTGTTGGAATGGAAGTATGGCTCCAGATTTCTGAAGGAACCCTGATCGAGATCTCCTGCAGGATGGGTAGCGTCCTCCTTTTGTTAAAATAGAAGGGACAGAGTGCAGTCTGTACGAGATTGCCACTGCTCGGAAAAAAAAAAAATACCCTTTGGTTTCTGTCACCTTGCATAAACCTTGCAATTTCTGCTGGATTGTCCTGTATTTTTGTTTTTTTTGCACAAAAACTGTGTGTGCTGAAAACTAGACCTGCCACAAAACTAACCACACTTCTATGTTGGATGAATTACCACCAAGAGTTTCCACTAATGGTGATATTGTAGGGCTGTGACAAGGTTCTTAAATTTAAGTGTTTTTTGGTGCAAGTTTATGAATAGGCACATTTTAAAACTTTAATATCAAATATTTTGTTGATTAAGAAATTAAATATTGTAAGTTAGCAAATGGTTTTGTACAGTTTTTAGTAATTTCTAGTTATTTAAAACAATATTATTCACAGATTAAGCATTGTTAAAATGCTTTATTCAATAAATTAATACATAACTGTATTGCTAAAAGTTTCACTTGGTAACCACTCAAACATATCAAGAAATGTTTTAAGTTACATTCAAAAAGACTTCCCAATTTTTCCACTTTGTAGATGATTTTAAAACATAAGAAACAGACCAGGAAAAGCGAACATAGTAAGGTGACAGAAACCAAAGGGTTTTTTTTTTTTTCCGAGCAGTGGCAATCTCGTACAGACTGCACTCTGTCCCTTCTATTTTAACAAAAGGAGGACGCTACCCATCCTGCAGGAGATCTCGATCAGGGTTCCTTCAGAAATCTGGAGCCATACTTCCATTCCAACAGTTCTTTTGTAGCGTAAAATTATCAGGGGAAAGCAAACGATTCACCCTCTTCACAGCAGTCAGCTATCGTATTCTGACATTTAAAGGTACATAGGGTGCTAGGTAAATGATGCTGCATTTAGACAGGGTCAAGGTGGGATGGGAGAAATCAGATCTGCAGAGAGGGGGTTTTGGATCTGGTAGCAACAGGGGAGATTGCAGTCACTGATAGGGTAAATGGGGGTCAGGTGTGGAGTGGGAGTTTGGGGTATTGGGTCTGGAGGAGGGAAGTGGGTCAGCTGTCAAGCTGGGATCAGGGTGGGGAAGGGCACATCGGTTCTGGCAGTGGTGGTACGAGTTGGTGTGGAGTGGAGGATGTAGATATTGGATCTTGGGGCATTTCAGATCAGAGTCTTTGGGTTGTAAGTGAGGTGAAGGAAGTGTAGTTGAAGGTGGGGGAGGGTGCAGTAAGTATGGGCCCAGTTGAAAAGTTACTCAGGAGTTAGATTATGCATTTTACAGTCTATCTTTTCCTGAGTAACTTTTTTCAATAATTTCATTGAATCCTCAGAATTCTCTAACTTTAAAATGGAAACTTTCAGAGTGTTCTGGGTGTTGATGAATTGCTCAGAGGAATTTTCAATTTCTGAGGCAATTCCTTTGGAGCCTACTATGAGAGAGATTCTGCAGGGTCCCCATGCCCAACTCCCATCTACACTGGAGTAACAATTATCAGGCCACGTGAAAATATAATAATGACCAGATAATCTTTTTTATTGTCAAGCTGATTGATGGATAAATATTAGTCAGAACTCCAGGTGTAACTCTACTGTTCTTTGGAGAAGAGAATGAATCTTTGACATACATTAAAGCAACAGGTAGCACCCTGACTAAGCATTTCATCGAGAAATGTTTAGCACCCCTGAAAATGCTGCATTCCCTCCTTTCTGCACTGGAGTGTCAGCCTGGATTGTTCTATACAAGTCCTGAAGGGGAACTTCAATCAACAGTCTTCTAACTCAGAGAAGGGATTGCAACCAAATGGTTGTCAAAATGAAAGTGGAATTTGGAAAGGATAGGAGGATGAAGGCAACCTCTGAAATAACCTGACAATGGCCAAGGAGGGATTAGAACCTGTGTCAACAGAGGCATGGGTCAAAAGAAGTTTGTTATTGGATGTTGAAGCCCAGCAGTCTAACAGCACATTTTAATCTTTTAGCAACTTTTACTAAAACTGAAAGAACAAATTAAGTGGAGATGGGGAGCAGTTAAGGCAGAAGGAACTCCTATGTACAGTCTAAGACTGCAGCAAATCAGCCTAGCACCAAACCCTAAAGTAAATGAAAAAATGAACTCCAGATGCTGGAAATCAGAAACAAAAATGGAAATTACTGGAAGAAGGGTCACTGGACTCAAAAGGTTAACTCTGTTTGCTCTCCACAGATGCTGGCAGACCTGCTCAGTTTCTCCAGCTATTTCTGTTTCTGTTTATTTCAGATTTCCATCATCCACAGTTCTCTGTTTTATTTTATCACTACAATGATGTCATGCAGGCAGCAAGATCTTCATTCTAACCGTGCCTTTCAAGGATGTAGTGATGAATGGGTTAAGTGCAAATATGAGAGTATTAGGATTAGCCCTAGCAGAAATGCTGGATAGGAACATCAACAAGAATGGGAGAAGGATGCAGGTAGTTGGATTTGTTGGTTTCAATGATGACTTTGTACCCTTCAGAGTATTCCATGAAAGATGTAAATGTAACAACAACTTATTCACAAGTAATTCCAGCCTGCAACAGGAGTAAGAGGGTAGAGGAATAGCGTTAGGCTCTCTCAAATAGGGTCCAATTTGTATCAATGGGAGGAGAATCAAAGGCTGAGTTGCAGAACTAATTTTGATAGTTCACAAACAATTGCAATAAAATTGACCTCCTGCACTCCTTTTATGAGCTAAAGTATAATTACTGGATTTTGACAACAATTTTACATTTTGAATGCTTGTACAATATTGTTTATAATTTTTTTTTGATTTAGACAATCAGCTGTATGTCAGCTTTATTGCTGGAGGAACATCTACGCACATGTTGAATTCAGTTTGAATTTTGATTCCAAGTCAGGCAGCCACAGAGGAAGAGAAAATGTCCTTTTGGATATTATTGCAATAAACTCAAAACATTTGATCTGAGCTTAGACTGCATTATTTTAAAGAGGGCCAAACAGCACATGCATACGGTAAGGAAGTTTTCGACAGCTTGCTTTGAAATACCTTTCATAGACTTCTTATCAGTTTGGGATGGTCTGTTGTAAATATTCCTGAGTCACAGAGTCTGTCGGCTATGTTGATTAAATAATTCTACTTTTGCATCTTTTAGTTGTGCCTTTATTAAGAATTCATGAGAAGGTCACTGTCACTCCAGACACTTCAGCTTCAACTTGATATTTTTGTCCTAATGTGAATTTGAACGGTGCAGTCTGACCATGTGGCTGATCTTATACCATATTTTCCAGGATTCATCAGTACTGTTTGGCCAGCTCCTAGAACAGAGTTCAGAAACTTTTCTGAAAATAATTTTGAAGAACAAGTGGATACGATTCAGAAAAAATACTTCACTGAAGTAAAGTTTATATTCCATCAAAACTGAGTTGCTACTGGAATGACTGAGCGACTATTGGAGTTTTTCAAAATCTTTTTTGATCCAGGTGCAGTCTAGAATGGAATCTTCACCTACTTGCTGCAGTTTTGAACAGTTACAGAATTACCTAGAAACTGAAAAGGAATCAGACAAACTTGCGACTGACTCTTGCTGGTTCAGCTCGTGGTGCATATTTCAAAATGGATGAACAGTAAGTTTATTTGCAGGTATGATTGTTTATATTTACTTTTCTTTCCCCCCCTCTGGGGACATTTAAGAGTGCACAAAATGCACAGCTGCCTACATTTTTGAAAGGGATGAAAATTCTTGAAGTGAATGGTGGCATAGAAACTGACTTCAGTTACCTTACAATCACTCTCAATGTGTACAATCATTTAATGTCACTTGAGTTCTAAACTCAACTTTCATTCTTCTCAGTTCTGAATTCCCTAGTAAACAATAAATTATGGTAGAAGTTCCTCTATTAGTATTGGCGAGATACTGATGTTCAAGATAAGCAAGAACCTCTGTCCTCAATGAAATCCTATCAGCTAACCTCCCACCAGTGGAATTAATGGAATATGACAAAGCCCTAAAGCTTCTCTCTGACAGCAGGTAAATGGTGCGATTGGCTGTTGCACTGTTGCATGGGAGCTCAGTGAATGTTGGAGAGGAAGAGATAGATGGTGAGATTATAGTTGGGAGGTCTAAATTTTCTTTGTAGGAGTGGAAAATATCCTAGTTCCACAAGAAAATCGTACCAAACATTTCAAATGTTGGAACTTTTCTAGTTACTTTTCATTTTGCTACTGGAGTTTTCTAATAGGAAAATCTCAGCCTCTTCCCACTTCGGCTGCATTGTAAAAATTACAGTGATCAGTTAAATCACTGGGACTCAAGATGCACTTTTATAAAATACTCTGTTGTTGTGGGCAGGTGTCTGCTGTCTGCTCAGGTGAACAGGTTAAAATCTCAACATGCTGGCTTCTGACAGTTACCGCATTATAGGTTACTTGGCATATACAACACTGATCCAGTAATTCTTTCCTGCACATTATACTGGAGGCTTAGAAGACTATTTAGCACTTAAAGCCAGTACTGTGGGCCTGAACTCCTAGGCTTATATCCTTAAATGAACTTTAATAAATACATTACACTTAGCACATCTGCAATTTTCAGATTTGTATATATGGGAGCACTTCAAAGGAATGTCTACATTATTCTGCATTATCCTCTACAAAACCTCATCAAAAAGCACTGTATCTCAGAACTGACACAAGGTTACTTGAACCTTAGACAACAAGGTGCAGGGCTGGATGAACACAGCAGGCCAAGCAGCATCATAGGAG
>NC_063342.1:46198163-46331529 GCF_021869965.1 Rhincodon typus | reverse complement strand
AAAGAACAGTTGTCAACACAGTGTGGAGCTGGAGGAACACAGCAGGCAAGGCAGCATCAGAGGGGCAGGAAAGTTGATGTTTTGGGTCAGGACTCTTCTTCAGAACTGAAGTTCAGAACAGTTCTGAAGAAGGGTCCCGATCCGAAACGATGACTTTCCTGCTCCTCTGATGCTGCCTGGCCTGCTGTGTTCCTCCAGCTCCACACTGTGTTGTCTCTGATTTCAGCATCTGCAGTTCTCGGTATCTAAAACCAGACCTGAGAAACCAACTTAACACAGACATTATGGAGCTTTTACAGATACCAAAACATTCAACTTCAATTAATATTCATTCGCAGAAATACTGGACATGCCACTTAACTAAAATACATTTACACCTACTCTAAACTTTCAGGAAGGCAATTCACCTCAAAGGGAACAACAGAAACACAATGGACAACACGGATTTAAGAGATAATGGAGCACACAGTCTATATAACTGCTAGCCCTGATCTGGGAGAGAGAGGAAGAGCCTTTCCAACAACAAGCTCCTGCAGAAACAGTTTACCAACAGGCTCCAGCCCCAGCAAACAGCTTTGGGACCAAGAACCACAGAGGCCGAACAGAGAAGCTAAATCTGGCAGACCAAGAGCATCGTCACAGCAAATGATTTCTAGGGTAGCCAACCAAGCACTATCTCCCCAAGAGCTACCCCCGCAGCTTCCCCGAGGAGAGGGATCCGAAAGAGCTACTGCCCGAGAGTGATCCCCAAAGCCACCTCCAGAAGAGGGATCCCAAACAGCTACTCTCCCTGTAAACTAGCTGCACAGCCATCTCTCTGAAACACCAGCTACGCCATGCACGACGGTCAGCCGCATTTCAAAATTGTGTTTTCCCCCAGTGGTGAGCTTATATTCTTGAGACCCCAAAGTATCCAACCTAGCTAGCAAGGAGTGGAAGGGGAGTGGTGTGTAGCAGTGAGCAAAACTCTCTGTCATTTAGAATACTGGACCAAAACCCCTGGATGTTTAACGGAACTTTTAAAACAAAAAGCAAGGCAGCTGGGCTATGCTCTGGAATACACAATCACGGGGATAGCTGTCTGGAACCATGGTTCAGTTAGAAATCCTATTCACACCTCAGCCCTAAAGGAACAATGAACCAGACCTAAGGCAACAACTTCAGACATCTCAGACTCTTCACAGGTACCAAGGCACTCAACTTCATAATATTCATTCACAGAAATATTGAACATTCCACTTAATCAAACACATTTACACCTACTCTAAGAGATTGTAAGAACTGCAGATGCTGGAGTCAGAGATAACACAGTGTGAAGCTGGAGGAACACAGCAGGCCAGGCAGCATTAGAAATGAAGAAGGGTCCTGCCTCGAAAGGTCAGCTTTCCTGCTTCTCTGATGCTGCCTGGCTTGCTGTGTTCCTCCAACTCCACACTGTGTTATCTCTACAACTACTCTAAACCATCCGGAAGCCAATTCACCACAAAGGGGACAACAGAAACATAATGGATAACACAGATTTGTGAGGTGATAATGGAGTGCACAGTCTGTATAACTGCTGGCCCTGATCTGGGAGGGAGAGAGAGAGAGAGAGAGAGAGAGAGCCATCCCCGCATCTACCAACAGAGGAGGGATCCCAGACAGCTACTCTCCCCGAGAACTCTCTGCACAGCTATCTCCCTGCAACCTACCGACACAGGGCAGTTCCATACCGGGGAACCAACGGCAACCGACCACGATCAGCAAATCTGATGACCGACGACCTCCAAAAACCACCGACATGACAAACAAGGCCTCAGATACATCCTGAGGTGAACACTGGCTCATAAAACCACCACAAAGTAAGCAAATCCAAGTTCTCAAACCAGACTGAACACCATCCGAAGTCTTCAGTGAAGCACCGGCTACAGCAAGTGTGAACACCCAGCTGTATTTCATAGTCGTGTTTATCCCCAGTGGTGAGCCTATTTCCTTGAGACCCAAAGTATCCAACCTAGCTAGCAGGGAGGGGAAGGTGGGTTAGTGACAGTGCAGGGCACCTCATGATCAGCAAGTCTGATTAAAATGTCCATGTTTGAAACTACTATTCTAATAGTAATTAGCCTGTGTTAAGTTAATCACTGATCGTGTCAGTTTCACTGTGTTGAAGTTGCTTTTTTTTAAAACTCTTGTATTTTATTCACCTTTGTTTTATTTCCCTGTTTATTACTTTTGCTTTTTTTTATCTCTTGTGATATACATACCTTTGCATTTAATAAACGCAGAGATTCTTTGCCCTGAAACACCTGTCTACTGCCTCCTTCACTTCACATTCCTAAATTAAGTCCAGTGTCAGAACCGGGGATCTGGGGGTGATTTGAACCACTTCAAAGAGCAGCAGTTTTACTGATCAAAACCAGAATCCCTACAAAAAGAATTGCACTCAGTGATCAAAATATGCTTAGATGCCAGTTGAGGTCAGAGTTAGGTTCTGCTGTGATGCCTCTACTGTTGAATAATCACTGTTTTAATTTGCAATCAAAATCCACACAGTAATTCATCCGGATAACAGAGAATAACTGTTACATAGGTGCTGTATTCCACCAGGAATCTGAATGCTTCCAGAAGGAGGGAGTAAAAAAATGTTGAAAGAAAATAATACCAGAATCATATTACGAAACGTTCATGGTTCTACTACAATATAATGACAAAATTATAAAGGCAAAGTTGTCTTCGGTTAAAGCAGACACATGAACATTATTAGAAAGTTTACTGAGTATGCCTGCTTATTTTTTTTTAATATTTTAAGTATTTCCATGTCACAGAATTTATGGGAGAACATCACATTAAAAGTTCTAGAATGTTGGAGAGAGTGTTTGAAGGTATAAAAACATTGGCTTGTAAGAGAAGCAGCTTGGTGGTTTCCCAAGAAACTTTTACTTAGAACAACTTCAGATGATACTGACAATATTCTTGCCTGTGAAAGTATTGAGAGAAAAAAGACTTAAAAATGCAAAATCCTGGTTGAACTTAATTTTATACAAAGGTGGTAGGAGATGTTTGAGTACTGTCCTTTTTTAAATTTAATTAGTTACTTCTTTAATAGGTGACTCAGCATACACTCTGAGGGCCAGTATGGACTTGTTGGGCCAAAGAATTCCTAATGTGGAAACAGGCTCTATCATCTGTTCTGTCATCTATCATCTTCTGGCAGCCACTGGATTAACGTAGAAAAGACTACAACATCCAACACACATGAAACCCACAAATTATTTTGTGGGAATATTGTAGAACTAGTTATTTAGAGTGTTTGTCATTGATTTACTTATATTTATTAAACAATCACATCTATTTAAATATTCACAACCATATACAAAGTTAAACAAAACAACATGACCATTACTGCTGCTGCCACTGTGTCATTATCACCCCATCAACTAGAATTAATAATATTTCCAAAGTTTAAATGTAAAATCAGCAGGATGATTTAACAGCTTGGGTTGTGTTGAAAAAATAGTTCTAAATCACGTGGATAATTAAAGCAAAACGTCAACACTCATCTCAATTTAGAAACAGCATCCACGATCAACTGGGGAATAGACTGACCATTTCAAATATAATAACAGATGTAAGTTGTAATACTGGAATATTGAAACACACAGCACAAATAGATGTTGTGGGTGGAATGGGTTTATCTGAGTGTAACTTTGAGGACAGAACAACAAGAACAATGCTTGTCAACATTTGGTATCAAGGCCTGAATCCAACATATGAGTTAAACAAAATCTTTCCAATCTGATAGGTGGAACTTCTCAATGAGATGAAACTACAGCTAAGAAACTTGGTGCGCAACAGACATTTGCAAAAAGTCAGAGTGACAGCATAAGCAATAAAAGATACATTTTAAAAAAGACTGCACTCAGGCAGACTAAGCCAAATTGCTTCAGGTTAAGTTTATATCTTTTTTTTAGAAAGTGATTGCTTGCAAAGATTTTGTGTTATGAACCAAACTGTGAAAAAGGGTTATATTAAAGCTATGATTGTTTGTATTTCCTCTCTCTCTTCCAGACTGCAGACAGCACCGTTAATAGACTGGCTCCTGAAAGGGTAAACAGTGGCCGAATCGGCCAATTTTCAGTGAAAAGCGTTTTGTACAATGAGATTCATAGTGCTTGGTCTTCTGTGGCTCACAGCAACTTATCTCATGAAATCTTCTACTCTCCACTTCAGTAATTATGCAACCAGGGTCTTCAATGTCCTACTGGTGAAATCACATTGCAGGAGAGGTGGAAGTGCTAATAACTGCTGGGACCTCATCTACAAGTGCCATACTTAAAGCCCAGATGCACACTTCATCACCTCTCCTGCTCCTGCTTCACTATTCACTACTCTTCCATTCACTTGTATCATGCTGAACCACAAAATATGTTTCATTGCAGGGAAAAAGAACAAATCACCCCACAACTGATCCTGTAGCCCCAAGCCTCATCTTGCCTGATGTTACTACAGCAACCTGCCTGGCCTACCTATAATTCCTGGGGTGGCTGTAGTGGAACAGCAGGACTGACTATGGACCAGTCCCCAGACTGCAAGGACACAGACCCAAGGCTCTGGCTGGATGAAATGCATGGCTGGCTGACCATGACCAACACCTGAACTGGAATTGAATAAACCACTTGACTGACAGTGTTGGTATCCCCTGACTGACAGTAGTTCCCATTCACCCCACTAAGGACTGCTTCCTTTTGACATTCACCCATGGCCATATGCGTGACGCACGTGCAGAGTAATTGCTGTGGAAGCTGCTGGCACATGCTGCAACAGTGACACAGATGCAGGCCAGAGTCATACAGTGTCGGGTCCACCTCCTTGACTATTCAGTGTTCCCCGCCATGAAAAATTGCCTGTCTCGCTTTCTACACTAAAAAGCAATGCAACGCATGGAATCTGACGGCTTCCAAGTAAGCACAAAGTCAAATCTTTAATAGCAATGTTCTGAAGAATATTGAGAGGAAAGTCCGAAAAACTCTTCTCAACATTGAGATTGTGATGTTTTCATTCTCACTGTATTTTACCACCTTCCTTGCTATTGCCCATGCCAGATCAAAGGGTTGTTCATGGCAGGACTGGGGGCAGGCAGGCAGGGGAGGGGGTGCAGGAGTAGATCTCCATCCTGGATTTTTACTTTTAAAAATGTTTTTTCCCTTCCTTGGTCTTATGCTACTTGCTACCATTAGCATGGAATTAGTGACAACCTGCAGAGTCAGAGACAAAGGTCTCCCAATGTTCAACTCGTCAGAATTGATGCTCATCCAAGATGATATGTTGTAAAAGCAGTCTGATATGGCAGAGGTAGGAGAAAAGACAGCGTCATCAGTTTCAACACAGCAGCTATCGAAAGTTGCAGACCAGACAAGGAGGGCTTTGGTGTTTGGGTCGGTGTTTTAATCATTTTCGATTGCAATAAGTGACGTTTCAGTGATGCTGCAGGGGCACAAAACCAGATTAAACATTCAAGCAGAACGCAAGAAATATTATTACAGTTTGGGAAGATCGCAATATCTCAAGGAATAAAGTCACTTTTAAGGCAGGGCATAGTTTCACAGGCGAGAGGAGTCAAATGTGCATTTTTTAAACACCCTTTTTTTGAAACATGTGGTATCTTTGCTGTCCAGAGTTAATCTGAATTGCCAGTTTTCCCCTAGGAAAACGAAGGCTCGATTTGTCTATCCAGATCCAGTCATAAATGGCTCCATTAGTTTAAGATGAAAGGCACTCATCTGTGCAATATGGAATCTTGGCAATGAAGATGGTTGTATTAAAATGACAAAAAACACAATGAAACAAAAAAAAACAATTTAATGCAGATAGTTGTAGTGGGCACTGAGAGATAGTGTTTGAAGGTGAGATTGTCAATATTTAGGAAAGGGATCAAGTGGCAAGGGAACAGTATGGGCACATGGGATTAATACTGCACAAATGGAGAATAAACATCAACATGCATTAGACAGAATAAACAATAGGTTTATTTTTAAATATTTCTTTGCATGATGTAAGAGAAGAGGGAAGGGAATACCGTCAAACGAAATTGGCTAAAATGCAACAAAACAATGTGTAACTCACGAGTGTGAGTTTGATGCAGTCTTAATAAACTTGAGCAACTCCTCACTGCAGGATGAAGAGAATGCTGCAATTTTGGAGCTGGAAGGTCTGAATGAATCAGAGGCTCTGTATTCCTGTTCATGTTAACATAAAAGATCTCATAGTCCCATTGATTCCTCAACCAAGAGCTTCAAAACAGATTGATTAGTCATGTATCTCTGGGGTGCAGCTAACAAAAGGATGCCTATTCATTCTCTTTTACATTAAAAGTTGGATTTTGATTTTTATAATTGTAAAAAGCTTTGGGAAAGCTAGTGTTAATTCTCACCTCAGAGAATTGGATATTATGCTAATACCCTCCCTGAAATATAAGTACTTAAATGTATGCTTCAGGAGGTAATTAAACAAAGTCCTTCAATTATCTCAGGAAAAGCCTTAATTATGTTTGAGCCAAGGTGCTTGGCTATTCCTCGAATACTACTACTTCTGGTAATAGATATGAGGACAAATCTTTCCAAAGCTAGCACTTTAAATGAATTATTTTGTGCATTTTTAATGTGATAATTTTTAATACGTCAAAAGAACAGACAATAGTAACCTTTTTTTCATTCAAAGGAACTGAAGCCAGTTTCAGTTGAGTAGGTTCAAGAACAAGCAACTTTCACACAGGCAGCAGGGTGTGAGATAGGGTGGCAGGTGG
Source organism: Rhincodon typus (assembly GCF_021869965.1). Classification (NCBI taxonomy): domain Eukaryota; kingdom Metazoa; phylum Chordata; class Chondrichthyes; order Orectolobiformes; family Rhincodontidae; genus Rhincodon; species Rhincodon typus. The sequence goes on along the minus strand of NC_063342.1, from coordinate 46,324,748 downwards.
ATGGCCTGAATGATAGAAGGTAACTGGGTGGGACGTAGGGAAAGGTGAGGGTAGGGTGTCAGGCCAGGAGGGGAGTTGGTGAGTGTTGGAGTAGATCTGCTTGTGGGATTTGGTGGAAGGCATGGGCATTCATGGTGGTGGTTAGAATGGAGTCAGGGAGAGAGGAGTGTTGGATGTCTCTGGGTTTCTGAGGACTTTAGGCTCTACATTGTGTTGGTGGTGGTGTCTGTGGGGGGACAAGTTGGCATGAAAGATGTCAGGCAGTACTTTAAGGAGGGTAGGTGTGGGCAGAGTGGTAAGTTAGGAGTGACGGTGGTCAGGTTTAGTAGTTAGCCAGGAGTTACAGATTCTAATTCCTCTCCTCTAACTTTTTCTGGTTAACTATAAAGTATGTCAGAACCCTTCAAAGTCTTTGATTGTAACTCAGAGTTGGAGGTTTTTTTTCAGAGGGTTCCAAATGCTGGGTAATCACCCATCAGAAATTCCAACTTCCCAAACAATTTCTTCAGGCTCCATTTTTCCAAGAACTTCCTGAATAGCAGCTCCAGTTTTGGAAGCACTATCTTCCTATAGGAAAACCTGGTCCAATATTTGACTTTCAGTATTATCTCTTTGCAAATGTTTCTGATTTTCAAAGAGAAACAAATGTTTCTTCAAACAATATCAATGTCAAACTTCTCAACATGAATAAAAAGAGATAAAAACGTATTTTTGTTTTATATTTAGGAAACAGTCGGGCTTCTATTCAGAAATGTTATTTCAAAAAAAACAAAATGAACTGTTGTTTGCTTTTAATAATTTACTACCACCATGAAACCTTAATTTGTTTAAGACTTAAAATTTTCATTTTATTTCCTTTTGCAAATAAACACCTTTTAGATGTTTCTAGAATTGTAAATCTAGAATTTGTGACTAAATGGAACTGTTCTAATTTAAAATAGAAATTAAATTTTACAAAAATGTTATTGGTTTGAATAAACCAATCAGTAAAAATAGCAATCCTCTAGTATATGATTCTTGTTGTGTTAAGATTAAATAAAATGAATTCCTCTGGAGATGTTGCTATTTTCCTCAACAACTGTGTCGACTTGTCCCTCATTAACATTTGGTATTTGCTAGGCATTTTTACTAGCCTGATTTAGAAAAAGACTTTTTTTAAAAAAAAAGAAATTCCAATTGAATAAATTACGTTAACTAAAATATTAACTATCGTAATTCAGACTTTTGACTTCTATAACATGTTGGTTAAAATCTGACATTCCTATGCTTGTTAAATGATTAATCTACTAACCTTAACAATTGGTAAGCAAAGACATCTCTTACAACATCATGAAATAACATCTCAGACATTAGAATTTCATCACCTTCATTGTGTATTTCACCATACATTAAGGATAACGTACCAAAGTATAATTTTGCATAATTTTTCCTTTAACGTACCCTTTACTACATATTACTAATATAATGCAAAAAGGTTCAATTTATTGTTGTCACATTTGTCAGTGATAAGTTTGTTAAAAATTGTATATCAGTTACATACATGCCAAATTAAGTTATTGAGATAGACCCGAAAATAAGAATAGATTTTATATATTAGAAAACAGAATGTACAAAACAAACAAAGCTTCACATATATTTTAAAATGATGTCAACTTTTTCTTAGTATTTTACTTTAACCAACATATATTTTCAGAATATTGTGCCACAGTTCACAACCAGAATTTGAGTTGAAATGGCTGCACACGAATGAAGGAACAGAACTTTTTGTGGTTCATTTTGGTTTGCACTCAATTTGCCGATTTATAAACAGATTATTAAAAATTAATAGGCATTAAGTGTACTCTTAACAGTATCCACTCCACAACCTGTTTGTAACAGCTTCAAAACACATGGCCAAAATGCTGTTACAGATACTTCTTACCAAGCTAAGATTTTAATGTCTCGTAAGTTGAGTTCCTTGGTTCTTGGCTTAGATGGCTCACAAACTTTGTGTAAGGGTATGCACCTTTGGATGTGTTCAAATAACTCACATTTATCTCAGATGGGACTTTCAATAATTGCTCATTTTAAAAAGCTAGAGAAAAATACATAATGAGTCTCGCAAGCAATATCTGCACATCAAAACATTGGCTTTACAGTTCACAGTTGTGTATAATTAATTGGCCCCTATAAACTTTCTGGACTTTTTCAGTCAAACTTCAGGTTCACTATAAATAAATTTCACAGATTAGTCAGGGACTGGAAACATTTTTTTTTGCAAACTGTACAGTATTAAAACAAATGGTAGATATGGCATTCTAAGAAGCCAGGTATATTAGTTCTGGCTTCAGCCAACATGAAACAGTGTTCTAGCTTCATGAAGGATTGTGACTGTTCTTTTAGCTATTTAATTCTAATTATAGTACTAAATAATTTGAGAACCAAGGAACAATATTGTGAGGCCTTTCTGATCACTCAAAAGTATCTTTGAAAAATTGTACAGCTTTAGCCATAAATTAGAACTATAGCTCTCGATATGATTGTGCTGTATACTGTTGTAAAAAATAAGATAACAAAAGCACCTATTGCTTAGTGACAGCTGGTAACAACAGCCTTTAAAAAAACAGGTGGTCAACTATTCTCAACTGAGAAAGCCAGCTGCACAGAATCTGTTATGACAAAATGCCCCCCTAATGGTACTGTTCAACCATGTGGCAAAACACTTAAATGTTACTTTCCTGAAAGTGCCACTGCTGAAATTTTCCAAATTAAGCCCAATTTGAACAAAATCAAAAATCCTACCAAGTCCCACCACTGTCTCCTTCCCAGCTTATATACGTGGAAATGTTTTGTTTAAACATGTGCGAGTGCGCATCTCCGTCGAACAGCTGGCAAAATATGCTTTGTCTTGGCAGGGATTTATGGTCTCAACCTGGGAGCTAGATGGATACTGACATCAGATCAGAACAGATTACAGTCTTCTGCCAGAAATGTCCTGTTTAGATTTGTCCATCTCCTTAATGCAAATCAGCATTTTGGAATTTCTCAAAAAAAATTGAGGAAGGTTATTCAAGCAATAAATTACCCACTAAAATATATGCTTCCACTGATTGTATCTGATTCCAAAAAGGGAATAAATAAAAGTCTCAGTCATTTGTCAATTTTAGTAATTGATTGTTCTCAACATTTTCTAGGAATTTTAGTCAAACTTCATGGTTAGTATAAATAAATTTTATTGGCTGTTTGGGAATTTGAGACTCTTTTGCAAACCACACATCATTATAAGTATCTCGTGTACTGGCTATGATCTTCTAAGAGGAGGTTTTTGAGTTCACTGAAACCAAATATCTACTGGGCAGGATGAATTACAAATGTCAATTCTGCTCATTGGATTTATTCTACTGTATTTATACATGCATATGAAGAAAATTCAATCTAGTTACAGAGCTCATATGGAGGGTGATAAATCATCTTGACTCCTTGTTACTCATGTAATACTGCATACATGCATTTGTTTTCCATGTTTCAGCTGGTGGAGTGTACGTAATATGGCTGATTATGTGGGAGCTTTCCTAAGAAAATGGGAATGTAGGTTATAATGAATAGTAACAGCCAGTTGAAATAAAAACATCACAGTAGGTAATGTTGGAGATCACAGGCAGCTTTTAGGCTAATTTCACATTCTCATAAAAGCATATTTAGATCAGCTTCTGAAGTACAATGGGTTAACAAGGGAAAAGGAGTTATAGATGATTAATGGACCACATTTAAAGTATAATTCTGTTTAAAACAATTCAGTTGTCATGATAGTTATATACCAATGCTTATCTCTTACCTGGCTTTGCAATGTTTTTACTAGTCTCGGAGATCTTATGAAAACAGTTTGGATTGGGTCAAATTACCACTGCAATCGTTCATACCTGATTGTTTTATTTCACAGAGAAAAAGTACGGAACTGCAAATCCTTGAATCAAACTGGTAGTGTTGCTACAGTTACATGGGAAATTATGTATGTACATATACGTATGTCTTTCAAATGTGCTTATGTATAAATTAATACATTATATATATTTTCTCAGCTCCACAGTTAAGGCTGACTCAAAAATTCAGCTGTTGCTTGGATATATTTATCACATTAAAGTGCTGACTAAATATTCTGGATGTAATGTGATTTTAAGAGGAAATTTCTAACATTCAACGATCAATCATTTTCATACACAAATTTATCATTAATTTGGTAGTAATGATTTCCATCTTGAAGAAAAGCTATTAATGAAAGCATAACAGTATTGTCAACAAAAGATGATGTTACAGCATGTTTCTGCATTGACAATTGGGAAAGTTATCTAAAATGGTTGTGTTATTTATAGTTTTAATGTTGACCAATAAAAGTAAAATAGTAGTTTGATTTTTCTTTATTTTTGTAACACGGTTTATAGCTTAAGGTGTTTTCATTAAAAAAAAAGTTTTGAATTTCTTACCTGTTTTCTCTGGTGCTGTGCTACTAGCAGCTGTCTCAGTTTGAGCCTTTGTTGCTTCTTCGCTAGCCTCAGTGGCAGGCACTTCTACTGGTTTCTTCTCCTTTTCCTGGCTGGAGGTAACATTTGAAGGTGGAGTACTTTCAGTGGCCGTACTTGCGTCACTTCCTGTTTCCTTGGCATCCTTTTCGCCATTCGTGGTCTTTTGTTCTGTCACTGCTGCCGTTGCTTTTTCCAAGTTTTCCGTGGGAGCTTCTTTAGCCTCTAATGCCTTCTCAGCATCAGAGGGGGTTGCTTCAGGATTGCTTGTTGGCTTTTCTACCTCTTCTGTTTTCCCTTCAGAACCAGATGTAGCTGGTTCCGTTGCTGTTGCCTCTTCCTCCTTAACGGGCTCTGTTTTTTTACCGTCATCTTTTTTCTCTGCGTCCTCCACTTTTATTGCCACAGCTGACTCTCCTTTCTTCTCCCCCTTGAGCTTTTTCCGTGTTATGTGGCCACGGAAGCTAGCCTGGATTTTGGTGGCAGCCTTGTGAGCCTTGTCTTCAGGTTTGGTAGTCTCTTGCTCAGCTTTCGCATTAGCATCATCATTCTTTTCAGCCTAGAATCAAAGTCACAAGAAAATATAATTGTGAAGTCAAGTACAAAAAAATGTGAGTCTCTTTATATTGCCTTATCATTGTTCCTGACACACATTTAATGCTTTAAACTTTGAACATTTGTGATTTCTAAAGCCATTGTTTATCCTATTTTAAATCCCATCCAGATGACTTAATTTAGTACCAATTTCTTTTAATAGGCACAAAGAAGCAGAAATACCTAGAATGCCAGCAAAACAAAAAATGGTTGCGGACGTACTGTCATTTTCACAATACAATGCAATTTTCAATCAGCATCAAGGAACAGTGGTGGGTAATTTAGAAGACTGTCTAAAGTAATAAAGCCAGGAGGCACCAAATCTTGCTGTAAGATACATATTGTACCAACTTCAGTATATATATTTACAATATCCAAACAGTTTGTCATTCACCTTCCATGATAGTTAGGGATTCTATGATAACTTTAGTTATAAAGGCACAGTTAGATCCCTTTGAATCTTATTTAGGATAATATGAGAAAGGCATCTCTGATGTAAAATACATTAAATACACTCAAACATTTTCCACGATGTCAGAGGTTTTACTTTTCTAAGTATCTTGCTTAACAAGCAAGTGAAGAACTGAATGTATGGAACATTCTTACGCTGGATGATGGAGGCTCAAGTACTTTCAAATTAGTCCTCTTGCCTTAGATAAATAATCGTGACGACCTTCTGGCATTGTTGTGCCTCCAGAGAACGCTTACACACTGAATGTTACAATTTCTAGCCTGCATGCCTTACTATTAGTGACTATCAGCCAAGACCCAGAGGAGGAGGAGGAGGAGGAGCAGGAGGAGGAGTGAGAAGACAGCAGGAGATTGTCTGATCTTAGCTGGCAGCAGCTATTGCCAGCATTCTGGAGCCAGGAGAAGCACTTCTGTTTCTTTGGCTTTGATGAATTTTTAAAAATCGTATTCACCCTTTCAGTGGGAACCATTGCTCTGCAGCACCTAGTTAGTCAATCTTAAAGGATCAGATCTCAAAACCTTTCTGCTCAGGACTGCCCAACTTGAAAGAAAGATTCCAAAACTGGCACTAACCCCTCCATTAGTTTATGCAACAGGCCTAATGCTGGTTTAACATTTCTGCTCATTAAACATGGCTCGATGCAATTTCATGCTGGACGCTTTTCAGGTGTCCTTGGAACTCTAAACATTGGACCCTGAAATTGGATCTTGCCATGTCTGTTTTACACCAGCTATTTTTTTAAAATCCATACCTTATATGGTGTCCATTCCTCAAGAGCAATGTTATACCATTGCTCTTAGAACTCTATATTGGAACTTAATGTTAAATTTGCAGAAAAATGTATCCTTAGGATATTAGATGACATTGTAAACCTTGAACCCAAAAAAAAACTAAGAATCAGTGACAAGAGATAACAAGGTGTAAAGCTGGATGAACACAGCAGGCCAAGCAGCATCAGAGGAGCAGGAAGGGTTTTCTGAAGAAGGGTCTAGGCCCGAAACGTCAGCCTTCCTGCTCCTATGGTGCTGCTTGGCCTGCTGTGTTCATCCAGCTCTACACCTTATTATCTCAGATTCTCCAGCATCTGCAGTTCCTACTACCTCTAAGAAGCAGTGACCTTCACTTATCATTAGATAACAATTTTAGTGTTCCATACTAGACTAAATTAAGAGGTCTCTTTATCCCACAGAAAATGTGGAAGTGATGGGCAGATCTCAACCTTTATTTATGTTAATATAACATAATCCATTTATATTATGCTATTCTTATACTGGAATCACTTACATGACTGACACAGTCACCCCACGAAGGATGGTGTGTAGACACAAAAGAACCCTGTGTCTTATACTCACTTTCAGACGTATTAGTTAAACAGTAATGAGTGGCACTTCACAGTGTTGATGTCAAAGTTTTGCATCATCACTTTCAGAGAGATTAAATAGGCTGTTGCAATTTTACATTTGAATAGTATCAGACAGCTTCCCTGCATTTACAAGTTAAAGCAATATAAAACTTATGACCTGAGAAGTAGGTTTTCATGTCAAGGTCATTGTACTGGAAGATTTAAAAGAATGATGCTGTGATGAATTGATAAACTGGTTCAGAAATTAGTAAGCACAAGGGAGAATATACAATTCAAATCAGATTAATAACTGACAATGTAGTCTCCTCTATACTAGGGAGATGAAATGCAGACTGGCAACTGTTTTGTGGAATACCTAACTTCCGTCCACAAAAATGACCCTGAACTTACAGCTGTTTGCCATTTTAACGCATCACTGCGTTTCCTGGCCAACATTTCTGTCTTAGACATGCTGCAGTACTCAAGTGACGATCAGACAAGCTGGAAGAACAGCATTTCATCTTTCATTTACGGACCCTGCAGCTTTTAAGACTCAATATTGAGTTCATAATTTTAGAACTTGAACATCTCCTTTTATCAACTCCCACAGCTCACACCTCAGGCCCTATCATGAAGTAGGCTGCTTTCAGCATAATCAACCTATTTTCACCTACCTATGGTCCTCATTATCAGCTTTTCTTTCTCCCTATCGTCCATCCCTTTGTCTGCCTAACTGTTACTCACCCCCTCTCTGGACTCCATCTCTGCCGATCTGGTCACTCCTTCTTCCCTCCACCCCTTGTCTTTAGCTATCACCTTTTCCTAGCTACTATCAGTTCTGAAAAATGGGTCACTGGACTCTAAATGTAAAGTCTGCTTTCTCGTCACAGATGCTGCCTGACCTGTTTAGTTTCTCAATCAATTGCTGTTTTGTTTCAGACTTCCAGGATCCACACTTCTTTGTTTTATATTATGATAATTGCAGCGGTCTGCTCCAAGAACATGGGGGAAAAATAAGAAAGGTTCTCAGACTAGGATTGCCTAGATTCTTTTGAAGTTTTACATTCTCCTCCTCAGTTTACAATACTCCCAAGTTTAGTATCATCCACATATTTCAAAATTATGTTCTGTATACCAATATCATTAATATCGGAACATAGGAACAGGAGTAGGCCATTCAGCCCCTCAAACCTATTCTACTATTAATGAGATCATGGTCGATCTGTGGATTAATTACACATGTGTGCCTTTAGCCCATATCCCTTAGTATATTTGCTGAACAAAAAATTTTTACAGATTGAAAATTAACAACTTATCCAGCATGCACTGCCATTTTTAGAAGAGTGTTCCAAACATTTACCACCCTTTGTGTGTAGAAGTGCTTCCTAACATCTCTCCTGAACAGTATGGTACCAATTGTCAGACAATGCCCCGTAGTTCTACAATCCACAACCAGTGCAAATAGTTTATCTTTCCTTTGTTTTCCTGAGAATATCTTGAAGACTTTGATTAGACCACCCTTAATATTCTAAAATTTAAAGGAAACAGGCTTGATTTGTGTAATGTCTCCTCATAACTTAACCCCTGAAGTCCAGGCATCATTCTTGTAAACTTATGTGGTACTCCTTCCCAGGTCAATATATCCTCCAATGCCAAATCCGCTCACAGTAGTCCAAGTGGGGTTAAACAAGGAATATATAAATCAGTAAGTGCAGGTTTGTACACTGACCACTAGGGAACTCCAACATAAACTATTTTTTTCCAATCCAAAAATCACTCTTAATGACAATTCTGATACCTATCATTCAGTCATCCTTCATATCTGTGTTGCTACTGTCCTCCTTATTACATGAGCTCTCAGTTTGCTCACATATTTCTCACAAGACATTTTATCAAATGCCCTTTAGTAGTTCAAGTATACCATAATTGTCTTACACTCTTTAGCCCGCTCTATAATCTCATTAGAGAAAGACTGAAGTGTGTTAGTTAAACACAATTTGCCCACAATGAATTTGTGTTGCTTTCCTTAATTAACCCATATTGTCCAAAGCTCTGTCACTTTTGTCCCAAATTAACATTTCTAGGAGATTCTCCACCATTGAGGTTAAGCTGACTGTCCTAACATTGCTGGACTTATATTTACGTGATTTTTTGGAATAAGGGAATAGCAGGTAATATTCTGTTCATCTTTGACATAACTGAAGAATCTTGGAAAATTATGAGATAACACAGCGTGGAGCTGGACGAACACAGCAGGCCAAGCAGCAGAGGAGCAGGAACGTTGACGTTTCAGGTCGGAACCCTTCCATGTTTTCACAACTTATGCTCTATTTTCACTGAGTATGCTTAGATTTATGTCTTTAGTTCAGAGGGTGTGCGGCAGCAGTGGGAGCGAGTTCCAATGGCCCAAGGGCCTGTGGCAGCAGGAGCAAGTTCCAAAGGCTTGTGGCAGCAGCCAGAGCAAGTTCTGATGGCCTCAGAAGAAGAGGGGGCCGAGTTCCAAGGGCCTGCAGCAGAAGAAGGGACCGAGTTCCAAGGGCCTTCAGCGGCAGTGGGAGCAAGTCTCAAGGGCCTGTGGTGGCAGTAACACTGAGACTCGAGCTTTTGGGGACGGAGGCCCATTATGGAGATAAGACTTTTAGAGCTGGACGCTTCATCCTTTCCTCCTGGCTTTTTTCTGTATTTCTGCTTTTTTTAAAATTCTGTTTTTTTTTGGTATCTTAGATGGTTGTTTTGGTTTTTGTATCAAGATGATTGTTTTTTACTTTGAGTCTTGTACATAAGATGGTGCTGGAGAATGGCAACTTTTCCACTGTACTCCTGTACTTTTATACTTGAGTACATGTGACAATAAAACCTAATTCTAATTAGTTCATGAGATAACAAGGTGTAGAGCTGGATGAACACAGCAGGCCAAGCAACATTAGAGGAGCAGGAAGGCTGACATTTCGGGCCTAGACCCTTCTTCAGAAATAGGAGAGGGAAAGGGGGTTCTGAAATAAATAGGGAGAGAGGAGGAGGCGGATAGAAGATGGATAGAGGAGAAGATAGGTGGAGAGGAGACAGACAGGTCAAAAAGGCGGGGATGGAGCCAGTAAAGGTGAGTGTAGGTGGGGAGTTAGGGAGGAGGTAGGTCAGTCCAGGGAAGACAGGCAGGTCAAGGGGCGGAATGAGGTTAGTAGGTAGGAGATGGGCGTGGGGCTTGAGGTGGAAGGAGTGGATAGGTGGGAGGAAGGACAGGTTAGGGAGGCGGGGATGAGCTGGGCTGGCTTAGGGATGCAGTTGGGGGAGGGGAGATTTTGAAGCTTGTGAAGTTGGCTTAGCCGAACTCGGCCTCACCCTCAACAACTTCTCTTTCAATTCCTCCCACTTCCTACAGACAAAGGGGGTGGCCATGGGTACCCGCATGGGCCCAAGCTATGCTTGCCTCTTTGTAGGTTACGTGGAACAATCCCTCTTCTGTAGCTACACTGGCCCTAAACCCCACCTCTTTCTCCGTTACATTGATGACTGTATCGGCGCTGCCTCGTGCTCCCACGAGGAGCTCGAACAGTTCATCCACTTCACCAACACCTTCCACCCCAACCTTAAGTCCACCTGGACCATCTCTAATACCTTTCTCTCCTTCCTGGACCTCTCTGTTTCCATCTCTGGCAACCAACTAGAAACCGATATCCATTTCAAGCCCACCGACTCCCACAGCTACCTAGAATACACCTCCTCCCACCCACCTTTCTGCAAAAATGCCATCCCTTATTTCCAATTCCTTCGCCTCCGCCGCATCTGCTCACAGGACGAGGCATTCCACTCCCGTACATCTCAGATGTCCTCGTTTTTCAAGGACCGCAACTTCCCCTCCACAGTGGTCGAGAACGCCCTCGACCGTGTCTCCCGCATTTCCCGCAACTCATCCCTCACAACCCCTCCCCGCAATAACAACCAAAACAGAATCCCTCTCACCCTCACGTACCACCCCACCAACCTCCGGATCCAATGCATCATCCTCCGACACTTAGGCCATCTGCGAGCCAACCCCACCCTTATCTGCTTTTCGGAGGGACCACTCTCTCCGGGACTCCCTTGTCCGCTCCACACTCCCCTCCAGCCCCACCACACCTGGCACTTTTCCCTGCAACCGCAGGAAGTGCTACACCTGCCCCTACACCTCCCCCCTCACCCCCATCCCAGACGCCAAGAAGGCTTTCCACATCAAGCAGATGTTCACCTGCACATCTGCTAATGTGGTATACTGCATCCACTGTTCCCGTTGTGGCCTCCTCTACATTGGGGAAACCAAGCAGAGGCTTGGGGACCGCTTTAGAGAACACCTACGCTCAGTTCGCACTAAACAACTGCACCTCCCAGTCGCGAACCATTTCAACTCCCCTTCCCATTCCTCAGACGACATGTCCATCCTGGGCCTCCTGCAGTGCCACAATGATGCCACCCGAAGGTTGCAGGAACAGCAACCCATATTCTGCTTGGGAACCCTGCAGCCCAATGGTATCAATGTGGACTTCACAAGCTTCAAAATCTCCCCTCCCCCCACCGCATCCCTAAACTAGCCCAGCTCGTCCCCGCCTCCCTAATCTGTCCTTCCTCCCACCTATCCCCTCCTCCCACCTCAAGCCCCACCCCCATCTCCTTCCTACTAACCTCATTCCGCCCCCTTGACCTACCCATCCTCCTTGGACTGACCTATCTCCTCCCTAACTCCCCACCCACACTCACCTTTACTGGGTCCATCCCCGCCTCTTTGACCGGTCTGTCTCCTCTCCACCTATCTTCTCCTCTATCCATGTTCTATCCGCCTCCCCCTCTCTCCCTATTTATTTCAGAACCCCCTTCCCTCCCCCATTTCTGAAGAAGGGTCTAGGCCCGAAACGTCAGCCTTCCTGCTCCTCTGATGCTGCTTGGCCTGCTGTGTTCATCCAGCTCTACACCGTGTTATCTCAGATTCTCCAGCATCTGCAGTTCCTACTATCTCTAATTAGTTCATGGTGCTTATCAATGTTAAGTACTGGTAGCCCATTCAATACCTCGCTGTTATCAATTTTGAATGCTTTAAGTGTTTCAACTACTTCATCTTTCACCACAACCCATGCAGCTGGTTAAAAAAAATGCAAACTATTAACTTACACCTCAGCCATGCTTCCGCCTCAATGTAAAAATTTCCTTTTAGGTCCCTCATCAGTCCAACTCCATTTACGACCTTTTCACTAACTATACACCTACAGAAGATTCTTGGATTCCCTTTGTGTTGGATGCCAGTATTTTCTCATATTCTTTTTTCTCTTTGCTTCGTTTATTTGCTTTTATAGTTCTCCACAATATTTTGTATTTAGCTCAGTTATTAAATGTATCATCCACCTTTCATTTGTCAATGTATCATCCACCTGACTTTTGTCATAAATGCATGTTTTCTTCTTCACCTTAATTGCTAGCTTTGTCATCACCCAGTGAGCTCTGAACATATATGACCTACCTCTACCATTCTTCAAAATATGCCCGAACTATTTCTTCTTTAATGGTGGTTCCAATCTTGTTTACTAAACATTAATTCTAACTTATCTGGATCAGACCCATTCTTACCCTGTTAAAATTGGTTTTCCCTCATTGTTCTATCTTGTTCTTTGTCCTTTTCCATAGCTTATTCAAACCTTATGAGACAACGATCATTGTTCCCAAGATGTTTTCAGATTAGCACTTGATTTACATGGTCCACGCTCATTCCCAGAACCAGGTCAAGCAAGGCATCCTTTCTCATGTATCCGTAGAAACATATCACTGTAGAAAAATTTCCAAACACAATCTAGGAATTATTTATTTCACTCTCTGCTCTTTACACAAGAACTGTCCAAATTAATGTTTGACAATATAACTACTGAATAATTCCTGCAGATTTGTTCCTCCACATTCTTCCTAGTATTTGGTAGCCTATGGAAAACAATGTAAATACACCTTTTTTTTATTCATCAAACTGAAAATATTCTGTCATTGATCTTTATGAGACATGTTCTCTCTCTAGCACTGTCACATTCTCCTTAATCAATAGTTTTTTTTTTCCCTTGCAATGCTATCAAGAAGCACCTGTAAAGGAATAAACTGCTCACTGTCTCAGTTTGCGTTCCACTGGGCCACCCAGCTCCTGACCTTAATTCAGCTCTGATTCAAATATGGACAAAAGAGCTGAATTCCAGACAGCGACTGTCCTTTCTTACACATCAAGTCTCCTTTGTTAGAGATCACAGCTTTGCAAGGCACTATGGTTTGGAAGGACAACGACAGCAGATGCTTTGAAACATCACCATCTGCAAGTTACCCTCCAAGTCACACACCTCCCTAATTTGGAATTTTATTGCCATTTTTTCACTGTTTCTGGGTGAAAATCCTGCATTAGGAAATTGCTTCTTCACGTGCATCCTTACACCCCAAGACTGCATCTCACCAGGAACAGCTACAGGACAATTAGGGATGGGCAATAAATGCTGATAAAGACAATGACATCTATATCCCACGAATGAATAATAAAAATTAAAAAAAAAACAAAAGATAAAATTCAGCCACTCTTCTCTCTTTCTTAGATGTTCCAAAATATTTCATGTCTATATAGATTTAAAAGCAGGCTACCCTTCTCTGAGTTAGATCTGTGTTATTGCTACACCATGTTTTCACTTAACTATCAGTGCCTGCAACACAGTAAACTTATTTATCACACTCTGCATTCACTTAAATGCACAGTAACCTTAATTTAGATTTTATTACTTTCTCCTTTACTGTGAACACATCTGTTACCTTCCAATTTCCTATTCTGTTCCCATGTGTCTTTTGCAATATTCTTTACGCCTTGGTATTCCTCTCTAGTTTTCCACCATGGTTCCTGCACCACTGCCAAGTCAGTTTAACCCACCCATTAGAATTCACAAATCATCCTGCAAGGAAATTGGTCCTGGTTCTGTTTAGGTCTAATCCATCTGGGCTGTCCCGTTCATATCTCCCCCATAACACCCTATTGTCCCAGGAATTTAAAATCTTTCCTCCTGTACCATTTTCCCAGTCAAAGATTTATCTGCTATATCTTCCTACTTCTAACTCACATGTGAATGATACTGGGAATAATCCACAGCCGAAAACTTTAGCAGTTCCTTAATTCTGATTGCAGAATCATGTCCCTCTTTCTGTCTATATTGTTGATACCAATGTGGACAAAGGCTGATGGCTGTTAAACCTCCCCTCTCATGGTGCCATTCAGCCAATCAGTTACATCCTTTCCCTTGGTATAAGGATGGCAACATACCATCGTGAATTCATGTCTGCAGCTGCCGAACCACGCATCTCTTTCTGTATTATCAATATTGCTCTGCCAGTGTTCTTCATGTTGCAGCAAACATTGGAAAAAATGTTTATAGTCACCAAAGAATAGAGACAATTTCTCGATATGGTGTAAATCAAGAAATTAGAAGTACATATAGTAAGGGTAATACAGTAATCATGGTTGACATCGATCTGCTTTAAATCTAAAGAGTACCAATGCTGGAGAGGACAGATTTTTCGAATGTCTATGAGATGTTTAATGAAATTGTTGAATGTATTGAATTGTTGAATGTTGACGAATCAACCAGGCAACAGGCTACTTTAGATATAGCATTAAAGGGCTAACTAATAAACATTGTAAAAGATCTCTTAGGGAGGTGTGACCATAATATGCTGAAGTTTTTCATTAAATTTGGAAGTTACATAGTTCAAACCAAAATTAGGGTCTTAGACTAAATAAAAGGGAGCTACAAGATATGAGGGGCAATTTGGTTGTGTTGGACGGAGAAAATTGAATAAAAGGTATGACATTAGATACTAGTCATTGACTATCTAAAGATACTGTGTGTTTTACAACAAATCTGCATTCTTTTAAGAGACCTTGCAGTGCAGGTTCATAGGTTCTTGAAAGTGGAGTCACAGGTAGACAGGATAGTGAAGAAGGCATTCAGTACAGTTGCCTTTATTGGTCAATGCACCGAGTAAAGGAGTTAGGATGTCATGTTGCAGCTGTACAGGACAATGGTTAGGCCACTTCTGGAAAACTGTGTGCAATTCTGGTCTCCCTGCTATAGGAAGGATGTTGTGAAACTTGAAAGGGTTCAGAAAAGACTTACAAGGATGTTTTTTCTGAAGAAGGATCTAGGCCCGAAACGTCAGCTTTCCTGCTCCTCTGATGCTGCTTGGCCTGCTGTGTTCATCCAACTGTACACCTTGTTATCTTACAAGGATGTTACCAGGTTTGGAGGGTTTGAACTATAGGGACAGGCTGAATAGGTTGGGGCTATTTTCCTTGGAATATTGGAGGCTGAGGAGTGACCTCATAGAGGTTTATAAAATCGTGAAGGGCATGAATAGGGTGAATAGTCAAGGCCTTTTCCCTGGGGTGGGGGACTCTAAAACTAGAGGGCATAGGTTTAAGGTGAGAGGGGAAAGGTTTAACAGGGACCTAACGGGCAACATTTTCATGCAGAAGGTGGTGAATGTATGGAATGAGCTGCCAGAGGAAGTGGTGGAGGTTACAATTACAACATTTACAAGGCATCTGGATTCATATAAGAATAGGAAGGGTTTAGAGGGATATGGGCCCAATGCTGGTAAATGGGGCTAGATTTATTTAGGATATTGGGTCAGCATGGACGTGCTGGACTGAAGGCTCTGTTTCTGTGCCATACAGCTCTATGACTCTGACAAGAACTCAACAGAAAAGAAATGAGTCAACTGTGGCTAGCAACAGAAGTTAGAGATTGTACAAGGTTAACAGGGGAGGCCGATAGATTTAACATAAAAGCAGTAACCCTGAGGATTGGGAGCGAATTAAAATTCAGCAAAGAGAACCAAGAAGCCAATATAAATAAAAGGAGAATTGAATTTGATTGTAAACTAGCAAGAGCCACAGAAAGGACTAGTCACTGTCATATTAGGTATCCTCAGTGGTCAGTGAACTATGAATTTATATAGCTCATTAACAGACTACTTTTACATTTTGAGTGTTTCAATTCAAAGAATAAATAGTAACACAGCTTTGTGCTTTAAACAAGATAACATGTTCATTTTCTAATTGAACTATTGCAGTAATTATTCAGACAGAGATTCATAAATTAATTTATGGCGGGGACAGAGGTCATTTTGCCCATTGTGTTTGCATAGGTCAAAGAACTAATGACACTAATCCAGCTTTTGGCCCATGGCCCTCAAGGATATAATAATGCAAGTGAATATCTAAATACTGCTTAACATTATGAAAGTATCTGACCCAACCATCCTTTCAGGTGTTGGCCACCCCCAGTGAAAAAAATTCTCTTTAACTCTACTCTTAGCCTTCTA
This sequence comes from Rhincodon typus, assembly GCF_021869965.1. Classification (NCBI taxonomy): domain Eukaryota; kingdom Metazoa; phylum Chordata; class Chondrichthyes; order Orectolobiformes; family Rhincodontidae; genus Rhincodon; species Rhincodon typus. The sequence continues at coordinate 46,308,484 of NC_063342.1, read as the reverse complement.
CCTGTAACCTTAAATCTATACCCCTTGATTCGTGATCCCTCTACTAATGGAAAAAGTGCATTCCTATCCATCCTATTTATGCCTTTCATAATTTTATATATTTCTCTCATGTTCCCTCTCACTCTTTGCTGCTCCAAGGAAAACAACTCCAACTTGTACAATCCTTCATCATAACTGAAAGCTTCCACCCCAAGTAAATCTCTCTGTATTCTCTCTAGTGCACTCCTGTCCTTCCTATAATGTAATGACCAGAACTGCATATAACACTCCCGTCCTGGTCTATATTTCATAGAGTTCCAAAATACCTTCCTTCATCTTGTATACTGTGCCACTACCAATAAAGGCAAATTTCCCATATGCCTTCTTAACCACCTACTTGCGCTTCAGGGATAGAGGGTGAAGATCCCTCTGATCTTCACTACTTTCCATGGTCTTGTTGTTTATAGTGTAATACCTTGCCCTGTTAACTCTCCCTAAGTGCTTTACCTCACATACTTCTGGATTGAATTCCATTTGCCATTGTTTTAACCATCTGACCAGTCCTGCGACATCTTCCTGTTGTTTAAAGCTATTCTCCGCACCATTTACTGCCTGATTATTTCATGTCATCCGTGAACTTCTTGATCAAGCATTCTACAGTCAGGTCCAAATTGTTAATTTACATCACAATAAGAAAGGGTCCAAACACCCTACTGAGTATAGAGATCCAGTCACAAAAAGATCCCACTACCATCATCCTCCGTTTCCTGCTTTTTAGCCAATTTTGGATCCAGGCCAGAGTGTTGAAAGCAATGATCCCTTTAAGCTTGAGATTCTGCTCACTCCAATCATTGTGCATATGCAATGACATCCAGATCCAGAAGCTGCTGCTGCAAGTGGACCTCAGAGGTCCCAGCAGTAACAGGATAAATGAGTGAAAATAGTACAGGAAGATGGTGTTTAGGTAGATGATCACCCATAATCTAAAACGGTGGAAGAGCCACAAAAAGGCCAAATGATCTACTCCTCTTCTTAAGTTTCTACATTCTTCAGCATCAATGGGCTTGGTATTCACTTGATTGTCTAACTGATTTATACAACAAGAAAGTCAGTTGTCAAAATGCCATGTTGATGCAGTAAAGTTTACTTTTCTGAGATTAATCTTGGGGTCAAATTAGAAAGGACCCAAAATCATAATCAAGCTTAAAAATTGCATGTAATGGAAATAGGAACATGCTTTCATTCCTGTAAATTCCTTTAAAATATCTAACTTATAATTTCACAAAATCCGTATACACAAGAGAAACACTTCATTAACATGCAAGACCCTTAATCCTCATGAAATATCAGAATAGCTGCCATTTATTTCTCCCAAACTTCCTATTCTGCATTTATTTTCCATCCCAGTTATTGTTTGTATCATTTTCTCAGCTTATTTCAATTGTCTGTGTCTATTACAACTCAATAAATGAGGACCGATAGATACAGCATTAACTATTGTATGCTTACCATCACAAATTTCATTATTGCTTTAGACTCAAAAATAATTATTTCCATCTTAATATCAAACAAAAATTTGAATCAGCAAACTTCAGTTCTTCAGTACATTTCTGAATGCCAACATGTGAAATAAGCAAAGTGAAAAATAGCCAAGAGATAAAATACTTCATTTTAAAATCTCCTCACAATCAACAGAGAAATATTTCTACTGAAACTTCAATTACCCTCTTCCGAATAGAAGTATTCCGTGGTTTGATTGTATATTCTGATTGTTGTATCAAGTTTTAAATTGTGACTAATTTCTCCAAAATGAGAGGGTGCTTAAAGGATCTTTAACTTAATAGATTTGCACCTGCACTATACAACGTAAAACAGTTTTGTCCACAAATGTTCCAAAAATGCAAACACAGAGAGCAATTAAACAAGTGATCGATGAGATTTAAGGCAGCAGCTGAAGGACTAAATAAGAGAGTTAAAGAAGGCAAATTCAATGGCAAATCACATATGAAAAATAAACAGAGAAAAGAAAGTTTTTATTCAGAGAGTGCATAAAATAAGACTCCACACTTCTAGTAATTTTCATTATCAGAAAGGTTGCTTACCAGTAATTAATAATTATCATATTGTTTAAACTGTACATACAATACTAATGACCGATCTAAAATATCTTTTGCTATGGTAAGGATTATGTCTCTTTATTTTGCGTTCTTAGAAACCATGGACCAAAATGAGAAATAACTTTTTTTAATAACCAGTGTTTGAAAGAGTGACTGCTGTTTTGAAAGCAAGTGACCTGAAACCCTAGGCAGCAATTGTAAACAAGTGTTTGGCAGTGAATTGCAGGCCATCTGGAGCAAGGCTGTGTACTAAGACAGCCTTTGTTAACAACAAGAGGTTATTTGGTCTGTGTTCTGATGACAGTAATCAATGACAGCAAATGTTTTGCTTGCTAAGAATGGTGTGATTGGTTCTCGGATGGTTGAGCAGTTTGGAACTGGAAACAAGTTGCAGAGACAGAGAGAGTGAGGAAAAGAAATGTACAGATCTTCTTCTGGTCCAGAAGCTACAATGGTACCACAATCAAAAGCTCAGTTTAAATCAAGTATACTATTTTATGGAGGTTGATTCCACTTGTGCTACTACATAACTGATGCTGAACGACAGCACTATCTTGAATCATGAACTGGATATTTCCTAATGTTAATTACTAATATATTTAGTATACTGAGACAATAACTTTTTTGGAAAATAAAATGTTTAATCTGTCTCAAATACTTTTTACTACTCTTGAATTAATAAATGTGCATAAGTTCACTGACAAAGTACTATTTTAATTAATGATTATATATCCATGAAGTATAATCAAAGACAAGGTGTTACAGTTCACAGAATCACTACAGTATGGAAACAGGCCCTTTGGCCCTGTCTCCCTAACCTTTCCTCTGTAACCCGACATTTTCCATAGTATACACACCTAATCAATACATCCCTGGACACTATGGGCAATTTATTCACCTGGAGCTGCCTGAAAGAATGATTCAGTTAGGCGCTTATTTCAAAACATTTTTGACTGGTTTACAATAGAGTGCCATCTTTAGACCTGATAAAATGCTGCTTAAATTATATTATAATGTCACTGGTAAAGTCGAACAGAATAGCTTCGTGAGAACCAAACTTGTGCAATCCCAAAATACACGATAGAGCTGGACAACAACTTCAATATTTGTTGTGATAAAACTTCACAGTGTCACAGCTCCAAGCCATTGTTTCTTACTGAGGACTGTTTGCATTAGTGTTTGTGTGGGGTGGGGTTGCCGAACTTCAGCACTTCAGGAACGATACTAGATTCAATTTTGAGAAGTGACTGTTGTGCAACAAAATAAAGATTTCAGTTTACTACAATAATGCTACCCATCAGCAAATTTGGAAATAGGAATAAAGGAGTATTGCCTGCCACTCAGATTGTTGATATTACAATGGGTCCAGTAATTGGTAATGATGATTGTTTGTATTTATCATCAAATCACAGATGCTAGGTATTTAGCCATCACCAGCAGCAAGAAAAGGAACACAGAAATGTCTGCGGCTATGTATATCTAGTCAAAATGCTAAGAGGAGCACAGGGCAAAATAATGTTTTGTTCTTCTATATATCACCATTTATTTAGTAGTTATGTAATTCTAAACTGATTGAACAACTTCTGTTTTTGAAATCTCTTCAGAATTCCTTATCAGCAATAAAAGCATCCAGTCTGGCTTTTGTTAGGAAAGGCCTTCAGGGAAAAGGTACTGAATCAAAATAAAACAAAATGAATTAAATTATTCTAATAAACCATCCTGAAAAGTATTACCTTAAATAAACGATTAACAGCACAGATTATTTTAGTGAATCAGATTGATAGTAAACTAAATTTACTACATGAGAAAACAATAATGTTCACTGATACTTATTGCTTTCATGCCTTTGTCTTGATTTCACTTTGCTTTGACATATTTCATAAGAAGCATCCTTTCAGAGAGCTAATGCCACCGACAATCATTCATCTCCTTGCCTTTACCATAACTGGCTTCCCACTACTATATTGGGAACAGTAGATTGTGTTACTGGACTAGCAATCCAGTTGTCTGAAGATACAAATTCAAATCTAACTACAGCAGCTGAAGAATTTAAATTCAGTTAATTAAATAAATCTGGATTTAAAAACTATATATCTAACCACCTGACTGTCATAAAATCCTATCTGGTTCACTAATTCACTTACGACCTATATATGTCTCCAGATCCACAGTAATTGGTTGATTCTTGACCTAATGGCCCAGAAAACCACTTACTGATACTCAACAGCTGTGGCCAGATATAATTACAGTAAATAAAATCAAAACTGTTTGTATCTAGACTTTGGATTCAGATGACAAAATCCCACTAACCCAGCAAAATAACATTTGCCAAATTGGGAACTGTTCTACAGAATACTCATAAAACACCTGGCAGTCACACTCATTGATTCACATCTTATAGTGACCAGAATACATCTTATCAAAGGGGGTATAAAATCAATACAGAGAGCCACTGAAAATCCTCAACATTCACTCTGGAGCCCATTGAGTCTCATGCCATCAGGTCAAACATTGATAAGATAACTTCCTGCTGATTGCCATCAATCCTCACCCTCAACTGATGAATTAGTATGCCTCTATGTTGAACACCACTTGGAAGAAGGTAACAAGGTCACTTAATTTACTCTGGGTGGTAAAGACAGTGGTTTTGTAGCATCACGACTAACATAGCTGGCTGAGTCCTGAATTACATGACTGTCAGACTGGGAAAGCAGAAGGTATGAGAGAATCAATAGGCTAGAAAAACTTCTTTGACCTTGTCCTCATCAGTTTACTTGTCACAGATATATTTGTCCATGAAAATACTAGTAGGACTGACCTACACACAGTCCTTATGGGAATGACAACCTGGCTTCATTCTGAGGGCACATTACATCTTTTTGTATGGCATCTTAAAAAGGTAAAGTTGCCACACACTTACCAGACTAAGGGGTTGCTCTCTCATTAGAATGAGTGGTGGTGTTTAACCTGAGGATTACCACGCATCAGGCGAGGGGAACAGTTGAGAGGAGAGTCCATCGTGGTCCTCAGCCAGTGCGAGAATTGAACCAACGTTGTAGGCATCATTCTGCATCGCACACCAGCCAACTGAGCTAAACAAACCCTTGTACTGCCCTATCACCATGCTAGGTAGGATACATTTAGGAACAGATCAAACTGAGTATGCATGAAGTGCTGTTAGCCATCAACAGCAGCACTGTATTCAACCACAGTCTTTACAAATTTATCACCTCGCTCTGCCGATACAATATGCTGCCTCTGATCCAGGCTGGATTTCCAATCCAAGACTCAGGGGCCATGGAAGGTGTGTTAATAACATGACCAAACGAGCTGATTACCAAATTGCAAACTCTTCCAAAAATATGCCAATGGCAAGCAATAAGTGTTTTCTGGCCAGCCATGTGATGGAAGAAATTGGAGCCTCTATCACTATTATCCATGTATGCATGTAAAAGTAGATATTGCCATAGAAACCTGAGTTACGTGGACTGACACTGAGTAGTCGGTAACACACCACCTCAATACTATCAAGCCAAGGAGCCAGCCCTGGTTCAATAAGGAGTGTAGAAGAACATGCGAAGTGCAACAACAGGCATACTGAAAGATTATCTGTAGCTACACAGTATACCAAACTGCAGAAGGAGCATTTTTCAGGCAAAGCTTAGCAATCCTACAACCAAAAGATAATTTCAAAGCTTTGCAATCCTGCTACATCCAGTTGCAATGGTGGACTGTTAAGCAACTAATAAGAGGAGAAATCTTGAATTGTCACAATTTCCAACAATGATGGAGTCTGCCACATGATCGCAAAAGACAAGGCTAAAGCTTCTTTTGCCAGAAATATACAGTAAATGCTCAGCCTACTCCTAAAGTTCAATTCATACAAGCTACTCTTTATCCAATTCCATTCATTACCAGTGAAACATACATCTTAGAATCATTTTTAAAAGCTTCAAATGGTTTCCTTCACACTCTCTTATTTTCATTTGAATTTAATTCACCTCTTATTTTGTTTATGGTGAAGGTTTATCACATTTTTCACAAATGCTTCATGCTACTTTGTTTTGGCAAAGTTTTTCTGAACCTTAAGAAAGCTCTGCTTAGACTCAACTAGAATATTGCATCCAATTCTGGTCATTACACTTTATGAAATATGTAAAGCATCCTTAAAGCGCAGATGAGATTTACCAGAATGGTTCCAGGCATATGGGATTTTAGTTACGAGGATAGATTGGAAAAGCTAGAGTTGTTCTCCTTGGAGCAAAGGGGATCGATGGGAAATTTGATCATGGTGTATTAGATTACGATCAGCTTTGATAAGGTAGACAAGGCAAGGCGAAGCTGATCCCATTGGGTAATGGTGCAAGCACTAGAGAGCAGAGGTTTAATGTCTTGCGTAAGAGATGCAGGGAGAACACGAAGAAGCAATTTTACACAGTACCTGGAACTTGCTGCCCACTAGAGTGATAGAAACAGAAACTATCAATGAATTCAACAGGAAATTGCATGGACATTTGAAGGAAATAAACCTGCAGGGCTACAGGGATCAAACAGGGGTATAGAATTGGCAGGATTACTCCACAGAGAGCCTGCATTGATTCAACGGATCAAATAACCACCTTCTATACTGTGAATGAATTTATATGGCTCAATAACAAAAGCCAATGTAGTGTTGTTAAACTTAACATTTATGAAAGACCAAGCAAATATTCCTATGGTTTTTTTGAATAGGCATTTTGAATATAAAAGGATAAATATTTTCCTGTTTGGTCTTTTATTTTATAACAAACTGCCTTGCATTCTGAACTCCTCTTTCTAAGAAAGGGTTGTATTTCAACAATAAACTGGTCAACATGGACAAGTTGGGTCGAAGGGCCTATTTCCGTGCAGTATGATTCTATGGTTAAAGCCATTAACACAGTCACACGAGAATTCTGACGAAATTTAGGTGTGTTTCTCTGCAGTTGCTGTGAAGAGAGAAAATATTTCAAATCTGGCAAGACTCTGTCAGAAGTGAAAGGGGTTGGAAAAACTTTGTTTAATATACTTTGCCTGAGTCAGAGGAGAGGGAATGGAACAAATAGTGTAGAGACCCAGTGGAAAAGATAAAATGGGTTGTTAATGGTGGTGAATGAGGAGACGGAGAAGTAAAATGAGTATATAACCTTACTTGTGAAAGGAAGAGAATGGGTTCTCTCTACTGAGAGCAAAGTTAAAAAAGACAAGGCTCTGGGAGTGGGAGTTGGAGAATGTAAGAAAAATGAAGAACACAGATATCATCCAGGTAAGCTCTGAAGATGTGGCATTCAATATTGGGTACTCGAGGCTTTAGAACTGTCTAAGTAGAAAATGAGGTACCCTGAGCTTGCATTGTCTTTCATTGAAACGTTGCAGTGGACCCAGGACAGAAATGTTACCATCAGCAAGATGGTTTAGTTAAATGGCAAGCAATTGAGAAATCAGGATTATGACTACGGACAGAGTGGAAATGTTCAGCAAATGTTCACCCAATCTGTGTTTGGTCTCACCAATGTAAAGGAGACTGTACTGTGAGCAGTGAATGCAATAGATTGAATGAAGTATAAGTAAAACACTGCTTCATCTGGAATATGGGTTTGGAGCCTTGGACAGTGAGGAGGGTGGTGGTGAAAGGGCAAGTGTTTGTGTGATTGGATGAGAATATGACATGGGGGAGTGTAGAAGTGTTAATTTTGACATGGTGAACCACACTTCAATTGACGTGTGATATAACCTTATGAAAAAACAAATAGATCCCATTTCCGACCTATCAGATTAAAAATTACTCACTTAACTTAAGACGTCCACTGCATTGGAGATTCCTGGTCTAGGGCATCCTGTTATAAACGTGTCCAGAATTCCACAAATCTAGCAGTGAAGCCAAACTTCATAGAAACCACAACTACTTTTGTAGCAGCCAGTGCACAATTTCCTGTGATTTAAATGTCTAGCAGTAGAGCCAGCCACTTTCACTATGGGTGTTGGGTCCAGATTCATTGTTTAGGATGGGAGTGTGGGGTCAAACGTCCCCAGGACAAATGTCAGTCCATTGGTCCATCAGCGTTAGGTTAGTGGGTGGTGAGGTGATCTAGTCCAGGAAGTGGTTGTCAGGGGTCCAGGAGTTAAAAGGATTTGGGTGATATAGTTTTGGGAGTTGTGGGGAGTTAAGTGATCACTTTAATAGTTACCCATGAGGTAGGCTAGGTTTATAAACTTTTAAATCGTCTGAGTAACTATGAATCTTAAGTGAGTCACAACTCTCTAAATTCACTGACTTCTATAGACTCTTTAGGAGGCTTCCACATGCCAGGAAATTCCCATTAAAAAATCCAACTTCCCTGATAATTCCCATAGAGTTGATGGTGTCAGGAATTCTATAGAATTCTAATACACAAATCCTTTTCTGCTCTAATGACTCTCTGTTCATCAGAATACCTGGGCCAAACCTTTATTTAAGCCAGCAGAGGGCTTTTAAAAAGAGAGCTTCCTTCCTCACATGGTTATAACAAAGTTGTTTACTTAACTGGTTCATTCCAAAAGACTAATACTTAGGTGCTAAAATGTCCACATTTAATGTTAATGCTTTTACATTAAGACAGTTAATTTATTCAAGGGCAATACCATGAAACTTTTAAAAACCATCTTAATGTGAACACATTTATATTGAAGGCTTCAATTGCATACCAGTTAGTGCCAGAAGTGGACCAAATAAAACTTCCACTCCTTAAGAAACAGCAAAATGACACCATACCTGGAATTTCACCCACCTAAGCAGCTTACTTTTGAATAAGGCATGACAACTATGATTTAATATACAGATTTATAAACTCAGGTTTGTTGAGGTCTGGAAACTATCACAGAGCAAAGTGAACAAAGGGCAAGGTAAAAATGCCTGTGACAAGCTACTGAGAAAACGGAATCCTTGCAAAGGAAGTCTGTCGCTGAAGTTAAAAGAAGGCACCTAGATAGGAGACAGTGGGAAAACATCATAACTGCTTATAGTGCAGAAAGCTAAGGCAGATAAAACAAAATTGTTGCTTCCAGTATCCCACAAAAACTCAGATTGCAACCAAGTGTCTATAGCATTGTCTGCTCAGGTAGGGTGCAACAGGACCTGGGTATCATTGTACACCAATCACAGAAAGTAAGCATGCACGTGCCCAGACACTGAAATCAGCAAATGGTACACTGGATTTAATAGCGAAAGGATTCGAGTCCAGAGCAGGGATGTTTTGCTACAATTGTGCATGGCCTTGATGAGACCATGCTAAGTTGCATGCAGTATTTGGTCTCTTTACCTGAGAAAAGACGGTCAGGCTATGGAAGCAGTGCAACTGTGATTTAACAGACTGATTCCTACAATTGCGAAACTGATGAATGAAAAGAGACTTGATGAGTTAGGACGATGTTCACTAGAATTTATCAGAATAAGGGGTGATCTCATAAAACCTATAAAATTCTGATGACAAGGCATTGCAAATGCAGGACGAATGTTGCAGATGACTGGGAGTCCTGAACCAGGGGTCACAGTCTAAGGATTCAGGACTGAGGACCATCAGGACTGAGATGAGGAGAAAGTTCTTCATCTAACGAGTGGTGCACTTGTGGATTTCTCTACTACAGAAAGCAGTTGAGGCCAAAATATTGAATGCTTTAAGAAGAAGGTAACAGATGTGAAACATCAGTTAAACAATTGTGACTTCAGGTCCAAACCTAATACTTCAAAGACTCAAAAGGATTTTAAAATGCATATTCTTTTATCTATATTTTTGCAATAGACACCACACACTTTTAAAATTTTATCTGTTTGTGTATTTGTTTTGAGTTACATTTTATTACTTTTCTTGGAATTATAAGTCATGAAATTCTTCTTTCTTTCACTGAAAAAATCATAGCAATTAGCTCCTTAACTTTGAAATGCTGGACAACATTTTAATTGATATGGATATGGCCTCATGCTAATAAGAAACAGAATCTTTGTTGCAATGAAATTAAGAGGTTAAAAAGAGGAAAGCTGATATGTCCTCCTCACGTTGTAACAAAATTGGGGGCTCGCCTATACATTTATCCCTCTTCACCTGTTCGCATTATCACACCTTAAATTAATAATAATGACAAATTTCCTGAATGTCTTCTCAGCACACACACTTAAAGCAAAACAAATCATGCTGGTGTACTGCAATGGATACAAAAATTCCAAAACTTGCAGCACTTCAAAAACAAATAATTCTCCTCAAAGTTTATTAATATTAAGCAGAATATAGGTACTGACTCTCTGGACTTTGCCCATCTTATATTTAATGAATATTAGATGAAATATACAAGCTAAAAATGCTTATATATGCTTAAATACGCTCATCAATCACTAAATACTGTTAGCATAAGTCTCTCATTCATAGTACAAACATTTTTAGACATTTCTATATAAATTATGCTTTTTTATAGACCTTGTCACAGAGATGGGACTCTTTTGATTTTTATAAATAGCAGTAGCTATCTAGCAATAAATATGATTATTTACATGGACCATAAAAAATGATTAGGAGGCAGCCATCTGGATATTTTGGACCTGCTCCACCATTCAACAAGATACTGACTGACCTGTTTATTGCTTTAACTCCATATTCTTACCTGTCCCTCATTAGCTACGGCTCCCTTGTTTGGGGGAGGGGTGTGCTTGACAGGATGGAGATGGTCCCACCATCAGCTGCTTGTTCATTACACAAGAAAGCAGGAAGAACGTGAGCTTGGTGTTGAGACAGGAAATAAAGAGGAAACCTACTGACATAGTAAATATTCTCAGCGACACTGAATACCATAATCTTGATTGCAACTGCCTCCATGATGCAGAAGGCTGTTCCTATGGACATGCAAACATTATTGTTCCTTCCCATGTCATGTAGTACTATGTTTGTGTGATGTACCTGCTGTAAAGCTGGAAGTATGTGCAGGTGGCAAGAGGTGGCTGTGATGCTGGCAGCATTGGAAATTGACATGAGGTGAGGTGGAGTATCTGTATGTTAAACCTGAGTACTAAGTGCCAAGGAGTGCTTCTGATGTGTGATAGTGTTCTGCATAGAACAGCATGAGATATTGTTCGTGTGGATAGGAGATTTTGTGTCAACATGCATTCACTGATCTTGACCATCTGCCTGAGGTCATTGAACCTCTTGTGGCAGTGCCATCAGATCCTTGAAGATATACTCCTTGCATTGATCTGTCCAGCTACTCCTTTCCCTTCAGTTCTTAGGGCTTCTGGATCCCTATGGAACTAAGGTGATTCTCGTTCCATCCACTTCCAGGAATAAGGTGGGCAAGAGAACGTCAGAGGCCTATCTCATGCCTGGTGCTTTATTTGTTGAGCTCAGTGCCTTTGGGAAGGGCTGGGGAGAGATGAATCTGTGATGTCTCTCACTGTGACCCAGTAATGGTTAGGGTGGTGGGCATCCGGAAACAATTAGGTGAGGATGTAGCATGTGTGTCTTTTTTTTCTGAAGTGAATGGACTGAAAACTGGACAGCTGGAATGGCTTCTGTCACTGGATAGGTGGAGGTTGCCAACACCAGTGTACTAAGCAGAACAGGTTCTGGGAGTAAATAAGGATTCCTTTGTTTCACTGTTACAGTAGTGGGGGTGGTGCTGCACGGTAGCCTAGTTCAGTACAGCAAATTTGGAATCCTCCTTTGTCTCCCTGTTGTGATGTAATTACTGGTTCAAGACATCTTTCTCATGGTGTCTGCACAAAATGACTAGTTAAATGATGAAAGCCAGACTTTTTAAATGTAGATCCAAATGTAATGTTGCTGCTATCCCAAACTTGTTGAATATGCTTCCATACTAGGTATTTGGTTAGCCTAGGTCTTATCCGAGAACAGGCAGCTAAGGTCTCCCAGAGACTGAGCAAAGACTGTTTAACTTTTAACCTCAGTCCTTTATTTTTCCAGCTTCTAGTAAGACGAACATTAATGTTAACTATTTCTTTATTTTTCTACTTATTTTATGAAGGTGATGCTTAACGTTTTAACTTTGTTTCTTTTACTACTTTGTTTTTTTGTACGTAGGTACCTGTGTACCTAAGATGGCACCATTATATACTTTTCACTGTACTCCTGTACTTGAGTTCACGTGACAATATAATCTAAATCTAAATACTGGGGAACAGACCTAACCATTGACTTTTTGTTGAGGTAATTAGCTGTGTGTCTTTAAAAACAGTTTATCAGTTGGGCTAGGTCTCAATCTGTCAGGTTTTTGATTAAGCAGCATATTCGCATCTCCAGGGGAACTGTTGCAACAGAATTTTTGTTTATGCCTGTAAATGTTAATTGAATTTCAAACATTCTGTGATGTCTTCTTCAAACTAATTCAACTGGAACTAATAGGAGTTGAATCCACAAGTGTGGTTATGTAACTCTACAGTTTCTCAGGTGCATTGTGTCCGTTTTAAAAACAGATTAGCATTCTGTATAAATGGCATAATATTATAACTGCACATTTATGACAACTGATTATGCATCATTACTCCTTCATACTTCATGCTGAAAGCTCTATGCTCTAAACTCTTCCAATAAAGAGAAATAAAGACTATGGTTTTCATTAGAAATGGCTATTTTCCTTCGAAATCAAACTATATGCCATATAATTTGTGGTAATTACTTTCCAAAAATAGATAGTGTGGTTTTAATGATGGTGTGAAATGGGCAGCAAGGTTTGGTGTCTATACATATGTGGATAAACAAGGAAAACCAAGCACTGCTGTCAGTGATTCACTGCAGCTTCACAGGACGTACTGTTTAAGTACCTGTAAAGTAAAATCTTAGAAGTCACTTGAATTGCTGTGAATTTCATCTTTTACTTAAATGTAAAAATCCCTGAAAGTGTTTCACATTGACAAATTAAGTGCTACTAATAACAGCATACTTAGTTGTAATTACTATTCTGAAGAAGGGTCACTGCACCTGAAATGTTAACTCTGCTTTCTCCCCACAGCTACTGCCAGACCGGCTGAGTTTCTCCAGCAATTTCTGCTTTTGTTTCAGTTTTCCAGCACCCATGGTTCTTTGGGTTTCTTTTTTAAGTTATAATTACTGTTGAACTACCTCACTATTTCTGAAAAAAGATTTACAGTTGTGGATATGTTTCTTCATTGTGATTAAAAAGTATCCATAGATGTAAAACATATTCTTTATGTAATTTGATATTTCAGCTTCTTTCTTCGTCCTCTGGGCAAGTCTCAATTTTTATTTTGACTTTTGTAAAATAATTTAAAATATAAGGATAAACTTCCATGTTTGTTACCTATAAGATTTATTGAATATGATTGGCTGCATCACCTGCTTAACAGCATCATTTATGCTGGACACCAGCAATCCCCTACTGCTGGATGATAGAACGAATGTAACATGGGAAGGTCGAATTTCACAGCAGACAGATTGTAAGATCTTTGTAAGCAACTTTCTTTGAGGCATGATGGCAAGTGACATCAGTTTGCCACTGACTGCACATCCAGGTCATTAAACATATTATTACATTTTTAAATTGGTAGTTTAAAATGATATTTGACAGTGACAGTAAGTGGATAGCCCATTTTCGTTTCAGAAGCTAAAAGCAGTTTAATAGGGAAGATATGTAGCTGTGACGCAGTTATTTTCACTACTGTTCTTTCATCTCTGAAACTGAGATTCAAATCCAGCTGGGAAGATTGGATAAAAGTGTGACTTACTGCCAGCTGTTAGGCTTCTATATAAAATGGGTTTGGCAAAGTAAAGTCAGATCCTGGAGAATACAAGTTCATAAAATAACAAATAATTTGATACTAAATTGGCAATTTTATTCAATGGAATCTATGGGATGGCTGACATGGGGAAAAGAAGCAGTTGTATTAAATAATGTTAGTGTTCCAACATAAAATGTCAACACTATTTTGTTGTCTATAAGCTAATGGCTATAATTTTCCCCATTAGTAAATTTCCATGCCACATTTTAGGGAAGTATTTCCGAAAACGCAACAAATTTAGTCGAAGTATTTCTTTTCATATAACTGCAACCACATGGAACTCAAGCTAGCATATGTAAAAACTATATCTTTTCAATTTCCTGTATTTTTGATTGTGAGCTGAAATGGGAAAATGACTTTTTCTAAAAACCAAAGACTGTGGAAGGATTTCATGCTCTTTTTAAAAGCAAGTCACCAGCACTTATTGTAAATGGATTTCATTATTCAACCAATGGTAGAAGCTTAATTGCAAAGAAACTGGAGCCAAGGAATCTGTCCACAATGGGAACAAAAACAGAAGTTGCTGGAAAACCTCAGCAGGTCTGGCAGCATCTGTGAAGAAAAAAATCAGAGTCAACGTTTCAGGTCTGGTGACCCTTCCTCAGTAGTGTACAAAATGGGATTTGGACATCAACAAGCAACCGTTTAGTCTGTGGCATAATCATAGAATCCCTACAGTGTGGAAACAGGCCCTTCGGCCAACAAGTCCACACCAACCCTCAGAACACTCACCCAAACCCATCCCCCTATAACCCACCTAATCTACACATCCCTGAACACGGCGGGCAATTTAGCATGGCCGATCCACCTAACCTGCATATCTTTGGACTGTGGAAGGAAATTGGAGCACCTGGAGGAAACCCACGCAGACACAGGGAGAATGTGCAAACTCCACACAGATAGTCACCCAAGGGTGGAATTGAACCCAGGTCCCTGGCACTGTGAGGCAGCAGTGCTAACCACTGTGCCAATGCACCACCCAAATGTGTGAAAAAGATGGAGAGAAGCCTTCAGAACTCCTGAAAAATAAGCGCTGTTGTTGTCCCTGTAATTTTAAAAAAAAATTTAAATCTGAAGAAATTCAGTTTATTTTCTCTCATCATTTGCTGCAAGCTATTGCTTTTAACCAATACATCAGAGACTTTATAAGTTTTGAACCAGTTGCTCTCTGCCTCCTGAAAGTAGCTGAAAGTCCCCATAGAAGAGGAAGACTGCTGAACAGCAAGTCCTGACAAGCCAAAAGAGTTCTTTCAGTAAGCCAATGGACAGGGACCATTGAACTACCTTCCTAGAACACAATTCTGTTTTTGTTTCTGTTAGTGTGACTCTGAAGGGGGACCTTCATAAGGCGGTCAGAGTTTTAACTATTAAAGTTATATGCTGATCGTTCAGTATTATTTACATGCAGCTAGAATCTATTTATTTGTATTAAATAGTAACTCGAATTCAGGATAAAAAAAAATGCTCCACGCCTTCTGTTGACCTAAGTCTAAAAGACAGGGAAATTGAGGAATTTTGTGTATCTTTATAAAATCTTTAAATATTTCCAGGAATAGCGGAGCTTTCCTGTGTTATACCCACTGAGGCATAATGTATAACAAAAGTGAAATAGTTTCTATGATGGGGGTTATTATGTCTTTTGAAACATCATTTTCATTTCAGCATTTCATAGATTTGAGGAAGGGAACATTGATTTACGTCTCTTTGGTACCTGTAGCCACATCCCTCTGGTATCCCAGCATATCAAGATATGCTGCTTCAAACTCCCAAATGTAATAGAATTCTAGTAAGCATCTTGTGATATCTTACTATTTTAAAAGGGTATTGCTGTATCATTTGTGCATAGAAAATGTTAACACCTCAAAACAAGGCAACCTACATCTTTCACCTATCTACGTTCAAACTTGTGATCAGACATGTAAAAATGTTCTACTTTGTTGAAAGTTTGTTTTTTACACAGGGAGAAGTAGAATAAATACAAGAATTGTTTAATCTTCGAATATAACAGGAAAGGGAATGTCAATGGTGGAAAATGGAAGCGAAAATAGACAGGTTTTAAAACTCACTGCTGACATTAAGCAAGCTAGGAACAGAAAGAACATTCTATCTATCTCTATCTGATAACTTCATGATTAAAAGATGTATGATTAAGAGCTTTTCTTTGCTTGGTGTATGTTAGGTGCCAGTGATATTGATATTATCTGTGTATAATAATTAGGTACATTTCATCACTGCATTACATGACACAAAGTAACAATGATTGTATTTATACAACACTTTTAACACAGTCATATTTGTCAAGACACTTCACAAAGAACAAACATTGGCTTTCAGGAGATTTAAGGAAGAGATGAAGAAGTTTAGGAAGAGATTTCCAGAGTTAACAGCCATGGCAGCTGAAGGCTGTAAAGGATAATATGCTCCAAATCAAGATTATTGGTGAGGTCAGAAGTCAAGGAGCATCGAGATCTTGGATAATTGTAGAGCAGGAAGTGGTTTGAGAAATGGGAAAATGTGAAGCTACAGATGGATTTGAAAACAAGGATGAGAATTTTAAAGACAGGCATTGCCAAATATACATAACATATGGTATACACCAAAGGAGATAACTGTACTAAGCAATACAACACAATTCTTTCACTGGGAATTTTCTCAGGATCTCTCCTGCTAGGCTTTTGTAACTTTGCCAGAAGCCCTCTCAGAGTAAACAGGATTTCCACAAGTTGTTGCACTAGGCCAGATGAAACTCAAGAAAATCATGTTTTTTTCTGCTGAAAAATATACAAAATTCAAAAGACATTCCTTATTCATGAGAGTTAATCATATTGCTGTATTTCAATGATGTATGTGTGTATGTGATGTATGTTGATATATTTCATTGTCTGGATAGTCAGTGGCTTAGAGGAGAACTTGCAGGTCCTGGTGTTCCTATGTATTTGCTGCCCTTTTCCTTCTAGAGATTGTGTGTTTGGATGGTGCTGTCTAAGGAGCTTTAGTGATGGCACACACTGCTGCTACTGAGTATTGGTGGTGGAGGGACAGAATGTTTCAGGATGTTGTGACAATCAAGCAGGCTGCTTTGTCCTAAGCAGTGTCAAGATTCTTCAGTATTGTGGGAGCTGCATCCATCAAGTAGGGATTAACGAGTCCCTTGGAGGGTTAAAACTTATATAGTGTTTTGGGATAAGGGAGGAAACAATGGATCATTAGATAAAGCAAAAGAATCTATTAAATTTCTTAGAAACAAAAGAGTGTAATTGAATAGTTAATATGGCTATTGCAAGGTGGAAAGTTTAAATAGGAAAACAATAAATAAACAAAATAAAAACAAAATGGACAAAGAAAATGAAAGGAAATGGAAAACTTTACACAGAGAATGACTCAAACATGAGCAGGCATCCTTTACTCATGTTATTCATCCCTCGTTTGACTTCCACTGTCTCTTCCTACTGACCTAAACATTGTGGTCATCTGGAAACTGGTACTTAGTTGGCCACTTAAGGGCCCCAGAAGGAGCATGGGAAGGTGGGACACACTTGGTCTGGTCAGTAAAATCACTTATCAGGTCTTGGGTCGACTACAGAATTTTCCAGGACACCTGCCTGCAAAACTTTTAGTTGTTTGGTAGCCATAAAAAAAAGTTTGCTGAAAAATTTTAGGGAAAGAAATCACTTTGGAGTGGACAATTACATTGAAATAATCTACTTTCTGACATTGGAAAGCAAATCAAATCATTGTGTCCTTGTATCATAGCTTTGTTCATCTGATCCTAGTCATAAGAATGTTCAAACATTTATATTGGTGCCAGAGTAGCAAATAGTCCTTTCAGTCTGCTCCAACATTCGTATGAGACCAAAAGATATAGGAGCAGAATTAGATCATTCAGCTCATCAAGTTTGCTCCACCATTCGATCATGGCTAATATGTTTCTCAACCCCATTCTCCTGCCTTCTCACGGTGACCCTTGATCCCTTTACTAATCAAGAACCTATCTCTGTCTTAAACACACTCAATGACTTGGTCTCCGCAGCCTTCTGCAGTAACGAGTTCCACAGATTCACCACCCTCTAGCTGATTAAAGTTCCTCCTTATCTCAGTTCTAAAGTATCATCCCTTCACTCGGAGTCTGTGCCTCAGATCTTAGCCTCTCCTACCAAGAAACATCATCTCCACATCCTCTCTATCCTGGCCTCTCAGTATTCCATAAGTTTCAATCAGATCACTCCTCGCACTTCTAAACGCCACTGAGTACAGAACCAGAGTCCTCAACCGCTCCTCATCCGACAAGCCCATTATCCCTGGGATCATTGTGGTAAACCTCCTCTGGACACCCTCTAAGGCCACCATATTCTTCTTTACATACAGGGTTTAAAACTGCTCACAATATTCCAAGTGCAGTCTGATCACAGCCTTGTACTGCTGAGGCTGTATATCCCTGCTCTGGTACTCAGGTCCTTATCGAAATTACGCCAACATTGCATTTGCCTTCCTAATTATGCTAACAATGCTAACATTGCATTTGCCTTCCTAACTACCAACTAAACATGCTTGTTAACCTTGAGAGAATCTCGAACTAGCACTCCCAAGTCCTTTTGCACTTCAGACTTCAAAAGCATTTGCCCATTGAGAAAACTGTGTATGTTTCTACTCTTTTTACCAAAGTGGATAACCTCACACTTGCCCACATTGTATTCCATCTGCCACTCCTTTGCCCTCTCTCCTGGTATGTTCAAATCCCTCTGCAGCATCCCCACTTTTTCAACACTACTTGTCCTTCCACCTATCTTGTGTCATCTGCAAATTTATCAACAAAGCTCTCAGTTCTTTCATCCAGATCGCTTATGTACAGTGTGAATATTTGTGGTCCTAACACTGACTCCTATGGAACAGCACAAGTTCCTGGCTGCCGTCCTGAAAAAGACCCCCTTTTTCCCCTCTATCTGCCTTCTGCCAGTCAGCCGATCCTCTTCCATGCCAGTACCTTGCTCCTAACATCATGAGTTCTTATCAGATTTCGCAACTTCCTGCATGGCACCATGTGTGAGGCCTTCTGGAAATTTAAATAGATCACATTCCGATGGCTTTCCTTCGTCTATCTTCCTCCTCAAAGAAGTTTAACAGATTTGTCAGGCATGATTTCCCCTTGACGAAGCTGTACTGATTCTGCCCTATTTTATTACCTCTGCCATCACAGGAAATAGGTAATTGGTAGATATTTCCCGAGAACTGAGATGAGGAGGAATTTCTTCAGCCAGAGGGTGGTGAATCTGTGGAACTCATTGCTGCAGAAGCCTGTGGAGGCCACGTCATTGAGTGTTTTTAAGTCAAAGATGGATAGGTTCTTGCTTAGTCAAGGAAGATTTAACGGTGAGAATGCAGGAGAATGGGGTTAAGAAACATGATCGAAATGGCAGAACAAACTTGATGTTCTGAATGGACTGATCCTATTTCTAAACTTTCTTGTCTAATTACTGAACATCCCCAATTCCTTAGGGTAGGGGATTCTAAAGATTCACGGTATTTTGAGTGAAAACGTTTCTGCTCATCTCAATTACAAGAGGCAGATCCCTTATTGTGAGCCGGTCACCTCATTCTCAACTCCCCAGGCAGGGGAAAGATCTTCTCAGCATGAACCATCATTAAGTCCTTAGGAATTGATTGTTTCCTATAGGTCCTTAACTAACTCTAGTCATGTGAAAATCGACAACCCGTATAAATTCCTGACATTATGTATTATTGATCTATTAAACTCTGGAGTGTTGAAGATCACAGCAATGAGAGATACTTTCTTTGATTATTTCTATTTTTCTCATCTTTGTCTTCCTGCTCTGTATTTATCAACCTGCACAGCTTTAATAACACATTGGTCTTCTAACTAGGTAATGCTTGTAGGAATTGTCATGCATATCACATCATTGCAGCAACTATAGCGTCGGGCGGTCTATTAAGGAACAGCACTCTGGATAACAAATCTGGTAAAGCAATGCAACAGCATCCAACCCTCTTAACCTGCTATGAACCAGACATGAAAATGGTAGAGAGCTTTCACATTTCTAAATTGTTATGTTTATCCTCTTTTATGTATTAGGTGGTACTACTTATGAATCTCAGCAATTTTATCCTATTATTTATCCTCAGATCTGAGTGCTGGATCAGTAGTGATTTCAAGTCAACAAACAATTGCTGCCTGAAGTGAATTTTACTGTGTGCTGTAAATTGGCAATGTGAAGAATTTGGTTATGGATGGTTTTAAAATCCTGGAGAAGAACAATGAGAATTATGCATGGCTATTTTTATCTACCGTAACATGTATTGTATGTTCCAATTTCACTTAAGTGGCACATACAATCAAATATCCAATGGTTGCTTTATGATCAACGGGTCAGGTAAATGTTAAATTCCAGTGCAGTACTAAAAGCACACCTCGATCAGAACGGACACGGGAAAGAAACGTACCCAAAGAGAACACACGGAGTCGATTAAAATTATTGCTTCCTGCTTGATCTATAGGTTGCCCTTAACAGCTATAAACATAGGATAACTACAGGATAGGGGCTTCATTTATTGTTCAACACATGGCTGCCATTGGGAATGTTGTAGTAAGGTACCTACAGATATACAGAAGTTTAAATTCATTCAAATTATCATTATTCTGACAATAAATGACCTGACATGTGCAACACAACCTCTTATAAATTTAAAAGAATTATTTGATGGCAGTTCACTCAATTCCCCTTTGGCATCTTGTGTACTCTTCAGGAGCTAGGATCTGAAGCCTGATTAAAGGCAGACATATCAAACATAGTTCCAGAAGCAGAGTGCTGTGTACAAATGCTCTTATCAATTAGTGAGGAATGGGGGCAGCAAACGGGAAGGTAGGAGGTGGGTGTTGGGCAGAGATCACAACCATTCACAGGACCCAAGGATCAATTAGCATTTCAAGCAGTAATGGATTTGGGAATAAGTTATAGTAATGAGAACATTCAGCCAACTACAAAGAAGCAGGTTGATGAAAACTGTCTGGTTTTTCATATGTATTTGATTTGTTCATCTAATTTTACTACTCTATTAAAATACAAAAATTTTTAAAGCATCATAGCAGAAATATTCAGCCCTGACTTTTTTTAGACTCATACTACTTAGGGGAAGCTAAACTGCAAACAAAAATATTCATGTTTCATTAGCCCACAACTCTTTAACATATGCCATGTGGCAACTTTGTTCTACTTGCTCACTCAAATGGTTGAGAAGTATTTCTGGCATTATCTCCTTTATCCATTTAGTGCCTATGTCAGGGTTGGGTAAGATTTGAGGGAGAGGTGAGAATGGCGGGGTGGTGGTGGTGGTGGTGATGGTGGTGGTGGCAGTGAATTCTGTAACTTGCTAACTCCAGTTAAAACTAATTTTCAATGTACTTCTTTTGAGGTGGTTTGTTACGTGGAGAGATATCTTTTAATCACAAGAAACCCTCCAAGAACAGGGGCCAGCAACTTTTCAACTGTGTTTCGTCCTTAATGTCATGACAGGAACTGTGCTCTCTCTCTCCATCTCTTTCTCTCATTTTCCATATAATTACAGTTAAAATTCTGAATGCTAGCAGTGTGCATGGAAAACACATTTGATTCAATGACAAAACTCCTTTCACTGGTGAAGTCAACTGTAAACTATCAATGCTGCACCTAGAGGTGAACTATCAAAAGCCTGCTGGACAAATTAGAAGGCTCTGCTTCATCGTCAAAGCTTTCACACCCAACTCCATTGCTATTAACTTAAGACTTAGGAGCACAAAAGGCAGAATTGATCTTTTTCAAAACTAAATTTTACTTGTAAATATTTCATATTATACTTGTTTCAGGTTATTCATGTATCTCATGTCATTTGTTCAGGCTAATCTATTCAGACAGCAAACATACTGTCACCCCTCATAGCTGTCACGAATTGATGACTGCAGCGGAGTTAGGAACATTTCCCAAATTGTGAAAGAAACAAGGGGCTGAATCATTCCATATTTTGGATGTGTCATTTCCACTGAATTTCCTGGAGGGTTTCTCTCCATGAGGCCAAGTGAGTTTTCTTGCACTATCGTACCAAATCCACCTCATTATCTACATCGCTCTCTGATCTATTTAGGGATACCCAGAAGAGACCGGCATTCCTTATTCTTTTTACTTCTTGTTCTTATCTATCTCATGCTCATTAGCTACTCACCACGTAGCTGGTTGCAATGGCTGTCCCTTCATCATGACAAGGATGCGCAGCATGTTACACACTACATTTGTGGTCTCCAGGCTTCTTCCTGGATTAATCGAACTGTGACCATGAATTTCAGCATCACCTGTGTGTACCTAACAAGATTTTGTTTTGCTTCCTCAAAAAAAATACTTCTTCTGTAAAGGTATTTGTTACTTTAAAATTGTACATAAACATTGTCAATATCTGTAATTTCACAGTTAAGTGTTGTACAACACCATGAAGTAGAAAAATAACTTCTTTTCCAATTGATGCTTATAATAGCATTTTACTCTGAAGTACCAAGTGCAGGATAATTAGTTTCTCAGAAAATATCAAACAGCACAATAGCAATAATAGAGGGTGTCTTGTTTCGTGGTCTGTATCATCTGCACCGATACATTGGACAGGTTTGTAAGCCTAAAACTTGATTATGGATGTGTTAAATCTAAAAGTATTTCACATTTTACAGACAAAAAACACAACTAAGGCTATTGACAGTAGAACTCAAAAACCTTGAAGAAATAAAGTGCATTTTAATTGATCTTAGCAAAAACGTAAATTTGAAAATGTTGAGCAAAACATAACCTCAAAGCAAAATAAAGTTCTATTGTGCACAGACCACGCTCTTATAAAATAATGAAACTGCAATTTAAACTAATTTAAAACTGTATCCTATAAGCATGAGATTAAAGCATCCACATATTTGTGATCAAAACCTTTAAAGAGACTTATAGTATGAACTGTGATATTTTAAAATGTCATGCACTCATGGATTTAAAGAAAATCAATGAGTGTGACGTGAATAAAATCTGACCTATAAGAAGAGAGCCTTGACTGATTCCCCGTAGCATTTTAAAACAAAGATTGAGGGCAAGTGCTTAAATTGTAGTGCTGTTGATTGATTATCTTTGGTCAAGGATCCAAAATTGTCAGAACAGAATCAACTTATGGAAAATAAAACAGGCAAAACGCAAGAACAAGATACCTGCATATCTTCAAGCCCACTGACTGATCTCTTTGCAAAATGCTAGACTCGGTCAAAAATTCCATTTGTTAGCAGATTGTCAGATTGTCAGATTTCTTAGCAATTTTCTGAAGACTTGTGGGGGGGGAGCACGGGGAAGAGATACACTTACAGGGAGAGCTTCAGCTGCTCTTGTAGTGCTTGTACTTAGCTAACTTTATTCTAGGCACGGAAACGTAAACTATTCTGAAAAAATTAGACTCAATAGCACAGATTGACCATATGTTTTAAAGAAAATGTGTTAAAGGCATTTAAAAATTATGACCTTTGTGAATCCTTAACCAAAGAGCAATTCGTCATAATTGATGGATCATTCTTGAGGTGGAAGCCCACAAGTAGTGGGATACCACAAGGATCAGCACCCAGCTGTTCAGCATATATATTAATGATTTTGGAATGGCCCCTGAAATGAACAAAGATGAATATCTGAATTCTCACAATTCAAGCAACTTTGAACTGAAGATGCTGCTTTGTCATACATATTAAAACAATGGGAACATTCATGTTAAAGGGTGTGAAGTATTCCTTTGGATTTGGATCAGCACCTATGCACAATCTGCTTTAGGATTTTGAGGCCAGCCTTTGTCAAAATGTTCAATAGCCATTCAAATAGATGGCTCATCTTCTCAAGCCCAATTAGAGGCGAGAAACAATTGTTGATCTGCCTGGGTGTACTCACATCCCATGAAAGAGAAAAAAGTTAGAGTCGAATATGAGTGGTGGGGCCGTAGCTGAACAACTCAGTTTATATTCATGTTGAGACTAGGGAGGGACACAATCTCAATTCTACGCTACTTGATGGTGCAGCATTATAATTGTGCTTCCTGTAAGTATTTAGTTGGAGGAGAAAAGTAGCTGCATTTCATTCTTGGCAAAATAACAATTACTAGGCAAGCATGTTATCCTGTGGGCATGTAAAGGTCGCATGCTAGCAAGTGATTGGAATCATATCTTTGGACAGTTCTTGTCAGGTAGTTTGGATTCTCACCATTGCTGCTTTGTCTTTGAACTGCCCCCACTGGATGTCATAGTGTGATCAACATCACAGTGTGAGTGTATATGTAAACAGAAGTTTCTCACTGCTAGTCAAGATCTCCTGGTGATACATCCCTTTTAAATTGGCAACCTGAGTTAGCTAATTGGTCCCTTCACTCATGTCAGTGCAGCTGGTAGAAAGAACACACTTAATTTTCCCTCAGCATTGATTAATTTTCAGCAGCTGAATACTCAAAGTTGCAGTGAAGGAATTCCTTCCAGCACTTCACTGACCAACAGGGATAAACAAGTGCTGATTAAGTGAAGAGGATATCCAATGAGAGAGGTCCAAAGGTGCATTTTGCAAACTTTTAGCTGGTTCTCTTCTTAGTCTATAGTTGTTGTAATGAATGTGACCATTTATCATACCACATATTGTTGGGATATTTACAAATCTATACAAAAGGGTCCCATCCTTACTTCAGAGGTTCACCAAGAACTGCCAGGTTGATCCTAACAGCAAGAAACTACTTCAATTCAAATTAGTAGCAACACAAAAAACCATTGAACAGATTATTTTTTGAGAGTTCTTTCCTTGGAAAAAATAAATAATAATAGATTAGCTGATTAAATCTGTCTGCAATAAACCCAAGACATCAGTTGCTAAAAAAAAAATTTAAATAAATTTTATGATAGATTAGTACCTGTGGAGGGTGGCATCTGAAGGTAGTTAGGATGACTAAAGTGGTGCCTGACAACAAATACGATTGGGTTAAAGTGAATGACTAAAAGTGTTGCATGACAGCAAATGCTGTCAGGCCTGTGAAAGTCATGCTAACTGTGTTAGAGAGATACAATAAGTGAATACTCTGTAAAGAAAATGTCTGTTTATCATAGAACGGACAGATAACCATAAGAATGCTGTATAAACAAGCTCTGCATGGAAGTATCTGTTTCAATACTGTATAAAAAGCCACGTCTACTCACTGTAAGCAGCTTAAGCTCAAAGATGCACTCAGAAGTGCTTTCAATAAAGACAACCTTTAAAGAATTCTACCCGGTCTCTGTCTCACTCCTATTTGCCAGTCTCAGAAAGAACCCAACAGTATCCAAAGAGATACTGAACGCTATCTTTCATATGACATTAAATTGAGCAAATGTCTGCCATTCCAGGTAAACGTTAAGTAACAAAAAACTATTGGAAAAAGCACAAGGCATTCTTCCAACATCCTGGACCAACATATATCCTTCAAACACCGGTGAAAACAGATTTACAGGTCATAGATACTACTCGATATTTGAGTCACATTAGCGAGTGGAGACCTGCATGCCAGAGCTGACAGAGCTGTTCAATTTAGCAAGACCATCCGCGTAGACCAAAGTGTGTAAAGTCCTAGTCTGGTGAGTTGTCATTTAATGATGTTGCTGCGCTGGCATCCCGTTCTGAAGATGACTCGCTGCAACTTGTAGATTGGACTGGGAGACCCAAGGTGTTTGGACTGACAGCCTATGTCAAGAAGACTAAAGTTACGGATCAGGACATAGAGACTCCACTTTACATCAAAAATGAAAATATACTGAAGATTGTCGATGCTGCCACATAACCTGGATGAACAATTATCAACAAGCCATCTCTTTATGTCAAAATCAGCAGTGGGATTGCCAAGCCCGCAGCTGTCAAGTCAAAAGTTGTGGAGTCAAGTGCAGACCTACAGCAAACTAACCAAAAACACAAGGTCCCATGTATACTCAGCTTGCGTACTCAGCACCCTCCTTTATGGTAGTGAAACATGGACAGTTTATGCAAGCCGAGAAAAGTTGAACAGATTCTACCTCTGCTTCCTCAGACAAATATTGGGCACCTCTTGGCAAGACAGAGTGCAAAACACAAAAGTCCATGAACATGCAATGATCCTCAGCTCTCTTAAGCTAGCTGCAACGTTGTTGGTTTGGTCATAGGAGCTGTATGACTGACAGCTCCATCTCCAAAGCAATGCTGTTCGCTTACTGTTAGCACAGGACCAATAGGTTACCCACAATTGAAATACACGGTAATACGTAAAAGTGAGACCTCAAGTTGACTGGGATCAGAAGTGATGCAGGACTATCCTCACTGCTGACAGAGTGCCCGGAGATAAGTAGTCAAGAAGGGCATGAAAAATCAAAGAACAGAAGAAGAAAACAAGTTTGTAGAAAAGAGAGGGTCCGAAGGAAAAAAGTGTCAGTCAACCTTGGACCAGCTGAACTCTTCTGTGTCAGCTGCAGAAGAGAGTGCCACTCATGAGTCAATCTCCAAAGCAATGACAGATGATCTTCAATCCTGAAATGACTGCCAGGGTGTAGTTCACCACTTCTTGAGATAGACAAATCTACGATGTGTGGGTCATGAAGTTCTGGTGCAATCGCCTTCAACACCATTGACTACACTTAGAATCATCATAGCATTGAAGGAAGCCATTTGGTTCATCAAATGTTCACTTGGAAATGAAGAACAGTGTAGTGTTTAAGAGGTTATAATAATATAAATGCTTTTCTCTTTCATTCACAAAGTTTGACTTGGTTTTTCACTCCTCTCATTCGTACTGCTGTATGTCACCTTGTTAAATCTGGATTTGATTACAGGTTGAATTTCACCCACAAACAGACACATAATGGAATCAAAAAGAAAAACTTTTAGATCATTGTTTTTATTTTTTTGTAATGGGATTATCTGATTCCAAGAGCTATTTAGCTCCTTGCTCCTCTACATAGGATATTGAAGGATCTACAATACTAGCTATGTATTGAAAAAAAATTCTTGCAATGCCATAGATAAGAGAACAATTGAAAAGGAATATGCAACAGATTGAATTGTAAACCAAATGTGGGTTAAGTTGAAACATTTTAATTTGATTTTATGACTCAAAGGTGGATTATTTGGGTCAATGTGATTTGAAATTAAGTGACAAAAACAAAACAATGCTGTACATGTGGAAAGAAAATACTCATGTATGCACCTGTCACCCCATTTCCTCACATTACAATGTGTACATTAGATACCAAAGTCATCCAGTTTATTGATATTCTAAACTGTGCTCATTCCATGGTTAGTACCTGGTATCATGACTAGTGTTCAATGAGTAAAACATTCTCTGCTGCTTCAGTACAGTGTTAATGTTCAATAGACATTACTTTCATCTTCTGCTGACATTGATTCTTGTTATGGGAAATCTTCCACAGTGCAAAGCACCCTTGGCTATCCTGCTTAACATATCAATTCTTCACATGGTAGTTCAAAGTGTGAACGTCAGCAGTTTATTCAACTGTGAATGGCATCAAACCAAGACCAATCACATCTTCACTGCTCATCCAGGAACATGTGTGTTCCAGCAGGGGTCAGTGGATGCTGATTAAGTGTGAGAACTGTCATCGATATGTTGTTTACCCCTTTATGGAAATCAAAAAGTACTTTGATCTTAACATACAAGCACTAGTTCAGTGTAGGATGGAAATCAAATCTGGAACTTCTGTTAAACTTCAGTTATACACTGCCTTTACCAAGTGGTGAAGAAAAGTACCAAGTAAACATTAAGAAGATTATTTATTACTTTCATTGGTTTATTTGAAAAATAGTCATCCGACAAGGCCATTTATGCCCATTTTCAGATGCCAAAATTGTGTACAGTATACATATAACAAAAAAGAAAAAGGATTTGAGGAATTGTTCCTCAGCTAAGTAACCAGAGTTGAATGTTTTCTGTCTGGTCTCACAAGCAGTTCAGTCAGCTGGAGAATCAAACCTTGGACTTTTGTTCTTCACTATCCAGTGTCCTCAAGAGAAAGGGTAAGGTGCTGATTGACAGATAGCAGCATCTCTCAAAGCCTGTTCATCTGGGAGAGACACTTCTTTTCCTCAGAGCTCCACACAAGCATCAAAAACTATACCCTTGTGTAGATGGCGAGGGTCCAAAGCGTGTTCAAAACTGTTAATATTCACTATGGACCACTTTAGCAATGGGATTCTGAAACAAGAGTTGTCTCTCTCATTAATCTAATAAGAAGTCTACTGCCAGCTTATGGCAGTCAGTAATTCGGCTAAGAATGGCCAGATCCAATTTTAGTATGGTTGTTGGGGGTCAGAATATTGAAGTTTAAACTACGTCTCATTTAATAAAACTGATATAAAATGGATAGATTGAAAATCAATTCCTATCTCATCTATTAAGTGTAAAACAAATCAGGAATATTACCCAGTAAAGGGGCAACAATATGTTATTAGCTGCTCACAAGGTAATCTTAATTAATACATGTTTTTTTTCCAATGTCATAGAAAATAAATTACTGTACAATTTCAAAATCATAGCTAAGGACATTTTCTTTGATGTCAATGGAAGTGATTTTCTCTGATAAGCGTGAATCCTTCTGGCATGTTGCAGCATCGTAACTTTGCTGGAATTGCTGTGGAAATCACCTTATTTTACTTAAACCTTTTGGCCGCATTTCTGACAAAGTTACAGTGGCAGAATGAGGGGAACTCAGACCAAATTCTTTGTCTGTGTGGTAAAGCATCTTAAAATCAATAAGGCGAGATTTCCAATAATCAATAACTGTCCACATTCAAAATGAGTACAACCTGATTTTACCAGAAACACTGAGGGAAATCTTCCTGTCTTGTTTTTCAGTGCTGTTACATACACAATGGGGGACCAAAGGTATTAATTGCTACAGATGAGTAGCCTTGGTCTCTTCTGCAATCAACTAAAGAATTTCTGCACAGCGACAGGTGGTGAAAAGTACTGAACTGGTGATGGTGTCATGTGTCGGCAACAGAGTACACTTTTCACTGCACTCCTGTTCTTTTGTAACTGGAGTACTATGACAATAAACTTAATTCTCATTGAATGGAATGGCAGAGCAGGCTCAAGACATACCCCTGTTCTTATTTTTTTATATAGCAAGTGCTTTCACACCACTTCTTGTGAGCAGTAAGGAACAGCAATGTTTCCTATGGGCCTAACATGGCCTCCAGTAAACAATTAACCCTGTATTTCAAATGCTTCCTTCCATTACCATCTATATCCAATTTCACAATTATCTGCTCCCCTTGATCATCATCGGACCTGTTTTGACTACCATTAGATAGTCAGACAAAAACAGCATCAGACCTCCTGATGACCATTGTCTCCCTGATACCATTGGAACTCTTAGCTAGGATCAAATATTCTGCAAATTCTATTGGACCCCCTATTACAACTGAAGCTATTTCCTCCAGACCCCAATTGGGACCACCATCTACATTCTTTAAACAGCCTCCCCACCAATCCACCTGGCTTCCATTATGGCAGCATTGTGCTACAGGCTTCCCTTTCGACAGGTCTCATGCCTGCCAAATCAGGCTGCCTAAATAGAGAGAAATTGGCAGAGAAAAAAAATTAAAACAGCCCTACAATTATAAACTATTCCTGCTGACCTCAGATCAGCCTTTTTGTTTAGAACACAACTTTGAGCTGAAAGTCAGGCCAGTGTTCCAGACATCCAAAGTACGTTTCTCTAAATACACAAGGGACCAAGCAATTAATTACAATGCCCACTCTCAGAAGGATAACATAAATGATGTTTATTTTCACTATTTCAGGGTCACAACAGCATTCGTTTTCTTGGCGTAAGTATTCTAAAATCAAGGAAGTTTCCCTATGTTCGCCTTTTGCTAAAGGACTAAGGTTGTTATTCAAGCCTAATATATCGATTTTACATTTTTCTTTTCAAAGCAGCACTGTGATAGCTGTTGGCCATCAGTTAGTATACCTTGTTGAACAACAAAGTTTTTTAAGGATGGTTCTTTATCTGGAATAAAGTAGACACAAGCTTCAATTTTTATATTATAACGTCTCAAGGTTTTACCACAACAATAAAATTCAAAAGTACAGGACTTTTACTATTCCCAGTTATTAAGTGAACATATAAATGACTTGTAAATATAGATTTATTTGTATAATTATGTATTACAAAATGGTAATTTACAAAGAATTTTTTTCTGGTGATGGGGTTGGAGGGTGTATGATGGGAGGACTTTTCTTGTCCCACATTCAGCTGAAACCAATTTCCTTTTGTCCTGAATTTTATTTTTGCACTTCCAGTTTTCTCACAGATCTTCACCACACTTAAGCTAGATAATGGGAGTAGAAGATAACAGGCTGGTGTGAAGCCGACCCCTGATTTTCTTTTGTCTCTGAAGACTCACCTGATCTCATATTGAAAAAGGTCAAATTTTATGAGGGGTTCTGAGATCTCAGGGTTGGGGTAAAGAACAGGTCCAAAGCTTGCAATTGCTGCAGTTTGGCAGTTTTATGACAGGCGCCCTCCTACACATTGTCCAATTATGATGGTAAGCATGCTTCTGATGCTGTCGGCCAAATCAGAGAGTTGGCTGCTCTGACAAGTCAGCAACCCCACTGGGAAATCTGGAATTCTGCTCCCAAGGCAGAATACTGAACCAGGATATGTACTGGCTTTCTGTATCTGCCTCTCAAAAGGGAAAAGTGCCCCAGATAGTCAGATTATTATTCCGGGGTTATTTGCTGAAACATTAGAGATGCCGTACCAAAATGCCAACTCATTCAAATCCATTATCACTAGATTCCCTTACCAGCCGCTGTGCCAAATTAGTATGAGATCATGCCAAATCATGTTCCCCATCTACAACCAAATCCTCTTTACAGCCCTAGTACCATCTCCTGCCAACCCATACCCTCACCACTATCATGAACTTTTCACCCCCTCTATCGATCACTTGGTATCCGCCACAGGCAGATCTTAAGAACCATGTTCGGATTCTGCACGCTGGGTTAACATACAGTCCCAACTCGGATTGGCTGAGGTCAGGAAACTTTCACTGATCAGAGAAAAGTGAAGGCAAGCTAAATATCCTTGAGGTAAGCTGAAGAGAAAAGAGAAATCAGCCAGAGGAGGTAGAATCAAGCCCATTATTGAAAGAAGGTATCAAGATGGGAAACTGGCCCACTGCTCTGCTGCAGTGAGCAATGGCATAGAAAAGAAAACTGTTGGTTCTGGTATCCCAGGGAGCGTCTGATTGCAAGACTGGTGTCGGTGGCAATAAAAGGTGGTCCATGTCTGCTCAGGCATGACTGTTGACAGAGATAGGTGTCAGAATGTTGTGTCCAAAGAAACAGCTATCACTTCTGTTAATTTCTCTCTGGCTGTTTAAAACAAACAAACAAAAGCCATTCTCCAAGATATGCAGTGTCCACAGATCTTCCGAGTGGGAAAGAGAAAAGGTTTTGCACCTGAAAGCAAAGTAAATTCTACTCCTAGTGACAAAAAGGTTCACAGGAAAGACAATACAGATGCCACTGGGCAAAGCTTACATTTAGGAGTGAGGGGTCAGTGTGTTAACATTGTGATAGTCCAATGCTTACCAATTCCAGTGATAAATATTTTATCATTGAATAATTTGGCTGACAGCAAGATATCTCCCTTAAGCAGAAAAGGACAGTCTAGAGAGACTGGATAGTCTAGAGACAGCCAGAAAGCCTGGGAGCTAAATGAGGTTCAGAAACTTGATGGGGACAGTAAAATGTTGTAGTGGCTTAAGGAGAGTCACTTAATTGAAACATGGTCAAAATCAGACCAATAGTATCAGAAAGGGTCAAGACAAATGGAGATAGGTCAATAGCCATAAAAGATAACAAAAAAAAAGAGCATAAAGATAATGGGACAGAGCAAGAGAAAGAGAAAACTATTAGACAGCAGAAGTTCAATCCAAGAGAGACAAGATGTTTTAATTGTGGGGGAGAACCATCATGTGTGGATTAAATTACCTACCCTCCCCAATTTGCATCTATTGAAGTTGAAATTTAACCCGCTGAAGCTGGAAATTGACCTATTTAAGTCAGTCTGCGGCCAGGTTCCATATTTTGGCATTTTGAGACTTTTAAGATGAGAATATGACCATTACACATTTTTGGGAGTTAAAATTAACCATGCAGTCCTCAAAATGTAGAAACTACACATTTTTATTTTGAAATCTAAAAAATATCTTAAAAAAAGGCTCATGAGCAATGAAATTAAACATGAAAACTTCAAAAGTTAGATTTCAATGTAAAGATACTACATAATCACCGCATTGACAAATTTGACAAAATGAAAAATTATTCCAGGCTTAGAGATTCTGGTAAAGTATTCTCAGTTGTTACATCTATAGATTGAGAATAGGACTGTTTCCATGCTTATATATTTATATATATTATATATATATATTCTAACTTATCTAATAAAAAGGCATTTTGTTTTTGGTGGTATAGTGCAAGTTGAATTGGAGGGCTCAACAATAAAATGAGAATTATGCCTGTTAGTGGTACACAGATTAATAAAAAAAATTATGCTTCCTTTAGCAAGTAGACATCTGACGCGGCCTTGGGATTTTCCCTTAGTGTATTTCAGAGAGGCCCAAATACATTTTAATTTTCCTGCTATGAAATATTTAATAGATGACTTCTGCCATTAAAACACATTGCCAAGACTAAAGTATGTTTTGAGTATACCATACCCTTCCTGACTATAAAATATTGAATGCACCATTTTGATCTTCATAGCAAAACCCCTCCCTCTGCAATCCATGTACAGTCCAATCTAGGAATCAAGGCAGGTTGAACAGATTACCTAACAACTGTTCTCAAAAATACAACACCAACTGGGACATTTTTCAACACATACACACAAACTTACTCAAGTTCAAAAGACAGAGGCAGGACATATTCTGGCTCCACAAACCTGACATTAAAAAAAGCACCATGGAAGATTAGATTTTTGTTCTGTGTTGGTGATGTTCTTTAGGTAGACTGGATGATGCTGGAAAGAGCCGAGCTTATTGCCTGCAAACATGATCTGAATGTCTCTGCATTCTGGTGCTATACTACTATTCATAAAGTGAAAACTACCACCAGCCTCCATCTGTAACAACCCTCTGGTCCCATACATTGCCCAACCTCTATCCAGACTAACACCATGCCACCTCACAGCCTCCATGCCACCCTGTTCTTCTCTACCCACCCATGTTTCCTCATACCATATGCCAACCTATAGTCCCAATCATCCTCATATCTTTATAGCCCATGTACTAACTAGGTGCCAATTAATGCCAACTCATGTCCCCCCAACAACCACCCTTTGCCCTTCCCTCTTCTTGCTAACTGGCTTTGTATCCACCATCAGCAAACCTTGTGAGGCATGCTGATATTAAATAGTTATGCATTTACTGATGTTGCTATTAAAAAGAAATCTCATTTATACAAATACCAACACATGGAAATTTATTCAACTCATCCTTTATGAAAACAAGCATTCAATTCCATTGCATTACCTTATGAAGATAAACATTTCTATTCTATAAGCAGATGTTGTATATCCGAATACCCACTTGATTAGCACCATGTGTGAAAACAATATATTGGGAATTTGGCGTTTGATAGATTAGATATTGGAACTGTCAAGTTGTCAAAGCACTAAGTTCATGTACTTTTTACATACTGGTGTGTCTACTTTCACTGATCCGAGGGCTATCTTACCTTTCCTACATTATACGTTCACTGTCAAAGGATGTGTTACCACTTCAAAAGGCTGCTAACCTTCCTAAAGGTGTCCCAGGACCAGATCCAAAAGTATGTTATCAGCTATAAATGGTAATCTGGATACCTAAATTAATCTATGATTTTCAGTTCTTACCTGGTTAAATCTGCAGACTTGGGTTTCAGACACTTACCTCAGCAAAATAACGCAGCTGCCTCCATAAACTGTGTATATGCTCATGTGAGGATTCCAAGCCAATTCCACTGCTGCTCCCACAACAATGGGGAATGCTGTCTTCACAGGCGGGCTTTAGTATTTTTGACATGGTGACAATCTGGCCTCACCACATGGTCATGCATAATCGAAGTTATAGCACCCACATGCATATAAACAATATCAGACATATTCACAATTGCACATGCATAATAAATCAGAGGCACACAACACATTTAACATATGCAAATTTATGTACCCTACAGACAAACACACATGCCATGCACAAAACACACACAGACACCTTGTGTATACATTCACACCATAAATAAAACATGCATGCCTTAGAAACAGAGGGCTGAATTCAACAGGGAACAGTATTGTTCATAATCCCTATTGCAAAAGTTGGGCACCAGTCAACCAAATTTTTTTTAAAAAGCCCATGTTGCAGCAATAATACACTTCTAATAGGCTAAACAAGCTCAGAAGGGGCCTTCCACCCCTCCGTGGGAGTAAGTCTCATTCTCAAGAGCTGCGAGTCCTTCTGGAGACCAGGCCGGAGGAAAAATGTTGGGGTAGCATCTTACAATGTGTGAGTGGTTGATCCTGGTGCTCTTGGGATATCTCCAGCTTTCTTCCTGCCTTTCAACCACTAGCACTTAAAACTGGGCTCCCTGATCCTGCTATCTGACTCAAGCCATCTATAATCACAGCATTAGTAGTCTAATATGCAGGATAATTTGCTAACTCACTCAATTGTCCATTTTTAAAAATGGCAGAATTGTTACCAATTGCAAACATAAAGCCTCCTTACAAACACATTTGATAATGCACACATAAACACACTACACAATCAAACTTCAAATATTCAAAATAACCCATGAAACCACTGTTTTCCCTCTAGACTAACATTTAAGAATTTAAAAATCATATTTCAACCTGTCTACTTGCTCAATTCATGCAACAGCTACAACAATACATTCTCAATATGATTTATTTTTAAGAGGACTAACTGTAATGAATTGAAAGTCAAATTTGAAAGAGCAGATCTTTAGGATAATAAATTAGCATAGCTCACATGAAAAGATCACCACTTAAGTGTCAAACATCCATGGTTCTTTAATTTATTCAGTTCCATTGTGACTAAAAGTCCATCTGTCTGTCTTGCACAAAGTATATTCCACATCACCTAGATGACAGCACTGTAAATAAACATGCGACATCATTGTCTATTTCAATATCATCCATAAACTGTACTAAAACAATGATCATTTTATTGACTTTCATTGTTGCCAATTATATAATTCATTATGCATGAAACGTCTACCCAGCGGAAATACAAACATAAGAGAGCTCATTCACATACTCTAGAGTCAGTGAAGCAGTTACGAAGTTGTGGTGCGTAAGATAGTCTATTTTACTTGTTTGACTGTGAAACACTTTGGGATGACTTGAGCTCATGATAGGTGGTATATCAATGCATTTTGTATTATGGTAATAATTTGTGTTCAAAGAGAGACATTCAATTCTAGTGCCCAGAACCCACCTCTTCCTCGATCCTCAAATATGATCACTACTGATAAAGTCAACATTTATTGCTATTCTTATTTACTCTTGAAAATATAGTGAGGGGATGTCTTCGTAAACAGTTGCAGTCCATCTGGTAATAGTATGTCTACAATACTGCTAGGTAGGGAACTTTTCTAGAACTTTCTTCCTTCATTGCTGATTCACTGATATCCGAGTTAGGGTGGTTCATGACGTGGAAGATGTCTTGCATATGCTGGTTTTCCCATGCACCCCCTCCTGTTCTTGCTCTTCTGGGTTGTAGAAATTAGAGAGAGTTAGGAAATCCTAAATCAAAATCTTGGGATGTGCACCTGCCGCCACAATGCAACAGCTGCGAGGGAGTGAATGTTTAAGTTGGTGGATGGAATACCAATCAAGTAGGCTGATTTTTGTCCTTCATGATGTTGAGATTCTTGAGTGTCGAGATGTCTTAAGAATTTAGGAGCTCACGCAGACAAGGGGAGAACATTTCATCACATTCCCGACTTGTGCCCTGCAAGCGGGGAAAGGCTTTAGCAAGACAGAATATTGTGTTTGCCTTGGTCCTATAGCTGCAGTTTGTGTCTGGTCCAGAAAGGTTTCAGTTTTGTGGTGACCCCAGGATGTTGACTGTCGAAATCCTGATGATGATCATGTCATTGACTGTCAAAAGGAAATGATTAATTCTCTCTTGTTTGTAATCACCACTGGGTAGAATTATGAGGCATAGCCATTATTTATCATTTATCATTTCAAGTCTGAATGTTGTCTACTTCTCCATATGTGCGGGCACAACTTGCTTCATTACCAAAAAGAATTGCAAATACAACTGAATGCTATGGGCTGAGTCGTACCAGAAGATCAGAGAAGTAGCATTTTTATTGGGTTTCATAATGAGTTTCTGTCTGTAAGGCCCAGCAAGCTTTCTCCTGCAATTTCTCTCATTAATTGGGTAGTATAACCTTATGGACAACCCTCTCATTCGATGTGAAACTGAATCTCCCACTCACCGTAGCAAAAAGTACTGACCCCTGCTGCTATATCCCAAGATTCCTGGTGCTGATGCCATCTTGGACTTTGCATCTGGCCAAGCACTTGTAGTCTGGAGTTGCCCTTAAACTGCAAACATAGTGGCACAGGAGGCACAAATCAACACTTCTCATGGCACAGCTGACATTTCCTTGCATAAACAACTGCACATTTCTACCTCCACTTTTATTTAAGCACTAGGCCACATCTCATCTTATGACCCTCTAAGTCGCAGCTACTCTTTTGCCAATGCCCACTGTAGCCCAGAATCTTATTGTTCAATGTGGGCCATCACATATAAGAATGCCATCAATCGCTTTGTAACACCAAAGCAAACGTAAGTCAAACCAACAGAAATTGAATTAAAGCAAAATACTGCAAATGCTGGAAATCCGAATCAAACACAGAATATTGGAGAAACTCAGCAGTGCCAGCAGAATTTTTTAAGAGAAATAGAGTTATCCTTTCAAATCTGAAAAGACTCCTCTACAGAACTGGTCTGGTTCCAGTTCTGAAGAGCAACTGTACTGGATTCAAAACACTAACTATTTCTCTCCACTGCAGCTACCAGACCTGCTGTGTTTCTCCAGCATTCTGTGTTTTGAATAGGAGCCGTATTTGCCTCTTGGAACAAAACTACCTACTTGCATTATCAACACCAACAATTTTACAGGCAATGAGTGATCACTGTACACAGCTCTCATCTTCTAGACCCAAGTTTCAATTAAGTTCCGACTGGTTTGTTGTGTCTGAAGTGCTGTGAACTATAATGCAGGAGGTGATGTTATTCCTGTTCTTCCTCCATAGAATGCTATTCCCACTCTCCCAGCTTGTCAATCTTCATCACATCTGCTCTTTGCCTGCTCCAGTTGTGCATACTAGAAATTGTACAACACACTGTATGTGGGGCCAACTGCTGAAGAAGAACATTAGTTCTGTGACAATGTCCTGGCCAATCCTCAGTATGTGCCAACACTGCACCTCACTCATCTGGAGGAGATGGCATTGAGAATGATAGATGTAAGCCTCCTATATCTCCTCCACATCCTGAGGGGACCATCAGCAGCAATTACTTCATGTAGAAGCTGTTTGACATTCACTGCAATTGTTGTCGATACTGGTCTTCTGGTGCATTTGTTCATCTTCCATTTCTCTGTGCATTTGTGGCATCACTGCAACAGTGAGGATAACCCTGCTGTGGCTGGATCTATCAGTCACACTTTCAATGAGCCTGTGTGGGGAATATAATAAGCAAAACAGGTCCTTAGTAATGTCAGCAGTCAGTATCCTCATGACTCACAAATGCTGGTTTTGCATACTCCTCCATGCAGCGGGATGTGAAGCACTCTGACAAGGGCTTTGCAATCACTCTGCATGAAATTTCATTTAAATGAATGCACCAGCATTCATGTCGCAGAGTGAAACTAGTAGATTGTAAGTGTTGCATAAACCTTTCTCCTAGAAAGGCATGATTGCAGAATACTTATAGTCCTAGTGGGAATCAGTTCCATGCACTTTCCATCCTATAAAGTCTTGCATTAGCTTTGTACTTTGTGGCCTTTAGCTGCCTCTTTTAAGGTCACCTGCATTACTTTTGCTCTAGGGATGTCCATCTTCAATCTGTGATGATCAATGACATGGTTGAGATTCCTGTGACCAGCACTTGCCCCCCACACTGTTGTATGCAGCATCATTTCACATGTACAATGATATAATTGCAAAGGACTTCAAACTGTGCTCTGCAAGTACATGATTGATGTAATTGCCTTTTGATGTGCCTCCTGTCACTTGAAAGCAGAGTCCGAGTTTTGGGACCGGAACAAAAACCACTGACTTCACCCATTCCAGGTGGGGCTGCAGCCATTTTCCACTTGTAGGTCACATTTAGGAACCAGCAGATCATGAAGGTAACGCAGTTACTCATGGACCGGGCACCATGAGTCCCAGGCTCAGCCTGGTCATCAGGTACCTTCCCAAACCTTCGTGTCTCTTTCCTACCTGGCACTCCCTGGCCAGCCCAACACTACAGATCCCTGACATGTTCCCATCTTCCACAATGACATCTCTTACCCTAACTGCCTATTCCCTGTCACTGCACAGTTTAATCCTGCCATGACAATGATGCACGCTCCCCTATTGAGGCCAAGGTGGTGCTAACAGCATGTAACTGCCCCCTCCAAGGGCAGCCCATGTCTCATGCACTAGTGTCATCCCCTCATTTTATCAAAGTGTCTCCTTTCACCATTTTTGTCCCCCTCTGCATCTTAGCTTGCAGACTCCTATCCCCAGCAGTATCATAGGCAAGAGGAGGGATGCAGTGTTCCCTGATACCCCTCTATTTTAATTCTGTTGACCCCAGGATGAACCATGCCCACCCCTCAACCAACATGGACATGTCTGTGCAGGTCCCCAACTAATGCTCTGCAAACCTTCAGACTGCTTACACTGAAACTACAGGAATGTCCATGACTCCCTGGGCCACAGTGGAACTGACTCCTGACCTCAAGTGAATGAGTGACCATGGCCAAACCCCTGGAATTTAAGCAGATGCTGTTTTGAATAACTGTAACAGGATGCCTGACTGAAGGCAGATCCCTTGACATGACTGAGGACTACTCCCCTTTGACTTGGAGCCATGGCCATTGGTTGATGGACAAGCACTGTGTTTGCTGCCACATGCTGTACAGCAAACTGTTCACTGTCTTGACTGATGACAAGCTTCCTGTATTTGTGTCTGAGCTAAACAGGAAGATAATACAGAAGTACTGTGAGCTGAGGGCAGCAACATGCAAAAGGGGAAGTCAAGATAAGGATGCAGTGAGCTTCCTGTAAGGCACAAATTGAGTGGACACTAGGAGAGCAAATGAAGATCACTGAGATGCAGCCTGGTGCAAGCCATGAGTGGGGTACCTGCCCTTATGCACAATGTCCTTGCAGCAGCATTGCAATGAAAAGTGTGCTCCAAAGTGCGGCATTGAAGTACAGAGGTATACTGTATGTGGATCAGAAATGTGATATGATGATGCATATGTCAAATGACAAGGTCAATGGATGGGCAGAAGGTGCCTACAGATCAGAAGAGATTTTGATGTTGAATATCAAACAGCAACGATCGATGAGCTGAAGCCACCAGGTAACCTGCTCTGACTTTCATATGAGGAATTATTGGTGTCTCCGATTTCAAGAAGGCTTGGTATTAGGGGCAAGACACTGGCATGGATCAAGGATTGGCTGACTGGCAGAAGGCAGAGAGTGGGGATAAAGGGTCCTTTTTCCAAGATGGCAGCCAGTTACTAGTGGAGTTTCACAGGGCTCTGGTGTAGGGACCACAACTGTTCACGTTATACATAAGGATCTAGATGAAGGAACTGAGGGCATTGTTGCTAAGTTTGCAGATGACACAAAGATAGGTGGAGGGACAGGTAATGTTGAGGAAGTAGGGAGGCTGCAGAAAGATTTGGACAAGCTAAGAGAGTTGGCAAAGCAGAGACAAATGGAATACAATGTGGGGAAGCGTGAAGTTAAGCACTTTGCTAGGAAGAGCAGAGGAGCAGACTATTTTCTAAACAGGGAAAGCCTTCAGAAATCTGAAGCACATGGTGACTAGTGAGTCCTGGTTCAGGATTCCCTTAAGGTTAACACACATGTTCATTTCACAGTTTGGAAGGCAAATGCAATGTTAGCATTCATTTCAAGAGGGTTAGAATACAAGACCAGGGATGTACTGCTGAAATTGTGCAAGGCTCTGGTCAGACCGCCTTTGGAACATTGAGAGCAGTTTTGGGCTCCATTTCTAAGGGAGGATGTGTTGGCCTTAGAGGGGATCCAGAGGAGGTTTACAAGTGTGATCCTGGGGCATTAAGGGATTGTCATATGAGGAGTTGTTAAGGACTTACGTGCAGTATGACTCTGGGTCTGTACTCAAAGGAGTTGAGAGTAATAGAGGGCATCTCATTGAAACTTACAGAATAAAGCGGCTGTGGAAAAGATCTTTCCATTAGTAGGAGAGAATAAGACCTGAGGGCATAGCTTCAGAACAGAGGTGGAGGAGGAATTTCTTTAGCCAGAGGGCAGTTAATCTGTGGGACTCATTGCTGCAGAGAACTGTGGAGGTCAAGTCACTGAGCTTCTCTAAGACAGGGATAGATAGATTCTTGATTAGTAAGGGAATCAAGGATGACAGGGAGAAGGCAGGAGAAAAGGGCTGAGAAACTTATCAGCCATGATTGAGTGGTGGAGCAGACTGAATGGACCAAATGCCTTAATTCTGCTCTGATATGTTATGGTCTAGTTTCTACCCAACAGGTGGAAGAATGGGGATGCATACAAGATGAAATTAAGTAAGAAGGGCGATGATGAGTGATAATTCATGTTAATATTTGCAACTTTTTGGTCTTGATGTTGAGAAATGCCTCACTGAACATCTCACCTGATTTTCAAAATTCCTCACCATTGCCCATGGCATTAAGATGCTGAGAAGATTCCACCTTCTGTGATTATAAAGCAAGCATTTCCAACTCTGACCTTAAAGGGGGGAGGGGGGAACGTATTTAGTGAAGCAGATGAAGATAGCTTGGCCAAGGACACTACCCTGATGCACTCCTGAAGCAATGTCCTGGGGCTAAGATGATGATCTAATAGCCATAACAAACCTCCTCAGTGCTGGTATGATTCTAGACAGTTCTTGCATTGACTTCAAATTTTACTAGGATTCCTTAATACCACACTTGATCAAATGCTGCCTTGATATCACAGGCAGTCAGCTCATTGCTGGAACTTAGTTCTTTTTTCCATGTTTCAGCAAAGAATGTAATGAAGTTTGGATTCCATCAGCGCCAACTGACTCCAAAGCGAGGATCAATGAGCAGTTATTAATGAGCAAGTGTTGACTGTTAGCACTGTTGACAACAACTTCCATCTCTTTACTGATTATACAAAATATGCTGATGAGGTGGTAGTTATTCAGACAAGAATTATCTTCATTTTTCCAGCCAGGGTAAACATGAATAGTTTTTTTTTTACTGGTGAATGTCAGTTTCAATCCTATTGAACAGCTTGGCTAGAAGAGACGGAGGTAGTAAGGACTGCAGATGCTGTATGTCAGTCGATTAAATGTGGAGTCCTAATGAAGGGTCCAGACCCAAAACGTTGACTTTCCTGCTCCTCTGATGCTGTCTGACCTGCTGTGCTCCTCCAGCTCTACATTTTATTGGCTAGAAGAAAGCTAATTTTGGAGGTTAGACAATTTCTCAGTTCTAGGCTCTTCCTTCAGAATTTTAACTATTCCAATGAGACTAATGCATGCTGGCCTAGCCAGCAACACCTGCATTTCATGAACAAATTTTAAAAATCCAGCATTTTCACAAGGTCAGGCTGTTTTCATCTTTAATCCCTTTCTTGAAAAGTAGCATTACAATTCCTAAATTCCAAACTGCTGTAATTGTTTAAATCAAGATAATATAGGAGATTCATAACCAGTACATGAACTATCTCTTTATATCTTTAAGAATCTATTTTTGCCATCGGTCCTCATGTTGCTCTAATACATTTTCCCTGATGATCACAACTACTGAACTCGTCACTCTCATCAGTCTCAGGTTGCCTTCTATTTTCAGTTAAGGCACGAAATATGAATTCAATGCATTTGCTATTTATTCATTCCCCTTGATAATTTCTGTCTCTCTCCGAGCAAATATTTCCTTCACATTTTTATGTATTATGTGTAAGAATTCCTATTTTTTAATGGTTGACTACTTTCAGCTTCTTATTTTTCCTTTTAGTCCCCCAAAAAAATAAACGGGTTGTGACCTGCTTAAAATTTTCTAATCTTCAGGCTTCATGCTGCTTTTCACAACATGATAAACCTATTGTCATGCTCAGAGCAGGCATGAAGATCTCCCAAATTAAATGGATGGTAGATTTCTTTTTGAAAAAGATGGACGACAGCAAAGTTGACTTTGACAACTGGATCCAATCATACTTGAAATACAAACAAACATGGACAATCCCTGCCACCTGTGGTTCTTACAAATCCTTTTGTGAAGGAAGAACAGTAAAACAGACCAAGATTATGATGGCTGATACATTACCCTGGGCTAAAGACCCATCAAAACCCACTGACGCTACATGAAAGGCATTCAAATGGGGAAAACCGAATTGCATGGAAACTCAATTAAGCAGGCCCTGTCTTTCTCAGTCTTTCAAAGTTTGAGTAGTGACAGCACAGGCTGTGAATTGGCCCATCTGGCTATGTGCATTGTAAGGAGGAGTTTGGACTCAATGGGTCACATGGTTAAAACAGCCATGTTTATATCTGATGTTAGAAATAACAGCAGGAGCTATTGAATTTCAGAAAGACAGTTAGATACCATCTGAAAAGCCATTGACTGCAATATCTTACAGCGCCTTCAAAGTAAAAGAACTATACCTTGAAAAGATGAGGAGCAGAATCTCCACCCACCTGCTTCAAATGCAAGTTTAACCAAAAGCCAGTGAAATAACTGCACAGAGGTCAGTTCCCATCACCAGGTCACCCTTTATCTACTGGTGCACAGTACACCCAGCTCAATTCTCAAACCAAGGAGATTTGATCTCCTGATCAATTTTTTTTAGAAAGAGATACCCTCAAAAAGGAAACTTCTTCTTCACAGGACACTGGCTGTAGCCTGTCAGACAGCTCAGAAGTCAGTCCTCATAATCTCCTGAGATATTCGTCAGCCAGGACTTTCCTTATTGGCCCAAGTTGACAAGCCCAATGAAGAACCTCATAGTTGATGATGTCCATCTGGTTCCTATCATTACACCCTCCTCCACCACACCCCCATCCCTCCCCATATTCCAGGGATATAGGCCTGGTTTCTCACTTGTAGCTTTTCTTGCGACACTTTTGCCCCAGGTCTGGTGCATCCAACTCGGAGTCAGACGTAGGCAGTGTGTACCGGACCATGGCCCGTCTCTTGCATCTGGTATATCTCCTCCTCTTCTTCCTGCAGCAACGGTATTGAAGCTGCATCCATTTCAGTATCAACTGCCATTGGACTCTAGGAAATATCTGAATTCCCTGCTGGTAAATCATGTCTGATTTTCCATGACTAATACTTCCAGGAGTCCATGTATCGCGAATGATGCTTGCAGCTTCCCAATCATCATCAGAGTTTGCTGAACAAACTTTATGCACATCCAACCACTTTGAATGGACATCCACAATGACCAGGAACATTGAGCCCATGAAAGGACTGACGTAGCTGACATGCAACCAAGTCCAGCGTTTATCCGGCTGTTCCCATGAATGTCAGGTGCTGCGGATGGCAATTTTTGTCCTTGTTGGCACTTTGGGCACTGCCCCATCAATGCAGCTATGTTTACATCCAACCAGATGTAGCTTCTTCATCTTAGAAACCCCTGATAGACCCTGGAGGAGTTCGGCCAGTACCTGGTGGCAACCTTTACTCGGGCCAATCACCCTTACTCCCCCACAGTAATCTGCCGTCCTCTACAGTGATCTAGTCTCGCTGTGTCCAGAAAAGCTTCAGTCCTGGTTGTGATGGCCCTTCTGTTTCCCTCAATACCACCAGCTGTTTCAGTTTTGCTAGGACAGGATCTTCTTGTGTTCAGTTAGATGTTGTCTGCGATGACTAGAAGGGTGTCCAGAAAGTTTCAAACCAAAATGGACTCTTCCAAGGGAGGTGCCACTAGTGGAGTATCTGCCAGTGGGAGGCAGCTAAAGGGATTCTCAATAGACATTTGGTTTCTTAACAGTGTTCTAACTTGTAATTGTATGTGCTGAGAATAGAAGGGCCCAACGCCGAATTCTACTGGAAACTATGAGCAGCAGTGCCTTGTTTTCCTTCAGTAGCCTTAGCAAGGGTCTGTGATCTGTTACTATGACAAATTCTTGTCCATAAGAAGGCACTGGTGGAACTTCCTCACACCAGCGATGACTGCTGAACCTTCCCTCTTTGTCTGGGCATACTTGTGTTCAGCAGAGTCCAGGAAGCATATGTTACTGGGCATTCCTCTCCGATTGGCCACCCACGAGCCAACTCTACCCCAACATGTATTGGGAGACATTGCCTGTCAGCACCACCTCTCACTTCGGATCAGAGTGTGCCAACACTTTGGATGACGATAGCTGCTTTCTCACTGCCCTAAAGGCTGATTCTTGGCCAAACGGCCATTTCCAAGGCTGAGCCTTCTTTTGTAAAAAACTGCAGGTGTAAGGGTTTAAGATGGAAGCCAGGTTACGTATGAAGTTTCTGTAATAAATCACTAACCAAGGAAAGACCTAAGCTTCAGTACAGATATGGGAGCCAAGGCTCCTTTGATCATCCTCACTTTCTCTTCCAATGGGTGTAACCCGGTTATATCGACTCTGTAATCCAAGTCGGTCAGTTGGGATGCCTGGAACACGCATGTTTCCAGTCTAAGGTGTACGCCTGCCTGGGAGAAAC
This sequence comes from Rhincodon typus, assembly GCF_021869965.1. Lineage (NCBI taxonomy): Eukaryota > Metazoa > Chordata > Chondrichthyes > Orectolobiformes > Rhincodontidae > Rhincodon > Rhincodon typus. The sequence continues at coordinate 46,263,559 of NC_063342.1, read as the reverse complement.
ATTTACGTACCATGTCAAAGTTCTCCAAGTGCTCTTTATTGGGCTTCCCTGTTATTGGTACATCATCCAGATAAATAGGAACCTGGGGTAGCCCTTGTAATGTGTTCTCCATGGTCCGCTGGGAAAGGGTTGCAGGCTGATGATATCCAAAATGGCAGATTTGTATATGGGTATAAACCCTTATGGGTATTAATTGTAGCAAACTTCTGGGACTCCTCATCCAGTCGTAATTGCAGGTTAGTGTGGTTCATGTCCAGCTTCGTAAAGGACAGCCCCCACCCACCAACTTTGCGAGAGTTCAGGTATTTACCCAGCTGTGGGAAGCAGTTCATCGTTTCCTTCAAATCCCCACAAGGGGGGAACTGAGCCATGAAGCTTCACAATCAGTACGATCAGCGCAGCCCATTCTGTAAACTGCACTGGTTTGATGATCCAGTTGCTTTCCACCCTCCTGATTTCTGCCTCTACTTTTGTCTACAAGGCAAATGGCACTGGGCAGGCCTTGCAAAATCTCGGAATTGCTTCCTGGTCAACATGTATATGTGACTTTGGCACCTTTGATAGTCCCAAGCCCTTTTGAAAATCTCCTGGGTATTTTACTAGGACTTCACTGAGGCAGCCATTCTCTAATTGAAAAATGTTGAGCCAATCCAGGTGAATCTTTCTCAACCAATTCCACCCCAATAGGTTTGGGCCTGAACCTTTTACTACCATCAGTTGGAACAGCACCAACTGCACCTCATGGGAGATAGGAACCAAAGTCATACCCTTAATCTGCAATGGTTCCCCAGTCAACGTTCTCAATTAGGTTGAAGTCTTATGCAAGTTTAAAGGTTGGAGTCCCGAGCGAATCTTGTTAAAGACAGATTCTGCAACCACAGGTACAGCTGCACCAGTAAATCGACCTCCATGGGAACTGGATGACCATTTTACTAAATATTAATTTTAATTGGGTCCGATTTGGTGTCACTAAGCAAATTAATTGTTCCAACCCCCATGTAGGGGAACTTTCCAGGGTGTGCTGGCCTATGAGTTTTCCTACTCAGGTCCAGCCTACGTAGGACCCCTTTGTTGTCTCATGTTCACATACCGGCAGCAACTACAATGGCTTGCCGGCTCAGATTCTGAAGAACAGTTTAGCCATTTGACTAAGGTTCGGCCTTGTTGTGCGGTTCTGCTGTGGGCTATCCTAGGGTCCCTCTTCTCAGGACATTCTCTGTGTCAGGCTCTGCGATTACCTACACTCGAGTGGTGTTCCCAAGCTCAGCTGGACAGGTGAGGGTGTCCACTTCCATTGGAATGCCCTGTAGCTCCCATGTTCCACTTGCCATGTTTTTAAATGAAAAGGCCATCTGTTTAAATCCGTTTGGGCTTCAGCTGGTAGGCACTTCTGCATGATTACATCATTAATCCTACATACCAAACAGTGTCTCAGCATCTTATTCAGGGTTAACACAAAAATCACATGCCTCTGCCAGTTGTCTTAAACTCAAAAATCCCGATAAGTATTCCACAGTTCTCTAACCGCCAAATAAAACCAATAGCTGCTCAGGATTAGAGGAGTTTTGGGTCATAATTTTCCTTAACCAGCTCTGTCCACTCTAGGAAGGTTTTATTGTCTGATGCCTCTGGGAAGATTAGGCCTCTTATAACCAAAAGTGCTGTGGGTCCACACGCAATCAGAAGGATCAATTTTCATCTGCCCCAATGTCATTTGCCTGGGAAAAGTTATTGCATTCTTTCCACGTAATGGGCCCAATCTTCAACAAAAGCGTCAAATGAATCAAGTTTCCCAAATTCAGGCATGACACCAGAAATGCTTACCCCAACTCCAAGATGACAGTTGCAAGCAAATGTTCTTCAGGTACGTCCTGTTTTCTTCTGTCGCCACTGAAATGATTGCACAGAGGTTGGCGTCCTGTCACCAAATCACCCTTTATTTACCAGTGCACAGTACATTGGCTGTGGTCATCCAGTTCAAAGACAGTCCCCAACTGAGGAGATTCTAATTTCCTGGTCAGCCAAGGCTTTCCTGATTGGCCCAGGTTAACAACCCCAATCAAAAAAAAAACTCGCAGTTAATATGGTCCACCTGGTTCCAATCACTTCAGCTAACCTCCTGGAAATTCAACTACAAGAAACCCCACAGGTTACTGAGAAACCTTTGCATATAACAAGCTTCCAGTTAAAGCATCAATTCAGCTGAGAAACTACTGTTCTACTTGGAAAAAGACCAGAATCCTTAAACCTTGAATAATTTTTTTTTATTGTTTTGACTGTGTTTCATGGTGATGTGTTTTGTGGCTGCTTGACACAGAAGTGCTTACTTCAAAAATGATGGCAACAACAAACCACCCAGTATGCAAAGTACAAATGTATTTCTCCAAATACCTCCCGTTTCATTAAAAAAAAACAAAATGACATGCACTATTTATTTGCAGTTACAAATTACCGAGTGATACTGTACACAATTGCAGAGAAAAATATGATTTGATAACAAACCTTTGTTAACTTTAGTTAGTTCCATTTTGATCAGATTCGGCAAATGCATTGCACACAATCTCTCAACTGTACAGGTCCCTTAGTTGCATATGTGTGCATTCATGTTTTTATTGTCCATTCATCTGTCATCTGCTCATTCAGATGTTCCTTCTCCAGGGAATGTCGCACCTGTGGTAAGTGCTATTATTGTGGTAACCATTGTTGCTGATCAGTTTCTGTTGCTAGGGAAATGGTGGACCTCTTGAGCCTTATGGCTATGCTGTCGTCTCTGCTGCTGATGACCCTGTTCAGCTACCTGTAGTGAAATAAAATCTTCTCTAGTTCTACATAGTGGCCTGTGGTTGTGACAATATATCTGGTCATTCAAAATCTCAGCATATAATCGAGGTGACATAGGTTCCAAGTTGCCACATGGGTTGCCTCATGTTGAGAGTGGTGAATGTTTGCACTCTGACTGCCTCTTCAATGCTGAGCTCCATAAATGACTTGGTAGTCTTATTAAAACAAAACTTAATTCGCTCTTATCTCACAATTTTGTCACTGACACCTGTTACTGCTTTTGGTTTTAGTACTTCCTTGTTATTGGAAGAGTAGCTTGCTGCACACTAGCCTTTGGATTAAGTACTCAGATGGTGTACATTTCCACTCAAAAATTGCCTTGCAGTCGTCTGGGCTGGATTTGTTGTATTACTTAAATGATCCCTTTGGGGATTTTCACTGTCAACTCTGTCCTACCATTTGAATGGGGATTATGTGGAGATGATGTTTGGTGTTGAATTTCCCAATCCTTTACGAAATGCCCGAATTCGTCACTTGTGAATTGACGGGCAATTAACATTCAATGCAATGTCTGCAATGACTGATATGTACTTCAGAAATTTGACAACCTCGCTACTATTTATTATTGTCAGTTGGTCTAACTCCAAAAGTAGTCAGAATAGAAATCAATGGCTACAAGACAGATGAGTTCCTGTGAGACAGTGAAGAGGTCTACTCCAAACTTCATTCATTGTCTATCTGCAATGTCATCTGTCATACACAGCTCTTTAGCTTTGTATTTGTTACAAGCACTGGACTGGTTGATGTGCTCCTTAATCTCATGGCTCACATTTGACCAACAGCGCACTTCTCTTGCCCGGATGGCTTTCATGTCTATGTTTCAGTATTTTCTTTCCCTCACCTCCTTAGTGATAATTACTCTATTTCCTTTGTACAAGAGGCCATCTCTCACTATCACCTCATCTCCATATGCCCAATAGTCTCCTATAGCAATGAAGTATGTGTCTTTCCTCATGACTTCCTACACCAATTACTGAGTTGCATAGTTAATTTACTTTGAGCAAGATACTTACATTTCAGATTTCATGTCTCTACTAGGTTGATGCCTTTTACAGCCTGGAGCTGTTGCCTCTCATCAAAATTGAGAAAATATCTCACTTTCTGTCTGAACTTTCTTCAGGGAGGTATTTCTCTTAACAGCATGTTAGCAATGTACATCCGTTTTCATGCAGAGATGATACATCGGCAAATGGAGCAACAATTTTTGAAGATGCACTAGATTTGAGAAACATGCTTTCAAGTGGTTTGTCGTCAGAGTCCACTATCATATCGTCTCACACAAACACATACTGATAAAAGTGTTCACAAGCAAAGACAATAACTAAGTGCCCTTTCTGAGCATACTGCCAGTTTGTTTGAATGCCTTGCATGTAAATTCAACTGGTTGTCCTTGCTGCAGTTGCATTGCTCAATACGCTATCTTGCAGCACACTGTGCAATTACTTCATCATTAATGGTGTAGCACCCCAGGACTATTGTTGTCATCACTGGATATTAAAAGTTGCTTTAATGTGGTTTTACTTACCAGTAACCATCTGAGTATGGAAGGTAGCGGCATGTTGTGGGAACATTTCCCCCCGACCCCTGTAACTGGCATGGGCTAGTGAGATATTTTCAAAGAAATCATTTGGATCTATGCATGTTCTCAGTTCTTCAGTTTCATCATTGCTGTCATGCTGCTAATCCAGCCTGCAGATGTTGTGACTTTCTTCATGACTCTCTTTTTTCCCCCAGCTCTAATTTATCTTTCAGGCTGGATTTGAAAGCACCTGGAACTCTCCTCAGAAAACGCTTGGTTGATCTCAAACTCTTACCCACTTGATGATGATATTCACTAAAATTACATCCACTACCAGTAAAAGTGTCTTTGTAATCTTCTAGGATCTGTTCAGCAGTCAATGTGGTTCGTGAAATACTGGAAATCTCTTCTGGAATGTTTAGGGTTATTAATTCAAGCCTCCACTTGCTTCAGCTGGGATGAATGGATTTTGTATAACATTAGTACGTGAAATTTTAAGTACGGCAGCTCAGTGGTTAGCAATGCTGCCTTACAGCACCAAGGTCCTAGGTTTGATTCCAGCTTTGGGTGACTGTGTGAAGTTTGCACATTCACCCCGTGAATGTTTGTGTTTCCTTCAGGTGTTCTGGCTTCCTCCCACAGTCCAAAAACGTGCAGCTTAGGTGGATTGGCCATGCTAAATTGCCCATAGTGTCAATGGATGTGAAGGCTAAGTGGATTAGCCATTGGAAAAGCAGGGTTGCAAAGATAACGTAGGAAGGTGGGTCTGGGTGGGATGCTCGGAGGGTCAGTGTGAACTTGATGGGCTGAATGGTCTGCTTCCATACTGTATTGATTCTGTGATTCCAGGTTTTCATTCTTCTCATTATATTATGCTCTCAGTTTCATTTGTCCTTTTGACATGAGGATCTTCCATAATTTTGACTTAACTTTACTCTCAATGGTTTTTTTTGAATGAGCACATTGAGCTATTTTGCACAGATTTGCAAAGCTCATCAAGTTACACAAAGCAGTGACTATCTGACATTTCACATTCACTTGATATGAATCTTCTCCAGTCATCATTCTAATAATCACAAACCATTTATCACCTTTACATCTAATATTGCTAACCTGTTGTATAGCGTGGACTGGTTTGTCAGAATCGTGATTGATATTTCCCAATAGCCATCTCCAAAAGCTTATTTTGTTTCTTTTTGACTAGGAACATGCATATAAAGATCATCTTATTCAGTTCGAGTCTCGCTTTCCCCATCCTGAACATACTGCTTTTCCTTTTATATGATGCTGTCTGCAAATTTACATCTAGTCCTCTAGCCTTGAGTTTTCTGCTGGCTGTTCTGCTAATATTTCTTCCTTTTTCCATATGTTGTTCTCACTCAGCATAGACAGCCTTTCATCACAATGCAAAATTTCATCATTCTCCATGAATATGCTAATGATTGACAGTTTCAGAGCTTCTGGATGTATATATGTTTCTTATCTCTCAGCAGATGTGCTGTCATTGTCTCTCTGTTGGTGTTAAAATAATTCCACCTCTGATGAGATAATCTTTCAGTTGATCAAACTGACAGGATTCAGATAGATGTATGCTGCAGTGACACGTCTCAATAGTCTCCCTCTTCTCTGGAGCTCTGACGTTGAACAAGTTCCATTCATAAATAAAATAAATTCATAAATTTCTCCCATTTAGCTTTTCTGTTCCTCAGTGAAATCTAGGCTGCAATAAAAGTTCATAAGCGCTCTTTCCCGAGCACTGGTAGTAGAACTGCTAACTTTCTCAGTTTTTTAAAAAGTAATTCTGTAGTTCATAAGTTTAGTTAGTTTATAAGCTTAGTTTTATCATCAAGAGTGGTGGAAGAAAAATCAACTCTGTCACATACGTTCTTTCATATCCACAGTAGCAGAGACAGGAAAATTCAGAAACATTTCGATTCAACCAGTAGTTTTATAATTCTTAAAATCCATGCATTTTAGCTGCACACTCCTTGCTGCCTTTTCATTACAGCAGTTATCTTATAGTATTGAGTGAATGGATTTCCAATCTCAGCAGCATCATGTCTGACACCATGTTTCAAGTGATATTTTTACTGGTTGCCAGAGGCAGCACATTTTGGCACTTACTGCAGAGGTAGAGTCACATTACCACATTAAGCTCATCGGTACACTAAAAGTACAATCTTATTTCTCCAACCAATCTATACACAGCTTTGTGTTCATGATGGGTTTATAAAACCTCCCTCAGCATGGTGTGTTATAGTAAATAATTTGTTAAATTCACAAGACCTCTGCTTTAAAAAAAATTAATGGGACAAATCATACTCAGGGTAAGAAAACACATGCACCTTGCACATAAATACACTTTGATCATGGGCCAATCATAATACACATTCTAGTAAGCCACAGCTGTATTTTCCATACTAAGATTTTGCATTACCATAGAAAGCATTTTTATTGACCATGTTAAAATACATCTCTAAATGTTTCCTACTCTATTTCCCAGCATACATTTTAGACTAATTGCCCAATCAATCTCAGTTGGATCATTCCACACACATATGTAACTAACTCTCATTTAAGTTTACAATTTGTTTTGGACTCTCTCTCATTTACTACAGAATTCATTTGGATTCTTCTTACTTTATCCTAAACTGACTTTTTCTTAGATTACTAATTAACCCAGTATCAACATCCGACTTCAACCTGCCTAAGATCATGTGCTGTTGAAATACTAATCTGTCTCTTTGTTGGATTTGGATTTAATTAATCCAATGTAATTCTGGTCTCACAAATTCTATGCTCTGTAAACAGGTCATCCAAGACTCGTGTCGCACTTTTTAAATCTCCCTGTGCTCACTGATTCAATTTACCTCATAGTTAAGGAATGCCTCACTTTAGAGACTCTCATCCCTGTTTTCAAATTCTTCCACAGCCTTGCCACCCTGCATCTCCATAATCTCCTCCTGCTCCACAACTCCAAGATGTCTCATCTAGTTCTTGCCTCTCGATCATTTTACTAACTCCACCGTTTAGTGGCTGTACCTTCTATCTAGGCCTTAACCTCTGGAATTTCCTCCCTAAACTGTTGTTTGCTCTCTCCCTCTCTTTCCTTCTTTAAGATGGTCCTTCAAACTGACTGTCTCTTCAACCCAAATATTGTTTTTATGGCTCTGTGCCAAATGATTGCTTGAGACTTGTGTGAAAGGTCATTTTATTCTATCAAAATTTTATTAAAACTGTCCATTTTATTCTATTAAAAGTTAATTTATAGATCTAAGTTTATGCTTTCAGTGTAACTTCAGTAGTTTGGAACGAGACAATGACTTTTGCCTCTTCTACACTGCTCACTGGACTCTTAGCTCAATGGTAATGGTACAGTGAGGGATATGCTAGGCCATGAAGTTAAAGATTGCTGTTGAATACAATCCTGATATCACATGGATGCCTGTATTAGTTTTGTGTCCGAACTGCAGATCAAAAAATACACCTTAATCATATACTACTTCAGTGTAGATTCAGACTACAGACTACAAAGATAACATGCAGTGACGACATCATAATTTATCGAAGCTATTGCTAGAAGTATACTTTTATTTGTGGAAGTATTGTGCTAGTTTGAAGGATAGGTGAAGGTACTATGGGCTGTGCAACAATTCTGTGATTATGGCTATGCTTTTTATCAAATAACTTACAAGCAGATTCTTCACATTATTGACAGCATAGCCTGATATTTCAAACTGTGTATGAATGAATGCTTTCCAACCACCATGATGTCTTCATGGTAACATCCTGACTGACTGTGGTACTTTTACCTGTGGTCATACAGATGAAACATGATGCACTTTCTGTTCCTAGAAATGTCTGTTGCAAGCAACCACTCATAATTGCATTTATAAACAAACAACAGTTTAAATGGATATTTTGTTTTCTATGGAACTATACTATGTTTATTTTATTTTTTTCACTAGACAATCACACACCTCCTGGAATCATGATGACAACTCAACTCTCACACTGCCCCGAGCAGAAACAGACCCTGTCACAACTTAGCCCATTCCGAGCTAATTGCAATTCCCTATATTTTTATTACTCGCATCTGGAACAGGTGGGACTTAAACACGAGCCTATTGGCTCAAAGGGAGGGATGCTACCATTAGGTGGTGGAGCAATTGAAAGTAGCGCATGTTTTTGGATTTGGGACTTGCTACTTACAGGTAGATAGCATGAACGTTCTGGTCAGTTCATGTCACCCTTCTTTCAGGTGAAATCGATAACCTCCCCTCCCTGGAAAATACCACATGAAATAAAACCTTTAATCCTCTTGAATTATACGGGAGACCCCAAACACACTCCTTTGACATATTTCACTGAAGAATTCTCCAACAACATCCCTTTTCTGGTTATTTGGAAATGATGTTTGGTTTTATGCTTTCATAAATAGGAGGTCCATTGCATTTTTCTTTTATTGAAAATCCATGTTGTGCATCATCTTAACACAATCACATCACGTTCACATCTTTAATGTTGTCACCAAATAAGACTACGTGCATACATGGTGGCAGAAGACCTCGAGTAATCTGACAAATCCATCTGGAACCACAGAAGAAAGCTGTATGAAACAAACTGGAAATATGATATCTTCCAAAATTAACTCATTTAATTTACATTTTCAGTGCTTTACAGGGTAAGTGGCCTCTTCCCAAATTAAAGTAAAAATGGTTTCCTTGGAAATTGCTAGAGCACTACAACAACACAAGGAAGAGTTTTGTCAATGTAATAAGAAAGGAAGATCTACATAGTCCTTTTCATGTCCTAAAGCATTTGTCATACCAATATCAATTGTCATACCAATATCAATTTTCATACCAAGTTGTCCTGTAGGCAAACCTAATCTGTAAAATACTTAGCGATCAACATTCATACCCTTTGATTTACGCACAGAACAGTCCTACAGTCTGCAACATGGATGATTAACCTACCTTTGTTTTTAAATAATATTTATTTTGCAACAAATAAAACATTCCTCTTTCTTCTTATTTCTCCTACTGATGTTACCAGCATGTTGGAGAAGTTGGGCAATCTCCCAGTACACATTCTGTCTTCTAATGCACAGAAAACAGTTCTAGCTGAACTCCACCATGAACAGTCCAGGTCCCAGAGATACCAGCAGGAATTGACATCAGGTCCACCAGGAGTTCTGGGACATGTCCCTATTCTTTACCAAGCAGACAGGATCCCAGTTTAAGATCTGTAAAATGTCACTTCAGGACTGAACCGAAGTGTGAGCCAAGATTATGGCTCAATTCCAGGTTGGGATTTATAATCACAATATTTTAATTCAGAGGTGAGCATGTTACCAACTAGCACTCAAGAAAACTTTGAGTGGGAATGCCACACAATTAGTTACTTGTACAAAGTGATTCAAATTGGCCAATTCCATGTCCATTCAAACAGCATTCAGTCCAGTATGTATTAGTGCCAAGGATCTAATAGTTGCATGTATAGGAACCATTATTGCCTGCCAATCATTCAAGTTAAATAAGAATGGTTCATGTAGCTGCCTTATTGTTAAAAGCAATCTCCAGGTAAATAAAATGTTACTTTATGTAATTTAGATGGCATGATAGTACTGTCATAATGCAATGATCTTACAGATATTACAATAGATTCATACATAAGTGAAGTTCCACGGAATAACAAAAGTAAAACAAGTTCAAAACTTTAAAATGTTTTTAAAAAGATATCAGAGGGAGCATTCAATGGATTTTATTCCTGCCTTACAACGTCGACATGGTGTTACCTTTTATCAAGTCTGTCTTATATACATTAGATGGGGAAGGTGCCAACACAAATTGCATTGGTTATTGGATAACTTGCCCATTGAAGAAGAGAGTTTTGGTGGTCCTGATGTCTATTCCCGCTGCTTTCTCTTAAAAGGGGGTAAAAAAAGTATTCATAGCAGAGCTCAATTGAGACTGGCTTCAGTGCAGCAGAAGACAAAAACTCTCTACTGGGAGATTGTCTGGATTCTCCATCAATACACTGGATACTTCAGGAGATGGAAATAAAAAGGAGAGGAATGGTCTATTTCCAGAATATCGGAGGAGCGTATTCCATTACTTCTTCATAAATCTTGATCTGCTCCCTTTCATGTTCTCCTCATCCAATCAATGGAGGAACCTTCAGCAATACCCAGAGCTGCTGCCTCTTCTTCTAAACCCTCTCACAGTTTTAATTATTAATGTCCTCTCTTGCACATGCCTTATGACTCTTTGAACTGTACAGCTCTTCTAGCCTCACATACAGATGTTCAGGCCTCTGCCATATGCCACACACTAAACACAAATTGAACTCGAAAAATACCTTGACAACAAGAGGCCAGGGACTGGGAATTCTGCAGCATGTAACTCACCCCCTGACTCCCCAAGGCACTTTACCACCTAGAAGGACAAGAGCAGCAAATTCATGAGATCACAACCACCTGCAAATTACCCCAAACTATGTACCTGACTCGGAGCTCTCTCCCCGCCTCTTTCTCTAGCTGTATTCCTTCACTGTAATTTGATCAAAATCCCAGACCTTCCTTCCTAAAAGCACTCTAGGTGGCCCCACAACACATGGACTGTAGCCCACCATTACCTTCACTGGCATACCTAGCCAGTGCTGCCCAAATTCCGCACAGTAAACAAAGACTCCCTTCCTTTTATAGGACAAACCAGTATACTATGCCATTGAGAAGACCTACAAATGGAAAGAGGGACTTCATGCCTTCAAGCACTCTCAAGCTGCTGGGGTACAATGGCAACATTAGGCATAGAGCTGATAGTGTTAACTTTAATTGACATTGTGTTCTTGATATTTTACACTTTTTATACAATATCATCCAGAGTAATATTACACCCAGAGACTGCATTAGCTATTGCAATGGATGCAACAATTAGGTGAAATAATTGCAATACTTGTGACATCTATTACTTAATGGTCATCTCACAATATACAAATAAAGATTGTTTCTTCATTAGGCAAATTCTCTTTTACAATAATATGCAATTATGTCTAGCTTCTAACAATTTTCTCTTTCCATGTCTGGACAAAGTCAAAAGGTCCATTGGAAGTAGAGCAGGGGGAGTGTACTGTACCTGAAGATGCACTGTCATGCAATTTCAATCCAGTGATTTAGAGAGATTGGCATTGGGTAATGGTGACATTGTATTGATATGCCTCATCTCTTCATTTATATTTGGGTTTGAGAAGCTTCATTGGCCACATCTCAAGAAGATAACCTTTGTTCCTAAGCTGCCAGGTTCTCACCAAATTACTAGGGCCAAACAGAAGGAGAATTGAAGACAGAAACAGGTTGAAAGCATCACGTCAACTGCCAGAAAAGCTGGTGCAGACTTGCATGTTGCACAGTAATCTCAGCACACCAGCTGGTCACTCAGCGATTGAAAGCTCTCCTTATTATACAAGTTTCAGACTCTTCCACTGGACTGCACAATGTTTTATGGCTGCAGTGAAATGATGCCAGAATTGTAGGTTTCCTGCAAATGTGGGGCTCTCAGAGCTCACTGTCCATGAGGAAGAATGCAAATTTAGTAGCTTTGAAACAGAGTGCATCTTAATTATTCCTTTATTTTGAAGATCGGCCAATTTTAATGCTTGCTATTGTTAGCTACCTGATGAGGGAACAACCGATGCTCATTATTGATCTCACCCATTACATATCCATTACACTGAATTAATAGTGTGAGCTTGCTCATGTCAGATTGTTCTGAAAGTGAGCAGACCTTTCTCATTCTCATGTTAAGTAAGACAAATAGAGCTGCATCCAGACAGGTGTCTGAAACCTACTGTTTTTTTGCTAAATTTTAAAATTCCAAATACAGGACATAAGACAAATGAGGAGGTGTTCAAAATTCAAAAGCAAATGTAAATTAAAAATGATGCCCAGAAAAGAAAATGTCAGTGTTTTAGCCATTTGATGAGTGCTGAAAAGTTATAGAGGTCTCTTCCATGGGCAAGATGGAGAGCAGCAGATGGAGAATTTGAGCTAGACAATTGAATGCTAGACACAGAATGATGTAGACAAGCTTCAGTGAATGTATGAGGATAACACAACAGATAAGTCTAGTATACCATGATAACTGATCACCTGGCAAATGTAGCTCCAACCAATACAGGATAGAAGGAGGATTGCAAAGAAAAATGATGCTTAACGTTATTATTCATGAATATTAAGTATCTAGTGGGTCAAAAAAAAGGAGTGATTTTTACTCTACCCACCTGGTGGAAACTGAGTTCAAATGTGTCCACATCACTTACCCAAGCTGAGGCTGCCAGGAGCTGATGGATTCACATTTTCACCGAGTCTCCTGAGTTGGTAGGATGAGCACTCATCCAAAACCAGTGAAACACAATTTGCTTGTTGAACATAATCAAGAACCTGACAGAAATTTTAAAGTGTGGCCTACGTGAAAGATAATAGTGTCAACCAAGCAGCATAATGGATTGGGCTGGAAGAACATTTTAATGAATTATTTATTTATTCCATGTTCCTTTCAGGTGAGGTGAGGCACTGGGATGTTTAATCAGAATTTGCTGCAATTCCCCCCTTCCTTGATCATGGGTACCCTACAGGATGATCTACCAGCAATCCAGCCAATTGCCTCTTGCTGACAAATAGCTTGTGGGTTACTCTGGATTTTCTGTCAGGAATTGAATTTAATTGAGGCCTGAAAGTTAATGATGATTTGGGAATTACTACTGAAGCTGTGGGTGTGTTCCCAATTAATGTTTCTGTTCACTTATTGAAAACTGGACTCCAGTTCAAATTGAATCCAAGTTTTTTTTCTTCTATAGTTTCTTTTAATAATTTTCACCATAGTTGTTTCCTACATTGCATATTACAACATTGCTTCATGTATCTACTTTTCACTAACAAAATGTTAATGGATCATGACTTTCTCCATAATTTTCAACACCATTATCACTCACTGTTTAGCAGTGAGCGGGTGATCTGGCTGCAAAATAAGATGCAGGTGTCAAATGTTATCACAGTTTTCAGCTACTATATTACATGATGTTAAAGGTACTATAATTTTTTGTTCCTCTTCATCACCATTCTCGAAACATGGATTAAAGCAACAAGTGCAATGTATTCATTTCTTTCCCAATTAGAGATCAAAAAAAAATTAAGAAAATCAGTTATAGTTCAACATAAAATATAATAATTTACATGGTGAAAATCTGTTACAAGGAAGATACTTTCACCATCAAAATAGAAGGCAGACAAAATGACAGGGAGAAGCTTCTACATTGTACTAACACATGGAAGGAAGAGATACTCCTGGAACACTAACTAGCATTTCCTGATTAGAAATGCTTGTTTTGCCCTTATTTATAAATTGTCTACCTGTCCCAAATATTTTCATTGTTGTAGCTTCTTTCCCATTTTCTGCTGGGCAGGTGTAAAGTAGATTTGAAGCTCCTTGCAACTAAAGAAAGCAGAAAAAAGTACTACCGTTTTGACAATAAGGTCACCATAAATGAGAAAACAAATGTAGAGTTGGACAGAGATAACAAGGTGCAGAGCTGGATGAACACAGCAGGCCATGCTGCTTGGCTTGCAGTGTTCATCCAGCTCTGCACCTTGTTATCTCAGATTCTCCAGCATCTGCAGTTCCTGCTATCTCTGAAACAAGAGTTGGACAGAGTTGTGTTCAGTTGGCATAGACCTGTGGTGGGATTTTACATAACACTGTTCTAGACACTGAAATTAACGGTCACAAGATACTATGTGTTCATGAGGTATTTGTGACATCATGCAGTGATTTGACGCTTTAAAAAGTTTTTTTTTAAAATCATGGTCGCTCACAATAATGAAGAACAAATAACAAAAATACATATTGTGAGCAATATGTAATCTGCTTCTATTAAATATTGCAGAAGTTGAATCTTTTGCACTTGGTATCAAATTCTTAGGTAAGAAAATAGTTTAGAAGCTTCAGGACAAACTGGTACAATCTTGATTGCGCAGAAGTGCAGCTAAATCTTCAAATCTGTCACAGCCATTACTTTATTTAGTAAACCCCGATCGTAAGCCAGCTAAAAGTGACTCTTGTTAAACATTCAAATGTCACATTTATGCATTCTTCCAAATAAACCATGCAACAAATTTAATCACATTCGTGTTTTTCAATATTTACATATCATTTGAAACAACTTTTATTCAAAAGTCCCCAAGGAGAACCAAAAAGATTTATGAAATCAGAAAAAAAACTGAAGGATGACGTTTTACAATATTACTTAAGATTTCAAATAATCTATTTATTGAACAGTATAAAAATGCAAATCACTTAAAGACAATTTTATTGATTGGATTTTCTAATTAATAGCATTCATATCAGAAAAATATAACAGTAAATATTGAATTATTTAGAAATACATTTTCCCCATTAACTGTATGCACTATGTCATGAAGCTTTACCACTGTCTTTGTCCTCCTAATAGTCTCTCTTTACTAGCACTGCCTGGGGGCCACACCTTACAACAGCAATATGCTTCCAGATCTCCAATAATGTACGTCTTGGCTGTCTGCCAGAAGGCACACAACCAACCTTGCTTGCCCTCCCACAGGGAGGCGTCTGCCCTCAACTGAGATGTGCCTTCCAATATAATTAGAAATCAGAGACATGGAATAGAGTTTATTGCAGTGGTACCTTTTCCATTTTATGACTACATTTTCAGTGAAAGCTTGACTCTTGGTCATGATCACCCAATGATGGATGGTACGGTATGTATGAATGTGTAAATTTTGTACAAGTCTTAATAGCCTCATACATAATTTGAGATGACACAGATGAAATACCTTCCAAAAAGTAAACACTGATCATTGTTCATTACAAATGCAAGAATACAATAGTTTATATATACACAAGTAACCAAAAGGAAATAAAATTGAAATAATTATTTCAATATTGTCAAAAGGTCCGACTCAATCCAGGGTCCAAGAGATATCAGAATACCTACCCATTCGGCTGAATGGCAAAAAAAAAGAAGCACAATTATTTCTGTCTGTCTGTGGACCAGGGCTTCCTAGAAAGCTGCTAATTAGGATCAACAGTGAGCTTATAGCATTGCAAATATTTAATGATCACAATCATTCTTGAACTTTAGACAATTGAATGCCTTTAGGTACAGATTCCAATGACAAATATTGAATCCATTTCATCCTGACAAATTTAAAATATCATGCAGGATAATACGCCAAGTGGAAATGGAATCTAGATGATTCCATTTACACTGAGACGGCATATACCCTACACTCTTTTTTTTAAAATAAGGAGTACTTGCATTTCGGTTTTGAACAAGTTCACCTACAAATAACACATTAGGTCTACTGTGTGACAAAAGCTCAGCATATAGCACAAAGGTTGACATCATCAGCATGATTCAGAAATGATGATGTAAATTCTCCAGAGGACTGGCAACCCACTTTCTTCATATACAGAGAGCACTCCCTACATTTTCAGTCTTACAGGAATAACAATTACCCTGTAGTACAATTAAGATTGCCCAGAAGTCAGACTTTTATTGTTTAGTTGGGCTCGCCTTTTGCTACACTGTAATAACTGATTGTTCAACCTTTTTTTGGTTAATCAAGAATTATTAGCTAGTTGTTCATCGATGACTGCAGATATTTGGAATACTTAAAATTTATTAGTCATCACTTTATTTCGGTACTCTGAATTTTACTGCTCCCCATCCTAACATTTTCTCTACCTTTTTAAAAAATCAAAAGGAAGTTTCCAGTACAGAATAAAGCTTTCCTGTGAAGATAGATTGGAAATGCTTAGTTCAGTTAAATGTTGGTTGGACATCTCAGCCACCTGAACTGAGTCCAGGCCAAATGATAGGGGATGAATTGAATTAGGAACTAATGAACACGCTACTGTGCATTATTAATGATTAATAAATACTGGGATTAATTCAGGCATAAAGCAAAGACCAGTCACTCAGTGTACATTCTTTTATTACATTTTTTTAAAACCTGAGAGTACTCTATAAATTAGAAAAATGCAATCATTTCAAATCATTTCTATTAATTATCCTGTATAGAATGGAGAGTCAATGCACAATCAAATGTTTATGCTTCTACTTCAAGGAAGACCCATTTATTGTTATATGGTATTATGGATTTATTTTAATGTAGGTCATCTAGTTTTAAATTTCCATTTTTTTGAGAAGGGTCTTCTAGCAATTTACAATTCAGGTTTTGAAAGATTTATGAAGGTCTGATATTTGTACAATAATACATCCCTTTCAGAAAATCTGATTTCAAAAGATGGTAATGTCCAAATTTAGGGTTGAGGTGATGGATATACCTTAAACTACACTGAAAGCCTCAGATAAATGCAATTTTATCTTATCCATTAGCTTAAAATAAATTGTACTGTAACTCAACTAAACCATCATCACTAAATTGATTAATGAAACTTCCATTGTGTTTTCTAATAAATGCACTTGGATTTTATAGTGAATGCTAATTCTAACCTTAACCTGACTGAATCAGAATATCCATGCCATTTAAATTGCAAGTTGATCTTTTCAGGAATATCTCCCTTCAGTTTCAGTACAATTACTGTAAACGAGATACAGCAATTGGTTGTCATATGTGGCCATTATATCCACCTATCCAATAACTAGACAGAGACATAGAAGGTTGTTGCTCATGCTGGGATTAGCCATTGAAATCCCCATTATAAAGTTGGCATTGGTCACCTGCCCGCCAGATGCATTTTCCAAAATCTTACTGCATTAAAAAAATACAAAAAAGGATTATTGTCTCTCATGTCTAAAACACATCAAGGTTTGAATATCTTTTCAAATATCAATGTCCTTTTCAATATTTGATTTAGACTTTGTGTTCAAATTTAAAAACATTTTTCTTTTAGACATTAACAACTGAAAACTACCCTATCTTCCAAAATGCATTCAGCACACAAAGGAGAGTTAGGAAAGACTCCACCACAAGGACCAGTGTTCTGTGTTAGCTAGCCTTGTACATTAGGTGCCACTCCCAAAGCTGTACCTCTGCAACCAAACCATTCGATTATCACAAGCTGAAATTCCACTACAAGATTCGATTAATTAACTGATAAACTGGCCATAATTTTTTTTAAATGGCTATTCATTCTTATCAACACTCTGGCTCACTGTTGTAGTAACTGTTACTATAATTTTATAAATGTGACCTTTGTGCATAACATTGTGAATGCTTAAGGTAAATTTGTTGTAATTCATAGTTGTTTCAACAAAAGAAAACCTCAAACTAGGTACTAGCTTCAATCCCATAGATTTTGCATTATGCTTGTTGAATATCAAATGAAAAACAGTCCTCAAATGAAGTACTGGCTGAATCCAATTGCTTTGCAGAACCTGATGCTTTCAGATATTTTAACTGTTTGCTGTAGAAAAAAAATCTTAAAATTCAGTTAAAAATTCAGAGCCAAACCTGAATTATAATAATCTTCCAATTCACTGTCGTCACTAAAATATGAAATTGCATCTGGAATATATTTTATCAAATCTTAAAATATCATTAACATACAAACATTATTTTGCAATTCATATTTTATTCTTCAGTCTAGTAATGGCCAACCCCTCATATTTTCATGCAGATCTCTCATATCTTGCAGTCCCAAAATTTTGTCTTTTTTTTAAACAAAAATTCTCCATTTCAAGCATCTATATTGCTCAAAGTATTTAAATTTCAACTTGTGAAAAGGCAGATCACTGCAGAATTGTTATTTCAATAGAAAAGACAAACATTTTGTACCTGTTTAGTTCTTCTAATGCAGCACAACATGATTCCTGTATCCCTTTTCTTTTCTCTCCCTTCCTATTCTTTCTTGCTCCTTTCTCACTCCTTCTCTCCCTGTCTCTCTTTCTCACTCCCTCTCTTGCTCACACAGGCACTGCCGACAGCTGCACAGTCAACTGCTGCTGATCAGCATACTCTCCTACCAGATACACCAACCCCCCCTACTCCTTCCCCACCCATCCGTGCCACCACTCCCAGACAGCTCATTAAATATTAAGCGTCTCTTCCCTACCCTCAGTAGCCACAGTCTAAGTGTGCACGTTTCTGGAGTATTAACAATTTAGGTACTGAATTTCTTTCAACATCTTGTAGAACACATTCAAATATCTTACCTATTTATAATAAGGATATTCTGCACAGTCAGAATACCATATTAAAGGAATAAATGGTAATGCATTCACTGAGAACATTTCTTTATTAATAATATCCCCATAAAAATAAATGAAATATTTCATTTTCAATATATCTTTTGATATGGTGCCAAATGGACCAGAGCATCTCATAATTAATGAAGCGATCTGCCACGCCCAAACTCTGATGCTGTAGAGGGCTGCCTGTTTTGACAAATTAAATTGATCTTACCCCTCTATTGAATAAAGTAAATGGCAGGGATTGGGGCATTTCTGAGCACTCTGCTTCATGAATGCATTTCTTGACCCAGCTACTGAAGAACAGAATATGATTGGATCCAGGAACGTCACCATACATTAACCCTTGTAACGCTGCAGGTTTTTAAACGTCCAACAAAGCAATCCATGCCTGTGACATTCGAGAAAGACTAAAAGTAAGAATGCAACAGATATCCCTCAAAATCATTCCTTACAAAAAGGACCCTCCACTGTTTATACAGATTGATTTATACATATCTGCTGTAATGTTTCACAATACAACTTCTAAAAATCATAGCATTCACAAAATTGAATCTCCTGCATCCACTCAGTTACTCCAACTCCATGTTACAGTGAGATCATAGAAATTAAACAGAAGCTTTTAATCTTTGGTTAAGGAGAAAGTTTTACTGTACTCCATTGCCTGTACTGCATGTTTTTAACAAATTATTTTAAAATCAATCAAGCTATTAGTTTATTAATTACTTTCTGATACAAAATAATCATAATAAAATGGTAAACATAGAAGATTTGAAATTATGGGAATTTTCAACTGAAGTGAACATGATAATTTAGTATTAAAGTATAATAAGTAATATTAGCTAGGTGTCTGAAGTGATATTCAATGCCTAATAGAAATGCATTATGATTCATGGAATATTACAAATATAGAATACTTTGTGAATGAAGTGGCAATCATTTTATATTAATTAGTATGATTTGTACAAAAGGGAAATACTGGGTTCTTGAAGCTTTTGGCAAATCACAATGAACAAGGGACAGGGCAAGATTTGGGAATGTATAACAAGAGACAGCATTGACCTCAAATGATCAGAGTAATCATTTCTGAATTTGAAATAGATAAAATGAAATATTACAAATGGAATAAAATTGTCCCAAATAAAACAGTGAACCTTGAAGCAAGTAAGTATACAGCTGTCCCGGATAAATTAGCAAATTGTGCTGTAAGTTGTAATATGTGAAGTCTATGGAAGCCAAAAACAAAAGGGTGCAGGATGGTAATGTGTAGTTTACCATAATACTGACCTGAAGCATAATCTGGCATCTTAATGTACAATTGGGAACAGAGCTAACATTGTATAATAGTAGAGCATGAATATGGAAGAAGGTAATATTTGAACTTTTGAGCCGTGATTCATGACATACCTACGCTATTAGAAGTAAGGTGGTATTACAAAATTAATCCACCTTGCTCATTTCCAGCATTAGAATGTAGCCATGAGCAACTCCCACGCAGCCTGGTTTACTTTTTAATGCAGACATCTTATGCACTCTCTAGGGGACCAAGCAGCATTGAGGACCCAGCAACCTTCCCTTTTTAAAGAGAACAGTCCCTATAAAAGGGAAGATGCAGCAATGTACCACAACCTGCTGAATTCTTGGAATTTGCCTCAGAGAGAGAAACAATGGAAAACCAAGGGATGGGGCGATTTCTCAGACATTGCGATGCGATCTCATATGTACTCTCGAGATGATCAGAAAGAGAAGGAGGCCTTGTTTTCAGCATGGGACAGGAAGTCCTTCCAGATGTACCCCATGAAAAGAATGGAAACAGCTGGTGTAGGCCCTGAGCACTCAGAGTGTTATACAACAAACTTGACAGCAATACTTCAAAAAGTTTAACAATCTCACTCTGGTGATAAAGGTGAGTGAATACATCTGATCCTCACATATGTCAGCCAGTACACCATACATCTCCCACACTGCTCAATGTTTTCCCATAACCCATGCAACAGATATCAGGACACTTAGGACTAATCCCAAGATCCATATAACTGCATTCAACCATATACCTCTCTCTGTTAACGAAGAAGATGGCCTGCAACAGGCAGCTAAGGTGGATGTTGAGTGGAGAACCATCAAAAATACATCCTTGCAGCATTCTGAAAAACATCATCTTGAAGATTAGGGACATCTGATGAGGCCATCCTGGATGATAGTAAGTAGCTGAATTATTCAACTCCTCACAGACTTCTTGAAAGATGCCATGACAAAGGAATGGGAAAGATTGGTAGAGTGATCCATGCCTTCCTCCTCAGCCCTCATCCTTACCCTCACTTTCTGTTTCTGAGCTTTCAGATAATCAGGAACAGTTGAGGCTAAGACCCATCTGCCTCATGATGGGGATGGAACAGGGAGTGAGATTTGTAAGTTTTAGCTCTTATGTAATTTAAAATCAAATCCTAATAATAATTTAAACTAAAAGAACTGTGGGTGGCCGGAAATCAGAAACAAAAACAGAAGTTGCTGGAATGGCTCAGCAGGGTTGGCAGCATCTGTGGAGAGAAATCAGAGTTAACGTTTTGGGTTCAAGAAGGGTCACCTGTTGAGTCTTTCCATCAATTGCTAATTTTGTTCATAATAGTAATTTGTTCATTTGAGACTTTAACCAATAAGGCGATAGGAAGGAATCTAGTGCAGTAACTCTGGACACTTAACTCAGGATATAAATAATACCTATTAAAGCAGGGACAGCAACTTTACATTTGTATTATGGCCCTTGCTTCAGCCAGGGTGCAGTTGACACTCAGTCTTTTGCCTTTTTCAAATGCCTTAAGGCCCTTCAATTTCTAACTAGAAGCAGGATAACTTCAAAACTCGCACAAGCCTTGCTCACTGACAACTATTGCTTATTTGAATTTTTTGTTTTAACTTATTTTTCTAATCAACCTATTCAGAGACATTATTATATACCTCTGGAGCAGGTGGGACTTGAACCCAGGCCTCTTGGTCTAGGGTTAGGGAAACTGCCATTGCACCACGAAAGGGCCCTCAAAATAGTTGCTTTTTAACTATTTCCAAGGCACAACTTACATCATGAGTTACCATACCATTACATTCAGACTGGCCTAGGCTAAGCAAGACATATTGCTCCTTGATTTAATGGTTGCAAGATCAATCTCTAATTAGCCTTTAAGAATAATGAACATTAACAGATGTCACCTTCCAGTGTCTCCTGAATGGTTCCTTAAGTTGTCAGTTATCTATGGGTCCGTCCTCTTCATTGAAACTTGCTACTGTCGCTTTATGAGCTTTTACTAAAATAAAAGGGTAGTTTGAAATGTTCTTTTCCTTTTTATTAAAGAGAAAGAGAGGCATTTACAGTCAGGACGCCATGATTAATATCCTTGAGCTCATGTCTCAAATCTCACTTATTTGGTGAGATTCCCATTAAATCAGACACTTACTTATCACTAACCATTTCCTTTACTTTTAGCATCATCTCATCTAATTAGTTTTGTTGCTGCTGTGTTTGAATGCTTGGAAATAGTTTATGTTACACTTCATACTTTAAAGGCAAAACTAATGCTTTTATTGAGTGATGTGGGTCTAGAGGACTCTGTGATGGAGAGTATGGAATGAATACACTGTAAGGACCAGGTAGGATTTGTGTTGGGAGGAATATAGAAGGCTGACAAAGTTTCTTTTAGCTGAAGCAAATTCTTAGTTCATGTGGTTTCTCTCCCTCCACTGAGATATATATGATACATATTGTCTCAATACCTTGTTCTCCTCACATCCCCAAAATTTGCCTTTGGATTAATGGAGGTCATGACTGACCTTGAATATTGTGAAGTTGTGGAGAACACAATTGTCATCACAAACGTGGAGATCCTATCAAGTGTCAACTGCAGAATTTCCCTCTAAATAATCTTAGCAAGGAAATTTCTGCTTTAGAATCTCAACGACTTACTATGTTATGTGTGGCTCCATGGTTCTCATTGTAGGTCCTCTGACCTCACATGGTCAAGGAGTAACAAGCCATTGTGAAGGAGTATTCCTCATCTCTGAGCAGTCATCAAATTATGTCTTAGAGACCCAAAGTTGATGAAAATTGCTGAGTGCTGCAGGAAGAAAACACTACAAATCTATCAGACTGAGGACATTCATTGAAAAGGAGTCCAGTTGGGTGGTCACACACCAATTTCACATTGATAGAATGGTAGCCCTTGTGTTATCACTGCCTGTTAATCTGGAGGCCTGCAGAGTGACGTCTTTAATGGAAGGTCCCTGCACCATTGGGAAACTAGCTGACATTGAGCCCGAGTCTTGTCGCCTCATGCAGAAGAGAACGAATCATCAATGAATCCCGTAAAACACCCCTTCCAGCTCCTGGATCCTTCTGTGGACACATTACTAATGTCACCAGTTCTCCCAGGAACAGGACTAGTTGTAGAATCATAGAGTCATACTGCAAGGAAACAAACCCTTCGGTCCAACTCATCCACGCCAACCAGACTCCATCCCAAAGTAGAGGGCACAGGTTTAAGATAAGTGGGGAAAAATTTTAAAAAGACCAGAGGCGAAACTTTTTCACGTAGGAAGAGGTGTGTGTATAGAATAAGCTGCCAGAGGAAGTGATGGAGGCAGGTACATTTACAACATTTAAAAGACATCTGGAAGGGTATATGAATAGGAAGAGTTTGGAGGGATATGGGCCAAATGCTGGCAAATGGGATTAGGTCGGATTGGTATGTCCAGTCGACGTGGATGAGTGAAGAGCAACAACAAAGAATAAAAGGGCACCAAGCTTATCACAGTCATTAGAAGGGCCATTCTCAATCTAGTTTGACGTTTTACATCTTTGCAAAGGAGATGACACAACATTGTCATTCCTACTGGAGAGAAGTCTCTTAAGGCACTGATCTTTACTTATTCCTGTATAGCCCAGTGCTTCTGAAAGACCCTTTTGTAATACAACCTTTGATTCTGAGCCTGCTTTTTGTCCTTTCTTGCGGATGTTCCTCTTTACCTTACCTGCTATGTTATAGAGCACAAGGCACTACAATTACTGCTTCTATTTGTATGTTTGGTAATATTGTCTTCTTTTTGTAGATAACAGAAACCTTCAGACTCCTCCAGCAACTCATCACAGTTTTTCCACCAACATTTCCGAAGTTCAAAGAAGTCAAAACCACCTCACTAAAACTTCTGTGTGATCTTTTAAATACTTCCAGGCCAAGGCTCATCTGATTCCTAACATTTCTTGTTTCAGAAGTAAATAACCAAACTATTTCTTGCAAATCCATTCACCAGTTTTGGTATTTGTGATTTACACCAGCGTCTAGACATTTGATCTCACTCTTTCAATTTTTGGTCATATATTAGGGTCAAAGATTTTATGTCAGCAAAGTTTTGATTGGGAATTATTGCTATTATTGAAACATGGAAACATAGAAAATAGGAGCAGGAGTAGGTCATTCGGTCCTTCACACCTGCTCATGGCTGATCAACTTACTCAGTACCCTGTTCCTGCATTTGCCCCCTATTCTTTGATACCTTGCCTCATTAATGTGGAGTTTCCTATTCTACCACATGCCAGAAGGAAATTAGACACTGACAATTCCCAACATGAAAGTCAGAGCAGATACTTAATGACTTTAACTCATCATTTGCTCCTATGGACTGCTATCTTGGACAACCGACAGCTCTGTGCACACTCCAGTGCACCAGCTGCATGCACCCTCCTCCATGGATGCTGGCTTTTGACATCTGACAGTCTCTCACATCTTTCAGATCACGTCTCCAAACAGCTTGGAGGATGCTTCTGCAATTTAAAGCTGCATTTCAGGGTGCACTGGCATGTCAGATTGCAATGATGCTGCAAAGACACTCTGTACATAAGGAGAGGTAGCCAGCCCATGGATTGGCCCAGGCTGCATCTCAGAGCTTGTTGCTTGCTCTCACAGTGCTCACTCACTTAGAGCATACCTGGATATTCATAACATTCCTACCATGCTGTGCCATGCCTTTTAACACAATGGCTCTTCAGCCAGATTAATATACACACAGAACTGCCATGTTGACTTGCTGTTTAGTCCACACATAGGGCCAGGCTGCTTGTCATGTTCATCAGTTATGATCAGTTTAAGAGGTGGACACTTTGCTATGTGGCACAGTGAGACATCAATCTATGAGACACAGCATGTGCTAAATGCCTGCATGGCACACACACTGCATGATCTTTTAACCATAGAGTAATACAGCATGGAAACAGACCCCTCGGTCCAACCAGCCCATGGCAAACATAATCCCAAACCAAATTAGCCCCACCTGCATGCTCCTGTCCCATATCCCTCAAAAACTTTGCTATTAATAGATCAATCTAAACATCTTTTAAATGTTGTAATTGTACCCACATCCACGACATCATCAAGAAATTCATTCCACAAGCAAACCACCCTCTGTAAAAAATTTGACTCATGTCTTTTATAAATCTCTTGCCTATCAACTTAAAAATGTATCCCCTCATCTTGAAATTCCCCGTTTTAGGGAAAAGACAACTACCATCAACTCTATCTATACCTCTCATTATTTTATAAACTTCTATCAGGTCACCTTTCAACCTCCTACACTCCAGTGAAACATATCCCAGCCTATCCAGCCTTTCCCTATGACTCAAACCTTCCATGCTCGGCAACATCCTGGTAAATCTCTTCTGAAACCTCTCCAGCTTGATAATATCCTTCCTATAACTGGGCAACCAGAACTGGACACAGTATTCCAGAAGAGGCTTTGCTACTGTCCTGTACAACCTCAACATAACATCCCAACTCCTGCATTCAAATGTGGGGGGCATTCATTCATCAATTCAAGGTGGGCTGAGTCACTCGGGGGCACTCAGTACCATCAGTCAAGGATGGAGTCTGCACACAGTCCAAGATTTGGCCTCAGCCAGTCCTCTATATGGGGTGGTCATGGTCAGCAGATCCAACAGCTATAGCCTGGAGATTAATCTATGACCAGTCCAGTGGGACCATTGGAGCACTTTCATGTACCTGCTGCATTTCAGTGTCCAAGTGCCGTATAAGGCTGGTTACTGGGGTATAAGAACTACCCACTACAACCATGGCTAATGACACCATTTCAAAATCCCCCAGATGATGGGGATCACATACACAATGCCACAACGCTTCAGCTGAAGCCATGGTGAAGCAGATTATAGGGCTGCTGAAGATATGATTCTGTTGCTTGGATCTATCTGGGTTGCGTTGTCCCACATTATATTCTCGACAGAATGCCCCACATTATTCTAATGTGCTGTGCTCTGCACAATTGGACCAGGTGGTGAGGTGATGTGCTACATACTGAGGAGCTAGAGGTATGGGAGCAGAGCTACGAGGAGGAGAAATAGAAACAAAAACAAAAATTGCTGGAGAAACTCAGCAGATCTGGCTGCATCTGTGGAGATAAAGCAGGCTGCTGGAGGATATGGAGGAAGGGAAAGCTCTACTTGTGTATGATAGTACTTGGTTGCATTGGGTGCTGCAGACAAGATTTGATTGACATTTGGTTCCAGCAGATGAAAGCTGGATACAGCAGACGTCTGTTGCACAATAAAATAGTCACTGGTTATCATGCCAGCATTTTGCATTTTGTATTGTGAGGCAAACTGTAGTCTCTATTAGTTTTATTTGTGTTTGTTTTTGATGGCTGTAAATAAAAGCTCAACCTAGGAATTTCCCGAATCTGGCCTGCCTGTGACGGTCTTTAACTAGACAACAAGATACTGGTGTGCAGCCGGCACTGGGGTCAGAGAAGTGGACACTCATGGGCTGGCAGTGTCTCTGGCTGGACCAGCAATTATTGTCTGTCCCTTGCTGATCTTGCAAAGGTGGTAGTGAGTTGGTTTAGAACCACAGAATCACAGCATTGATAAAGCGTAAATGGAGCTATTTAGCCCACCTTGTTGAAGCCAACACAGAAACACCCAGATGCCCTTTCTAATCCCATCTTCCTGCATATGGCCCATAACCCTGCATCTTATAGCACTTAAGGTGCAGATCCAAGGAGCTTTTAAAAGAGTTTAGGGTCTCTGCCTCAACCCCCAACTCAGGCAGCAACACCAACACTATCTGCATAAAAAGAATTTTTTTCAGTCCCCTCTAACCCTTCTGCCACTTAGCTTGAAACAATAACCCTTGGGTTTTGAACTGTCTGTCAAGGAAACAGGTTCCTCCTGTCTACTCTATCTCTATCCCTCACAATTTTATATGCTTCAATCATGTAATCCCTCAGCCTTCTCTGTTCCAAGGAAAACAATCCCAACCTCTCCAATCTCTCCTTGTAGCTGCAATTCTTCAGCCCTAGCAACATTGTAGAAATCTCTACACTCTCTCCAGAGCAGTTATGTCCTTCTTGTAATGTGGTGACCAGAAATGCACACAATACTCCAGTTGTGGCCTCACCTGTGTCTTTATACAGTTTCTTCGTTATATCCCTACTTTTGTATTCCATATACCTGCCAATGAAGGAGAGAATTCCACATGCCTTCATTTCAGCCAATTTTTGTATCATCTGTAAATTTCCCATTTGTGCATCACCAGCCCCCCACCCCTCCCCAGCAATGTTCAAGTCTAAATCATTTTGCAGGAGTCCCAAAACCGAGACCTGCGGAAAACCACTTGAAACAACTTTCTCTCCACAGATGCTGCGAGACCTGCTGACTTTTATCCAGCAATTTCTGACTTTGTTTCTGATTCCCGGGATCCGGAGTCTTTTGTTTTTGTTATCATGGAGGGAAGACCATCAATGAAGCAGCTGAAGATAGGCCTAGGACACTATTCTGAGGAACCCCTGCAGAGATGTCCTGGAGCTGAGATGACTGGCTTCCTTTCAACCACAATCACCTCTCTGAGATAGTGTGATAGGTAGGGATCCTAAATTATGTTGGTTGCTTACCTGATGCAATGGGAATTTTGATTAAATCAATAGTTCGGAGGTTGGTTTGCATGATGGACTATGCTGTGTACACGACTCTCTTGTTTCTTTCAGTCTCAGGAAGAGCAGTTGCCATAGAGGGAAGGTAAGATGTGGATGATTTACATCAGGATTAGCTGTGGTGTTTATGTTTGAAAGATCATGGACACTAGCTGGAAGTTGGACATGCCAGCTGCCATCTCCCTTACTTCTCTGAGTCCTGTTGCCCTTTCTAGTTCCCTTAATCCTTCAAATATTCTTCTACTTGCCCCATCCTTCTCTGCATCCTGAACTGCTGCTTATTCTATCCCTGGCAAAAACGGTTGGGTCCTTTTGTGATCTGGTTATGGAATATACATCATAATTACACAAATTGAGACATACACTCCAGCAAGTACTGCATTGTTCATTCATGAAACCATAAAACTGAGAAGCTATCGAATCTGCTCTGCCATTCAATGATATCATAGCTGATCTGATAATCATCAATAACTCTTTCCTGGCTTTTTCCCCATGACCCTTGATTCACTTACTGATTCTAAAACTGTCTATCTCAGCCTTGCAAGTACATAATGACCCAGCCTCTACAGTTCTCCACAGCAAAGAATTCCACAGATTGACTATCCTATGAGAGAAGAAATTCCTACTCTTCTTAAATAAGTAATTTCTTACTCTGAGATTATGCCCTCCCACAACAGGGAAACTACTTCTCCACACCTACCCTGTTAAGTCCTCTAAGAATTTTACATGTTTCAATACGGTCTCCTCTCATTTTTATTCCTCTAAACTCCAATGAGTACAAACGCAACGTACTTAACCTCTCATCATAAGAAACTCTTTCCATACCCAGGATCAAGCTAATGAGCCTTCTTTTGTCTGCCTCCAAAGCTGGTATGTGTTTTTCTTGCATAAGGAGACCAAAATTGTTCACAGTATTCTGAGAGAGGTTTAATTAGTGCCTTCTATAGTTTTATTATACACTCCTCCATGAAAATAATCAAACCCCTTTTTCATCCCTGCCAAACTGCATCACTTTACATTTTCCCACATAATATTCCATTTGCCAAGTTTTTTTGCCCATTCACTTAACCTATTTATATCCTTCTATAAACTCTTTGTGTCATACTTACTACTTACCTCCCACCTATTTTTGTGTCATCTTCAAATGTGGCTATAATACATTCACTTACTCATCCAAGTCATTAATATATGTTATAAATAATTGGGGTCCCAGCACTGATCCCTATGATACTCCACTATTTACTGGTTGCCATCCTGAAAATGTCTCATTAATGTCTATTCTCGGTCTTCTATTATTTGGACAATCCTCTATCCATTCTCATATGTTACCTGAATAACATGAGTTCTTATAGTATTAAATAGCGTTACATTCAGTACTTTATCAAACACCTTTTGGAAATCAAAATGTATTGCATCCACTAATTTCCTTTTATCTATCCTGCTTGTTACCTCATCAAAGAATTCTGAATTAATTTGTGAGACATAATTTCCCCTTCATGACGCCATGCTGAAAATGATGTCTTTCTAAATGTTCAGCTATTAAATACTTAAAAATAGACTCTAGCAATTTCTCAATGACAAGTGTAAGGTAACTGTCTTATAGTTACATACTTTTTTCTCCTTCCCTTTTTGAATAAGGGTATTACACTGACAGTTTTGTTAGTATGGGATGCAATAGGTGCAATAGCAAGAACTGATTTGTGATTGGAAGATGTAGAATCCATGCAGGCGAAGGTGAGAAAGGTATACACTTGAGTGAGGAGTCAGGGATAATGAGAGGATGGAATAAAGGCAGTATATTAATCATGTATGACTTTAACCTCCATACAGATTGGGAATACCATATTGGCATAGACAGATATGAGGAAGAATTCATAGAGTGATTCAGGACTGTTTCCTAGAACAATATGTTCTAGATCCAACAAAAGATCAGGCTGTTTTGGATTTAGTAATATGTAATGGAGGCAATAGTAAGTGATCAAAGTCTAAATAGCTTCTCTTCAATGATCCCATATCCTTTTACTTTGTAAGCCTATTTTTCCCATCTCTCAAAACTAACCTCAGCCCCACCCTCAATCTATTCAGTTTAAAGCCTTCTCTACAGACCTAGTTATTTGATTCACCAGGACACAGGTCCTAGCAAGGTTCAAGTGAAGGCCTACCCAATTTGGTGACACAGCAAAACTGTGACTTCAGCAAACAAGTTATCTGTTTGACAGTGTTTGTCACAGCAGCATGGTTGTCATTGTATGCACAATGGCCAAGTGTGATTGGTTTGCAGAATAAAGTCAACAGTAAGTATAAATTAATCATTTTTGTCACCTACAGCCTCCCCTGTGGTTTGACAAGGTGTCTCAAACACTGAGAATACAGTAAACTGGCAAGTAATAAATATACCATAACTACACCATTTAAGGAAAGAAGACTTAAACAGTAAAAGTTTAAATCAACAGCAAGAATCTGATTTTTGGACTCTCACCCGATTAACGCATCATACCCACCATTAAATTCTCACCATTCCATAGAGGGGAGAACTCTCCCTCATATGTTCATTCTCAAATGAAATTAATCTTGAATTGAGCAGAGAGTTTCTGAAAGGTCAAAATGTCACAAATTGAATAACAAATCATAATTCTGATGATTGTTAAGAAGTTCAAATAAGTTGGTAAAACCTAAGTCCTGATCTCCTTTGAGGTAAAAACACATTGTGAAATATCACTGAGAGATTGTAGGGGGAAATTGATGGTGTAAGAAATTGGAATACCACACAGAGAATGTAAAAACAATTGTTTTCTTAAATTGAGAATAAAGAACATAGAACGTAGAACAGTACAGCACAGTACAGGCCCTTCGGACCACGATGTTGTGCCGACCTATTATCCTACTAAGATCAAACTACTCTGCATACCTTACATTTTAGTATCCTCCATATGCCTATCCAAAAGTCACTTAAAAGTCTCTAAAGTATCTGACCCCACTATCACTGTTGGCAGCGCATTCCACACACCCATGACTCTCTGTGTAAAGAACCTACCTCTGACATCTCCACTATACCTTCTTCCAATCACCTTAAAATTATGTCCCCTCGTAATAGTCACTTCCACCCTGGGAAATAGTCTCTGACTCTCCACTCAATCAATGCCTCTCATCATCTTGTACACCTTTATCAAGTCATCTCTCATTCTTCTTTGCTCCAATGAGAAAAGCTCTAGCTCCCTCAATCTTTCCTCGTAAGACCTGCCCTCCAGTCCAGGCAGCATCCTGGTAAATCTCCTCTGCACCGTCGCTGCAGCTTCCACATCCTTCCTATAATGAGGTGACCAGAACTGAACACCATATTCCAAGTGTGGTCTAACCAGAGTTTTATAGAGCAGCAGCATAACCTCACGCCTCTTAAACTCAATTCCCCTGCCAATGAAAGCCAACATACCATACGCCTTCTTTACAACCCTATCAACTTGGGTAGCGACTTTGAGGGATCTATAGACATGGACCCCAAGATCCATCTGATCCTCCACACTGCCGAGAATCCTGCCATTAACCCTGTATCCTGCATTCAAATTTGACCTTCCAAAATGAATCACTTCGCATTTTTCTGGGCTGAATTCCATTTGCCACTTCTTTACCCAGCTCTGCATCCTGTCAATGCCCTGTTGCAATCTACAACAGCCCTCCACACTGTCCACAACTCCACCAACCTTCGTGTCATCGGCAAACTTACTAACCCACCCTTCCACTTCCTCATCCAAGTCATTTATAAAGATCACAAAGAGCAGAAGTCCCAGAACAGATCCCTGCGGAACACCACTGGTCAATGTGCTCCAGGCTGAATACTTTCCATCTGCTACCACCCTCTGTCTTCTATTGGACACCAGTTTTGTATCCAGAAAGCCAAATTTCCCTGAATCCCTTGCCTCCTTATTTTCTGAATGAGCTTACCATGTGGAACTTTATCAAATGCCTTGCTAAAATCCATATTCACCACATCTACTGTTCTGCCTTCATCAATGTGTTTTGTCACATCCTCAAAGAATTCAATAAGGCTTGTGAGACATGACCTGCCCCTCACAAAGCCATGCTGACTATTTCTAATCAAACTGTGCTTTTCTAAATAATCATAAATACTATCTCTCAGAATCGTCTCCAATAGTTTGCCCACCACAGAAGTAAGACTGACCAGTCTATAATTCCCAGGATTATCCCTATTTCTTTTCTTGAACAAATTCTTAAGCATGTCCTTAAGCCAAGGTATTGGGAACTCCAAACCAGAACTAAATTATTCTATTAATAAGAATAATGTATACTATGCCTACACACAAAAGAAGTAAAGTTGAAAATGTTGTACCATGGTACTTGTATTTCCAGGGTTACAGGTGCATTTTCTCATAAACGCCATCCGTACAATGTACATGTACTCCCAGCACATCCCAAAGTGAATGCTATTTTCATTAGAGTCTTAGCACAGGCACTAATTATGTGCAGTAGATTTTGCAGAGTAGTCAGTTGTGACATCAAACAATATTTAAAGCTGATTTCATGACTGCAGAGCTATTTTTGATGATTATGTTCTAGCCAACTCCTCACTTAACCCTGCACTGTAGCTGAAGTTACATTCAGCAGAATGAGGTGCTCCATCAGTCCTATTTAAATTGGTCACCAACTACTTTTAGGTTGTTTCTGACTGATCTCTAATGGATGAGTTATAAGATGCATTTGGTGGTTTGCATTGCGATTTAAAATTGGTGATGCTGACTGACATGCTGTTCCATGTGGAGAAGGTTTTGGCTTTAACTTTGAAAGTGTTGCCCAAACCATTTGCTTCTAGACATGGGGCAGTAGATTTTCTCCCCCAACCTCAAAAATTAAAGGAGAAGAGCAAGGCTCTCCACAGGATTCCTTCCCCACCCCAGGTCTTCGTTGAGTCTTCACTTATCTCAGTCTCAGTGAGGAGTAGTATGTGTGATGGCTCTGTATTATGAAGGGGATGTTCACTAAGATTTACTACTTGATAAAGTGAACTCACAGGCTCAGAGCAGTGTAAAGTCAGTGCTGCTAGCACCTGTGAAGTTGACTTTGGCAATGGAGTTCTTTGTGTTGGAATGCTTCCAGGCTGGAGCAAGAAACATCTCTAAAAATTCCTAAATTGCCATCTAAGACTGTGCAACCGAGGTAACTGATACTCCATATGCCTGGTTAGGGAAGTACATCTGTTCTTTCTAACCAGAGCAAAGCAAGTGGAATGAGCACAGGGTATACCATGACAGTGGTTTCCCCATGGTGCAGGATTCCGTTGACCACACACACATGACTTGGTGAGTGCTACATGCAGGTTCAGAGATGGATTGCAACTACAAAGAGTTCCATTTCTAAAATTCATTTGGTGTGCATCCTTATTCAGCACATCATTGAAATCAATGCTAGGTAGCAGCAGTCATGATGCCTTTGATCTACTCCAGTTTGCTGTACGAACAGTAGGTATGCCAGACTATGTGAAATTGGAAGGTGCCTTTCATTGAGTGAAAAAGACTATCCACTGAACAGTTGATTCATGATTTCAATATGAAACCCAAGCATTGGGTATAAACCCAGTAGCATGTTGCCACATGGTAATTAATAAGCAGACCATAGGGGTGCTCAAGCAATGCTGCTGCTTCCTGGACCACATGCTGTACTCGCTAGAGTGTGTGTCACACTTTGCTGTGATCTGCTACCCTTAAGACCTTGCCACCATGAGGAAATTGGCCATGAAACAGATATACAGTGAGCAACTGAGCAGTATGTGGAAGACCAAGAAGAAAGGAGGAAAGAGGAAGGGAGGAGGGAAAGGGCGCATCCTCTTTCTGGCCAGGCTGTCAAGATCAGCTAATTCAACTTGGATCCAATGAATGCAAAATCAATTCCCCTTTCAATGACGTGCCCACTCTGTTTTATTTTCTCTTTGTTACTGATCACCACAATACAATACCAAAATGAAAGCACCAAAAAAAGCCATTCCAAACTACCTATAGCAAGTATATCATCCATTTTTGCCTACCCTGGTTTTCTTGCACCATCATATCCCGGCAGCTAGTGTTTAGCTAGAATAGAATACAACAATACAATATCCTTTATTGTCAAGGGTACTCAAGTACAGAAGTATAGGAATACAGTGCATGGCACCACCTTAGGTACAAAGTACCTAGGTACAGATCTTAGATACAAAATGGAGAAAGAAACGAAAGAAAGGAAAAGAGTTACATTACTTACAGTCATTCATTGTATAATTTAGGAAATGAGAAAGAAAGTTAAAAAGGTAAGCCTTCACCACATTACTCAGGTCTCCATCCCACTGGTTGTCCCCATCCACTCAGGCCCCATCCCACTGTCCATCCCTGCTCCGCTCAGGCCCCATCCCACTGTCCATCCCTGCTCCGCTCAGGCCCCATCCTACTGTCCATCCCTGCGCCGCTCAGGCCTCCAGCCCGCTGTACGTGCTGCGACACTTAGGCCTCCATCCCAGTCTACATCAGGGCTACTGACCTTTAGTAGGGGATAGCGCAGATAGCCTTGTACTATGACCTTGCATTGTTCTGACCCTAGAAGGCCCAGCTATGCACTACATAGGTTTGGTATGGGGTTAGTTACCTGACAGGCAAATCAGAAATACAGTGGCAAAGTGAGAAGTTGATTGTTGTCACCATAAGGGAGGACAGCAGGGTCGTGCTCCACAAAGTCACTTCCACTCTTCCAGAGCAGTCTGTAACAATCCTTTTAATCATCTGGAGGATAGATTGGGGACTGCTGTAAGATCCTGCAAGACTCTGAACGCTAGCAACCGAAGGACCATAATGACAGAAATTTGAGCATGAATAACTGCAATGCTGAACAAATTCAGCCTGAGTTCCAAAGCAGTCCTTAGCATACAGAAAAATGTCAGATTTGGGTGTGAATGAGATAAGGGTTCTGGGGGAGTATAGGTGGGACTGTGCGAGGTAAGCTGAGGGCCAAGTGTTCAGGAATCAGTCGAACATTTCCTGGTTAATAATTCTACTTCAAATCGTTTCTAAGCCTTCGCCATCTTTGTCTCCAAGATACTTTCAATCCTTAACACTGTTATTTCTTCACTTTAGTGAACATATGAAACAAACAGGAAATAAAAAAAAGTCAAAAACAGCCACAGGTAATGTTGTTGTGCCATTTTGGTCTCTGCTGTGTTCATCAATCCAGTACTTATTATTTTCATTTGTTCTATTTCAGAAGTGATAACATCTTAGTGGGCTCATGAAAAGTGAAGTGACCTTTGAATTTTTTTTTCATGAGATGTGGGGATTTCTGATGCCAGCATTTGTTTCCCTTGAGAAGGTGGTAGTGAGCCACCCTGTTGAACTACGTGGCATTGGTACAGCCACAGTGCTATTAAGGTAGGAGTTCTAGCATTTTTAGTCAGTGCCACTTGTCATGTCAATGATGGGAGGAATGCACTGATAGTCAAACCTCACTCAATTACCAGATTGAGCAATTGATTTCCTTTGATTCAGAATCCAGAATAAAAAAATTTTCACCAGGTTTCTTAAACGAATTTAAAAACATTCCATTTGTTACAGAACAAAATTTATTCTTAAAACAAGTGACAAACTGTGGTCAACATCTAAACTACAAACTAGAATTAAAACTATATCCCATTAATTCCAAGCACAGACACAGTCACCCAACACAAACGACAACTGTCTCCACAGAGATGATGTTTTGATAAAGAGCAAAAAAAAACACATGCCACTGTTGGGCAACGACTTGAAAGCAAAGCCGATTTCTTATAGTCCATCAGTCTTCTAATTAACAAAATTCAAATATTGACAGTTATAGACTGAACATAAATATTCAGGTTGGATTGAAATCAAGCTGGATCTGACTCTTTGTAAAGTGGCCACAGTCAACATTTTAGAGTTCAGAAGATAGACGGAAGTACTGAGATTTGCAAACTTTATTATGTTCCCAGAAAACTCTGCTGAGGGAAGAAGAGACAATTGTAGCTCTATGTGTTTCTTCTATACTGACTACTTAAATTTGTAAAACAGAAAAGTAAATCCAGAAAGTGTTACTAGGTAAGATTAACATGGAGGCTCCTGTTGTCTTTTATTCCAGGTTTTTCAACAATAAATCCCATCTCCTATCTCCTTAAAAACATTCTTTGTTTTGTTTTCTCCAAAGTCACTTAATGTTTTATTAATAGCAGATAAACCACAGCATGCATTAAACCATTCACTTACATTCAAAGAAACCATATGGTGAAAGTACGTTTCAATCCAGAAAATGTCCAAACAGTTCCAAATTTTCCAGGTTTTCACATAATCCCTGAATACAAACATATGTTTCCAATATAGTGAAGGAATAGAACTTTAGTTCCAAGTTAGGATGGTGTGTAGCTTTGATATTCTTTATTGAATATCCTTTATTATCACGTACATTGAAAATAAAATGCAGTGAAAAGTGTGCACCGTTGCTCATACATTGGCGCCATTCACAGAACAAAATGAAGAAAGATAACTTAAAGAGTGTCTAACTTTCCTACTTTGCTGCTTTAGCACCACCAGCATCCCGCTCTGGGCTTTCAAGCCCACGCTATGCCACCAAGAGTGTCCTGCTCCGGTTTACACCAGTCTTGTGCCCTGCCACTGTTGGGGGCCTACTCCATGTGGAAAACGAGAGCTCCACTTCAAGCCTCACAGGCCAGTTGACCGACTCAGCAGCCGCCTCCGAAAATACCACTGCCGTTCTGGAGCCCATTGAAGCCACTTCCCACCCAAGAGCTCTTTTGTCCACCCATTGCCCTGGGATTTGGCCCCCACCATGCCCCAGTCCGCAGCTTCCCCATGACTCTGGGTACACTGCCTTCCGTCGGTCCAGGGACACGGCCCCTACGGGATTCACTCCGACCCACATCCAATACGCCAATGTTGCTCTGGCCCGCGCTCACTCCACTGCCACTGCAGGAAATGGCCTGCACGCTCAGCTCCTGCCCGGTCACTGGAAGTGACTCCTTTCCTTCAGGTTAAATAGTTGAAGTTAAAAATTGTTAAAAGTTGGGGATTTGGAGGGATGGGGGTGTGAATACTGCAAAGGGGAGAGGAAAAGAGAAAAAAAATAAGAAAAAAAAAGGAAAAGGAAAAAGGAGCTGGTGAGCAGAGGAGCTCTGACTGGAACATCTTATCCTGCTGACATCTTGCCAGGCAGTGGTGTCCCATACATCTGCTGCTCTTGTCCATCGTGTTGGTAGAGATCGTATGTTTGGAAGGTGCTGATGAAGTAACGTTAGTGAGTTGCTGCAGTGTATTTGAATGTGCAGTATTTACTGTTACCGCCATGTGCCAGTGTGGAGTCAATGAATGTTTATGTTAGTTGATTGAGCACCAATCAATCAGGATACTTTACCCTGGATGATGTTGAGCTTTTAGAGCGTTGGTGGAGTTATTGTTGTATAGGCCATTTGAGAATTTTCCAGTCCTGACGTAGAAACCTTCATATCCAAACACATGAATGAGGAGCTACGGCCTATCTATTTCAGTCTTAAAAGTATTCAGTCACTCTCCCTGCGTACATACCTTATCAGGCTTTGAGGAACCAGGAGTTGAGTTACTCACTTCAGAATTCCCAGCCTCTGACTCCTTCTTGCCCACTTCAGAATTCCTGGCCTCTGACCTCTTCTTGTAGCTACAGTGTTTATTCTGCTGATCCTGTTCAGTTTCTAACCATCGAGTGTTCCCTGGATTCTGATATTCGGGGATTTGACAATGGAATTGAACTGAATGTCAATGCAGATGGTTAGATTCAATTCTGTTGTTGTTGTTTATTGTTGGACTCTTGTATGGCATGAATGTCATTTGCCACTAATCAGTCCAATCCTGAAAGTTGACTAAATCTTGCTGAACTACCTCAGCATGTTATAAGGTGCAAATGATATTGAATATTGAGAAGACATCAGTAAGCAACACCAAAGATAGTAAGAACTGCCGATGCTGGAGTAGGAGATAACACAGCATAGAGCTGGAGGAACACAGCAGACTGGGCAGCATCAGAGGAGTAGGAAAGTTGACGTTTCGGGTCGGGACATTTCTGAAGAAGGGTTGCAACCCGAAACATCAACTTTCCTACTCCTCTGATGCTGCCTGGTCTGCTGTGTTCCTCCAGTTCCACACTGTGTTATCTCTAGTAAACACACCACCTCTGTTTTACAACTGAGGAAGGTCATTAATGAACCCACTGAAGATGGTTCTGCCACAGACACCACCTTAAGGAACTCTGACAGTGATGCTATGTAATTCAGATGATTGGCCTCCAATGATCAGAACCATTTTCCTTTCTACTAGTTATGGTTCCAACTAGTAGACCGCTTTAGCCTCTTTCCCGATGACTTCTATTTTGCAAGGGATACCTGATATCGCATTCAGTCAAGTATTGTCTTGATGCCAAGGGCAGTCAACCACTTCATCTGTGGGGTGTAGTGCTTTTTGGATCAGGCTGTAATGGGATCAGAAGCCAGGTAGCCCTCATGAAACATACACAGTGTATTTTATAATAAGTCCTTTCACCTGGGAATTCATTTAGAACTTCCTACAGTTACATGAAATGTCCATTAATTACATTGGCTTGATTTTATCAAACACTGATGTGCATAGCCATTACAGATCTGACTGCTACCACATATTGTTTATTATAACTTTCAATGTATCTAATCTATGAATGATGTTGATCTAAATTAAAAATATAAATGTGAATTGGATAAAGTTTATGCCCCATCTAAAAACATAGAATTGAAGATTGTTTAAAAAGAGCAGTGAAAAGTAAGTGAATGAAAATTAAAGGCTATTGATGACTTTCACTGATCACACTGAATATATTAAGCTTGCCAAGTTATTTTACTTTTTGCCTTGATTTTCTTTTCATGAATTTTACTTGGTACAGTTTCAAGATTCGAGGTGGTCTAGCAGTGTCTAGTTCAAGTGATTTTGTCATGTATAACGTTGGACCGCAAGAGCTGACAGATAATTTTGACATTCAGTGGCATCACAGTCAAGCCTGATTTGTTGCAATCCATATGCAAACATCTGAATGTTTAGTCAGAGTCATTGGAGAATCATCAGCAATGGCATCCTACTGAATACTTCTCTCCCCTACCCTGGAGCACTGAGGTTTGTTGTGTCACTGACTTACACCAGGCTGAGTTGTGAGAAATTTTGCCATGTTATGTGCACTTAGTGGGCAGGCCCCAGACTGGGAAACATCATTGAGAATTAAATGGCATTGTATGGACTGAAGGATTTTTGATTGGAAGACCAACTCACCCTGCTATTTGATCTATTTTAGTTTTAAATTTATTAAAAGCTGTTTTTAAGTGTGTTTAAATGCATCTTAACTCGCTGTTCAAATCCAGCAATCCAGTATTGTGATTGCAACATTATCAATGAACGTTACAGTGACAGCCAATTAAGAGAAAAAAAAAACTTCTGAACTACTATCTTCCCCTATTCATGCCTGAATAATTGAAAAAAAGGATGGAATTATGTATTGCTGATTCAAAGAAAACAAACATGTGATCTTGGGAAAATAAAGTCCATATGTCAGAAGATTAATGGGTTACTTATAATCAATAAATAACTCAAGTTTGGTAAGATTAAAGATGAATACATTTAAAAGACGTTGGTTTAGAGCATATGATCTGGTGGAAAGTAAATCATTTCTTCACAAATACCTAGTAAAACATGACTTGTCATAGTCTTTAAAGTCACAGTCACATCATTTGTCATGCTTACCATATTAAGATCCTGCTTAATCATCAGCTTCAGGGTTAATATAAATTATTCTAATGGGGATAATATGTTAATTCAATTAGCAAACATTCACTCAAATTAAATTAGTTGTATTGTGCCAGCCCTAATGGATAGTAAATACTGAAAAATTTATTGTCAATTAATATGGCTGGATGGCCTGATTTGCAAAGACTCTATGCAGATTTAATCATCTCAAGGTCCTTTCACCAGAACAGAAATTTTGCATTTAGACGTTGATTCATTCACTGATACTTGTACTAGATTGTGGCACAAGTTTAATTTTGAAGCAAGCTCCAATAATGAAGAATTTTAAAGTTTAGAAAAGGTAATGAAACAAAGTGACTTTGCGACCAACTCAGGGCAAAATGCCAAATCATTGCTTAACATCAACAAATCAGTTATTAGGCAATTTTTAAAAATCTAACAGTTTAGAAATCATTTTCCTATTTTGTTACATTCTATGTTCCATTCTATAGGCCATATCCCAGCAGAGTACAAAATTAGAAGAATTGCAGTTTTCTGTCATTTTCGGGAAAAAAATAGTTATTCCATTTTAACTCACAAACATTTTGTTAAAAATAGTCGATGTTTATCTATTAACAAGTTTTCAATTAGAATTAAAACAATGAAGTCATGTCAGGATTTTCACTGTGAATATACACCTGAGTTTTCTTTTTTATCCAAATGAACACTGACTACAATAAATTTATCAGAATTATTCGATAATTAGTTAATCAATTCTGACTCAGGATTGTAAAGGACACAAGTTAAAATATAATAAAAGATAAGAGGAGCTATTGTATCATTTTTTACAAAGAAAATGCTGGGCAGTTATAAACATCAATCAACATTTGTGAGAGAAAGATTGCCTTATGCTTTCACTGTGATCCTTCAACAGAAATATTGAAATTGTCAGATTTATTGGATCTACGAACTTCAATCATTTTTAGGCTTTTTTAAAATTTTTGGTCTGACTAACCTACTGTAAAAAAACTTGTCATTTTCAGAATCTATTAAAAATGTTGGATTCTAGTAAGCACTAAGTTGTTAAGTCAGCAGTAATCTTCAAATAATACAACTAAGAATGTGAACATCCTGGAATCACCAGTAATACAACCTGAGAGAGTAGATGAAGATGTTCAATCTAACCAACAAGTCTATGTACTTGAACACAGATGTATCAGCAGATCGAGAAGCTGAATCATTTTACACAAGTTGAAGATGAGCTTCATACAATTCCAAAAGTGCCAATACTAGGGTTAAATAACTAATATCCACAGATTTAAAGACACAATCAAGAGGGAACTACCTGGCACAGAAATCTGGAATACTATCAAGAAGTAATTTCTTGGTCCGGAATTCAGGATACAACAAAAACTATAATTCTCATTTCAAGAGCAATTTCATCTTCCTTAAACTGAATTCCTGAAATTAAAGATTCTCAAGATGATTTAGGGGCATTCACCTGATTCAGTAAGGAAGAATTCTACTTGAAACAAGTTTATGGAATCAAGAATCCTCCAGATAAGGTAATGCATCAACCAGTGGGGATGTACAGCTGGGACTGTGTCCTCACTGAACAATTTCTAACAGTTTCCCGAGCAATTTCTGTTTTTGTTTCTACCTTACTAATGTGTTTTGTACTCAACTGCTTTCATTTCAATAAACAACATCTTGTTTTAGACAAGAGCCTCTTCTCATTAAGACTCACTTGGTGGCAGCAAACTACCTGCACCACAAGCATGTAGTGGTTGACATTGCAAGATATGCAACAAAAGTAATTTTCATGTATTTACAACTGGATTATTTGTAGATGATGGACCAGTTTGATTAAAATCATTTTTTTTGTGATAAACTGTATTAATAGATTGTCACCACAGTACTGCCACAGCTGTATTAATAAAACTGCATATATATCCTTAAATATATTAAGGAATATATTTTAACATAAAAATTAAAATTGCATTCTAAAAACGTTGATGAATTCTTCTGATGCATGGCAGATTTTATAGAATATAATACCCTTTATTGTCACATATACTCCATTGTAGAAGTACAGTGAAAGGCTTTTACAATGTCTGTCTCTTATGGCGCCATCTTAGGTACAAGTACCTAGGTACAAATCATGGATACAAAAGAGGAATTTGCTTTACAGAGTTTAAAAATATGCTAGCAATAAGACATTGTTAAAGGATTGACATTACAGTCAGATAAAAAATTTCAATTAAACATATTGCAGCAGTTCAGTGCAGGACCACCTGCGCCAGACCTCAGTCCAACAGCCATCTCCCGTCTGCTCCAAACCTCCAGACCACTCTGTATTGGCACTCAGGTGCTCCAAAGTAAGTTCCAAGACTGCCTCCCACACGCCGGTCTCCACCCATGACTTGCTACCTTTGATGTTCCGGGATTCGCTGCCCTCACTGCTCCAGGATTCGCTGCCTGTGCACTAATATGTAAGTGAGCATAAACAGACATTGAAGAAAATAAATTCTTTGGAAAATTAGCACCAATTTCAGTGCAATTTCTATGCAGGTCAATGATTTTGTCCAAAAAGGAAGCTCTTGGTTTTGAAATTTTTCACCTTCTGACATCAAGAGCATGAATTCTAGTTGTGTTGTCATTACCACCTATCAGCTTTATGTCAGTTAACTAAGGAAAGATCAACAATTGAGACTGTAACACCAAGCATTTTCAACAAGTTACTTATCACCCTGAGAAAATGCATGCTAATCTTAACTTTGAAAATT
Source organism: Rhincodon typus (assembly GCF_021869965.1). Classification (NCBI taxonomy): domain Eukaryota; kingdom Metazoa; phylum Chordata; class Chondrichthyes; order Orectolobiformes; family Rhincodontidae; genus Rhincodon; species Rhincodon typus. The sequence continues at coordinate 46,221,413 of NC_063342.1, read as the reverse complement.
GGCATCATACTTCAATGTAAATTGATTGAATTTAAATTGTAGTTGTGATGACTCTAAGGGCATATCCTTTGCTCATTTCTCTGTTCCTCGTGGTCTCATACTTCACTCTTCAGTTGCTCTTAAGAGTCTCACTTTTTCAATTTCAATGAACAATGAGCAAAATGACTAGGGAAAAGACAATTTCCTACTGCATCCCACATGCATGCTTGAAGGAAACACAAGTCCTGTCCCTGAAGGATCCTCCATCTAGAAAAAGCCATTATCTCTCAAGATTTCAACTCCTCTGCCATCTCCCATTAAAATTCATTGGACCACCATTGTCCATGACTTGAAATACTGAGCATGGGCCCCTTACTTCTGTTTGAGATGATTTTAAAAAGGTAAAGACAAACACCACAGCCCCATCTCCAAAGTCTGTGACAAATGTCTGTGCCCTGAGAACTCAAATTACCTTGCTACACTGTATTTAAATACAACATGTATTTCATGTCACTTTTGTGAATTTTAATCCTTTTTATTAATTATCCATGATGGGATAAAGTACAAACATTACACACAAAACCAGGCTCTGAATACTATAGCACTGGGGGAGGAGCTGAACAGCAGTGAGGCAGTGTCTCAGGAGAAAAAGATGGAAAATTAGTAAGCATACACTACACTTCTGCATTTTCTAATGCCTCCTTTAATTGCACCATTGCCAAAGGCTTAGAATAGATTACCCATACTTTTGTTTTAGCAATGGTGGGTGGTGCGCATAGTACTTAAACAAAAGAGAAAATTATGTAATAAATTATGTTAAAATTAATTTGAACAAATTATTTTGGGCTACACACACTTTATTTAAGCCTTACTGGTGAGAATGGCACTTCTTAAGACAATAGCCATTTTATAATCATGCTATTTTGTTAATCATGCTATTCAGCACAGATTTTTTAAATTATTCAAACATTTGTCATTTTAAGTATTAATTACATATTATCCTTGTTGCAAAGCTCCTGTAGTTTGCATTAGGATGATTCTGACCATCTTAATGCAGAATATTTTGATCAATGTGTCTTTTTTTCAAGAAAAGGATGTTGGCTGAACATTGAAGCTCTATTGTCAGCTATATGTCTGATAATAAAATATCTGCTTGGGAGAATACAGAACTACTGAATTACTGTGAACTGTAAGATAATTTTACGGGTTCCTTTAGCTGCCGATTTTAGAAATTATTTCTTTATAAGGGAACACAGCCAATTTTTTTTAGACTCATATCCTTAGTGCAAAAATGTTGCTTCAGTACTCAGTATGTTGACTTTGCATGGCTGCACCGTACATCATACTGGTATTACCATGGCAACTAGAAAAGAGAGCAGCTGCTGCTATGACAGCCAAGAGTCGGAAGATGAAGGAAGCAAGACTATGAACATAAGACAAATAACAGCTCTTAAACCCTTCTGAGCACTGACATTTTGCACATAAAGACCAAGGAAACAAAATTCGTTTTCGAGAACATCAAACGCTCAAGTTATGTTGAATAAAAGGATGTTATTCTAAATATCGTGAAAAGTACAACATATAGAAGGAAAGCAGCAATCTGCAAACAATCAAATTAGAGAAGAGCCTTCAAATCTCCCACTGGAGCAGTTGCCAAGTGCAGACACTATGAATTGTGGGTAATGGAGCTGGTGGAGCTAATGGAATGAAGCCAAATGCAGTCTGATACAAGGCATTTATATTTTTATCATGTACTCACTTTTTTTTTCAAAGGAAAGCCTTTATCTTACTTCTGTCTAACAACAGGAAGAAGCTATGAGTTAGCAAGGAAATAGAAGATAATACATAAAGGCATGGAATGTTCTGATATAATTAAAAGCAACAGGAACTGATTGCACATCAAATGTATTGGCTCCTGCTTCAAACTGATTAACCCTCTAAATCCTAATCAATGTTTAGCTCCCCCACCGCTCTCCACCTACTCCACCACAATTTCAGAATGATATACACATTGTAGGAATTAGGAACCATTAGCAATTCACAAAATTTGTATATTGGTAATTGAAATTATTCCAACACGTATGTGTGAAGCACTACATCATAATCTCAGCACTATTTAGACTGACTAATACATTTTGTTTCAATGGCTTTAGCATTTAAAAGGGAAAGTTATAATTGGAATCTGAAGATTAGCTACTCTAAGTTAATTGGTACTTTGTTTCTGAGGCGATAGTAATAGCATTAGTAAGGAATTGTAATGTTCAACCACTTTGTTATTGATTATATATAAGAATAACAGTCACAGCCCCAAGTTACCAATATTGCTATCTCAGAGGCACAGGACATATGAAGTTATGCCATTTGTTTTAACACAGAAGATATGATAAAAATGGAAGTCTTGTTCAAAGATGTCAGCCATGTCTTACCTCAAGTGAATGTATGAGAAGTAGAAAAATGTCAAGAAGCTGGTCCATCACTTTTGGGTTTTACTGAGGTAGGACAAGAAATAGAGAAATAACTCAACTTCAGGACAATTTTGATTTAAAGGGCATGATGGGTTGAATGGTCTCCTCTGAATTGAAACACATCTGTGATTCTGTAAAGGATAGCAGTATTAATATGAAAATAGTGCTAGGGAATTTAATGGGGTTAAATGCTGAAAAAAATCACCAGGCCTGATAATCTACACCCCAGAATATTAAAAGGAGTGTCCTTAGAAATATTGGATGTATTAGGAGTTATCTTCCAAAATTCTACAGACTCTGGAACAGTTCTTATAGATTGATGGGTTACAAATGTAAGCACACTATTTAAAAAGAGAGAGAGAAAAAAAAACAGAAAATTACAAACTGAATAGTCTGATATCATCCATGGGGAAAATGCAAGGGACTATTAAAATTGATATCATAAGAGAATGTTTGGAGTGCGTTGGACAAAAACAGCATGGGTTTATGAAAGAAAAATCATGCTTAACAAATTCAGTGGCATGTGTTCACTGCATAGAAACGTGGTGAAGACAGGTTCAGTTGTGGCATTCAGAGGACATTGGATGATTATTTGGGTAGAAATAGTGTTTAAAGATATGGAAAAAGGCAGGAGATTGGCACTTGGTAATAGAACTGTTGCAGGCACAATGGGCCAAATGGATTCCTTCTCCAACAAACAAATTGGTGATTCTATGAGGTTTTTTGAGGATTTTGCTTATAGACTAGATAAGGGAGAGCCAATGGATGCAGTGTATTTTGATTTTTAGAAGGCTTTCGATCAGGTCCTTCATAAGTGATAATGGGCAAAATTAAAGCACATGGGATTGGGGTTAATATATTGGCATGGATTCTGAATTTGTTGACAGACATGAAACATAGAGTGCGAATAAATGGGTCTTTTTCTGGTTGGCAGGAAATGACTAATGAGGTACAAGGATCAGTACTCGGGCCCTAGCTATTCACTACACATATGACCTGCATGAGGGAACCAAATGCAACATTTCCAAGTTTGCTAATGATACAACACTGTATGGGATTGTGAGGCATGAGGGGACGTAAGGAGGACTCAAGGTGATTTTCGCAAGTTCAGTGAGTGCGCAAATACATGGTAGATGATGTACCATGTGGCTAAATATGAAGTTATATACTTCAGTCTGAAAAACAGAAAGGTGGAGTATTATTTAAACCGTAATATGTTGGGAAATGTGGGCATGAAAGTGCCTGGCTGTACTTGTACACCAATCAGTAAAAATAGACAGGCAAGTGCTGCAAGCAATTAAGTTGGAAAATAGTATATTGGCATTCATTGCAAAAGGATTGGAATTCAGAAGTAGACATGACTTACTGCTCTTGTACAGGGCCTGGGTGAGAACACACCTGGATAATTGCATGCAAATTTGGTCTCACTACCTAAGAAGGGATACACTTGCCATAATGCATCAGAGGTTCACTAAGCTGATACCCAGGATTGTAGAGCTGCCTATGAGGAAAGGTTAGTGCAACTGTGCCTTTAATCACGAGAGTTTGGAAAGATGAAAGGGGATTTAGATTAAATGTTTAACTTTTTAATAGGGCTGGACAGACTAGATGCATAGAGGATATTTCCCCTGGTTGGGGATTCTGGATGCAAGTATCACCACCTCAGGAAACTGTGTAGACCATTTTGGACTGAGATAAGGAAATATGTTTTTCACACAAAAGGTAGTGAACCTGTGAAATTCTCTACCACAGAAGACTGTGGAGGCCAAGTCATTGAATATATTCAAGAACAAGATAGATAAGTGTTCATATTTTAAAGACATCAAGAGGTAGAAAGCAGGAATATGGTATTGAAAAGAAGGATTAGCCATGAACATATTGAATAATAGAGGGCTGGGTGGTCTACTCTTGTTTGTAGTTTCTGTATTTCTATGTTCCTATGATTGAACACACATGTTATTGAGATGGCCGTATCAATACAATGCAGAATTCAACAATAGGAAGGGGTTCCATTCAATTAATATCCATGTGATATTTGTGATTATTGTTTCCACTTCTTGGAAATGTATGCCCACTATCCTGGCAGCTGGCACAACTTCTAAGTCCTGGTATGTTGTCATGGACCTCATGATTTGAGGGTCAAGATGTTGAACATGACTAATTATCAAGAGATTAGGGCTACCCTCTGCAACCATGATTTTTGACATCATTGCACAATGCAACACAATCTTGCCCAGACTTTGACTAGAACCCTGGTGGAGCAGATGATAGGAGTGCTGAAGATGTGGTTTCACTGCTTAAACCAGTTGTCTAGAAGGAGGGGATGTGTTGTGGCTGCTCCCCGTATAGAGTTATGGATTGCCTATTTTGGATAGAGGTCAGGAGGAATTTCTTCCCTCAGTGAGTAGTAAATGTGTGAAATTCTTCACCACAGAGATCTGTGGCGGCTGGGTCATTAAATACTTTCAAAGCTAAGATAGATCTAAGATCAGTAGGGGAATCAATGGTTATCAGGCAAAGGCAGGAAAGTGGAGTTAAGGATTATTTGACTCGGCATGATCTCATTGGATGGCAGAGTAGACTCAATGGGCTGAATGGCCTGCTTCTGCACCTATGTCTTATGGTCCAAATCTCTTTGAGGTGCAGCCATTAATATTTCTGAGTTCCTTTCGCATACTTCATCCTGATGCTTGGATCAGTCTGCAAGAAGAAAACTCCAGCACCTAATTTCCCAAGAGAAGAAATGTTTGTTAAGCTGTTTTCCATGATTCCAGATTGTCTTTCATTTTACTTGCCTTTGATCTGAATATTTTGACTCGAGTAATCTCTGCAAGGTTGCTGAACAAGTGATGAAATTCTCATTCCTCAGCTTTGGAGATGTTTCTTATTTTTATTTCTATTGATTTCAATGGAAATGAAAATCAAAGTTGACAACTGGTGGACAATCTGATACTAACTGTTTTAAACTACAGATAAAATCAAACATTACAGACTTACTTTAAATTGCATAGATTGACTGAGAAGTATCTTTCTACGGTTTCACTAGATATGGCATTTGCTCTTTTTTAAAAACATTGCAGTAAGTAGTGCATAAACATCATTCATCATTCATTACATTTGCATTTGGTCACGACTTTCTACCAATAACTAAAATCTGAAGAAATGACATTCCACACTTATAAAAGTATGTGTTCATATGGCAAAGGTTTATTTTAGTTATAATTAAGTCTTATCATGACAAGGTACTTAGACAGGAATGACTTCACTTAACGGCTGACATGTATCTATGAAATCAGGACAGGAGTTCTGTTCAACACATTTGAATACAGAACCAGATAGTAATATGTAATTTCTCTGCAGCTTATAGAGGAGCAGCAAAATAAACACAGCAATTTCTGCATTTTGACATTTAATTGCAATTGTAAGCTTGACAGAAGTTGCTTTCTAATTTAAGTTTAAGTAACAAGGAACAGAGTGCTGTTATCCTCACTGATATTTTCACACTAAATGTATACATTCAAATGTGGCTGTCACCAAAAAATAATATGGTGAAATCAATCACTGAATGTAGAAGAGCAAAATAGATACTTCCATTTATTTAGCACTTTTCACAACTATCAGATATGTTTACAGTCATTTAAGTAGTTCTGAAATGTATGTAGTGTTGTAATGCAAGAAACACAGGAGCGAATTTGAGCACAGCAAGGTCCTACCAGCAGCAATGTGACAGTGATCAGATAAGCTATCTCTATAATGTAGATTGAGGGAAAAATATTGGCTAGGACACCATGGATAATGTCTTTACTCTTCTACAAAGCTGTGTGATTGGTTCTTTATATCCACCTAAAGAGCAAACAATGCTATCAATTCAATGTCACATCTGAAATAAATCATCCTCCAAGATGAGGTCCTTCCTTAGTGCTGCACTGGAATTTCAATTTTGATGTTTGTATATTTAAGTCCTGGAGCAGAAAATGAACCCAGAATCTGTAACTCAAAGGCAAAAGTGCAACTGAGACATGGTGACACTTAGGTTTTGTATTGGTCCTGAATATTTTTCGTATTTAATGTGTCATTATTGCAACAGCAAATTATACCAATCACCTGTAGGGGACGTTTACTGGATAGGTTAGTTTGCATAAAAAATGGTGTAGTGCTGGTTTAATTGGGAGATCATTTTTATGAATGTGTAAAATAGACAAAATTCACATAGCCACTTGTGACACATCTTTTCCAATTTTAGTTTCCATTGCAGGGCATGGATGGAAAACCATCTGTAAGTAAAATTGAGGCTACTATCAGATTAGCCATGACTTTATTGAATATCAATCCAGCTTGAGGCCAAATGACCTACTCCAGCTCCTATTTATTTTTATATTCTTTTTATAAATGTCTAAATTGTGCACACTGCTGTCATAGTACGCCAGTATGGACAGGGAGAATGTTTAAAGTGTTGGATGGAATGTTGATCAAGCAATGATTTGTCTGGCAAGCTCGTTGAGTATTATTGGAGATGCACTCAGCCAGGCATTTGAAGAGTATTCCATCATACTCCTGACTTATGCTTTCCAGGAATGGAAAATATAAGATTCCACCCATTATATCCAAGTTACAGTTAAACTCGATGCCTAGGATGTGGTTCAGAACAGTGCCAACTGCATTGATTTGAATCCCTTTCCATTTGAGGCCATTTTAGGACTTGAATCTCCATTCTGCCCATGAGATTGAAAACAAATAATATGTCATCACTAGTAAAATAACAACAAGGGTAATGGTCTGTTTTAAACCTTAGCAGACAATTATCTGGGACCTGCCTTCTGGCAGTGCACACATAATTAAACAAATGTAACAAATAACAACTAAAACATTTGAACACCAAAATTCTTAGGCTTTAGAAGGTGAATTTGCAAGTTTTTTTCTATCACAAGCCTTGATTATTACATTGTTCAAGACAAGTATGATATTATGATCTGCAACATAATTGTTACGCAAGATGGCGAGTAAAGACAGTCTGTTGTTTAATAGACCAATATCCATATGTTGAATTAGGTTGCAACTGTCTTTCAGACATTTACAAGGTTCTCATTGTAAATTGATAGTTTAGCACAGATATTGGTTTCCCGTTTTGTCATCTGGAGCCTTTCCTTATCCAGAAGCCAATTCCCACTGAGGAAGAACCCAGATCTTTTTTTTTAATGAAACAAGATAACTAAATTAAACCAAACTAAGAAAATAAAACCAATATTTTGGGGCACTATAACTTAATTAATTTAAATCAAAGGAAAAGATTATCAATTCAAACTTCCATTTGAGAGAGAAAACATCACTCCAGTCCCCAAAGTGTCAACCCCTCTGAAAAGTTCTGTGAGAGCTTGGGACATTGTTTACTTCCTCTTCAAGGATACCTGGACATGGATGCAAAAACCCCACTCTTAAACACAAGTCCACCAGCCCTCAATTAACTCTAAAATGTTCTGGTTTAACTATAATGGAACCTGATTTTCTTATACTGGAAACTACCATCTTCTAGAGTTGATTGCAAAATTGTTTTGATTAGCTGTCTTTTCGGGATGGTCATGAAATGTGATTAATGGATTTCAAGTGTAGTTCCATCCCACTTATATCTTACTTCATGACGGATGTTAACTAAGCTTTCTGTTTTCTGTCCAGCATCTCTGACACTTTCTTCTTCCTTCTTGTTCAAAGCTCCTCACCCCATGCCCTGACTACACTGCCTTTTGCTTCACCCATAAACTCAACCCTGAAGTCAAGTCTGTATGCTGTCCAGATCTTGGAACAGGTCAGCACAGCTTGCTTAATTTTTGAAGCATTGTGAAAATAATTGTACACAGTAGAATGATTAGTAAACATTCCCACTTTTGACATTATGAGCGTTTGAAAATAATTGGGCCAAGGGTATTAGACTGAGTAGTTAATTTTGATTCCTGGGAACTGTGGCTGAGAGAATTTTCCTTTGTAAGATGTATTGTGTCATATATCGCAGCATCTATGCCGTGTAACTTAAAAACACATGCTCATGATATCATCATATCATAACATGAGACCTGAGGATCTAAAATTCTTACAGTTCATCTTAACAGGGGCTACTTGATGCATGACACACTGATGTAAGTGTGCTATTGTTTATAACAAACTAGTTCAATATTAGCCTAGACATTGAAGTGCCTGTGACTGTAATATATGTACATACCAGGAGCTGTAATAAATATCTGTTGAATCTTTCAATGCCACATAATTCATGTCTAGTTCTTAGGTTATAGGATCTAATATTGACCCATTAAGTACAAAATACCCTGCGGGATGCAAAGCCCACACAATGGTTGCAGATCAAAATGCATGTCACTAGCCAGTGGGAAGCTTTACCGATGATTCTTATTGAATTCATTTTTGGCTAGAGCTCTTTGATGCTGCACTTAGCCAAATTCTATTTAATATTGAGAGCAGTCACTGTTAACTCATGTGTGAAATTTCACTCATTGTTTATGTATGGACCAAACCTGTAAATGTCATCTGATGTTGAGTGATTCCAGTGGAGCCCAAACTGAGTTATGTATAGTCCTGTACACACTTTGTATGGAGTATCAGGCAGTTGAACATGATGTCCTGATAGAGACAAACTTATCATCTCTGGCTCCTGATTGTATTAAGAAATTATACTTAGGTAGACAATGTAGCTTGTACTGACTGTTACGCAATAAAATGCCTCTTCATATGTAAGGCATGTTTATTGTCGCTAGCACTCAGTAATGATCCATCACCTGCCACTAATAATCAGAGGGACCCTTAGACACAGAAAAGGATGTAGGATGATAGTCACATGGTACCCCAGCCTCAAACTACTGCTGGCAGATAACCAAGAGTATTATATGACAGTCAGCACTTAATTTTTGGAACCACAAGGTGCTGTTTATATCATGTTGCTCTTCATTCCTCATTCAACCACTGTTGCAGTCAAATGACTGCAGTCCCAAAATAAGACATTCTAAATTGCCCCATACTTTGGAGAAATCAGGCCCGGTAGAAAGTTATCCAAACTAAATTAAGCAGCAGCTATCAGCTACAGAGAACAGTGGAAACCAAGATCAAAAAGTGACAAAATTCAGGGGAACCAGTTACAAGCAACCTGTGAGTGTGCATTGCCAAAAATTTGATCAGATCTTAACTTCCAGCCAATGCCTGATGATGTGCACTTTACACCTCCCCAGTCATAGCAACAGTCAATTCTGTTAGCACATTGGATGCTATGAACCAAGGCATGCCAAAGAGAGAGAGTCAGACAGGCAATGGCCCAGCTCAACCGTTGCGTTGCAGGTAATATTCTTTCTCAGGCGGATAGAGCTACATAAACTGTCAATATTTGTCAGAATTTGGGAAATGCTCACATGGTATTTTTAATAAGTAATTATTAATTGGTAAAATCAAGTTGAACCACAAACCAAATTCTCTTCCCCTTTGTCCACCTTACTGACAGGAGCATTTGGTAAAGTCTTTTTAATATATAAACTGGTTGAAGTGTCCAAACCACCTAGAACACTGTGTATTCACAAAGTTGATTTATTTCGAGCTTTTTCACAGCGCTCAAATCTGCCCCGGCGTTGTTCACCTGCAGATTAATTTTTCATTCATTCCATTATTAATCTCTAGATTTGACAATTCCAATGTACTCCTGGCCAGACTCTGACATTTCATTCTCCATTAACTTTAAGTCGTTCAAAATCTGATTTCCATGTCTTTACTAATTCAGGCCTTCTTGAACATCCCTGATAGTAATTGCTCCGGCATTATTGGCCATGATTTTATTTACTAAGACCCTAAGCTTTAAAATTCCCCGTCTAAGTATTTCCAAGCCTCAAGCTTTCATTCTCCTTTTAAGACAATCATTAAAACCTAACTTTCTGACAATCTTTGGCCATCTTCCCTAAAGTTGCCTTACGTGTTTTGGGAGTTGGGAGGAGGCAGTTTTTGATTCATAACGCTTTTCTGTGGCATTTTGGGATGTTTTATGACATGAAAGCTGCTAAAAATGACGTGCAAGAAAATTGATGTTGCTCCAAGGTGTTTTCCAAATGTTTTGGTTAAGAGGTTAGCAATGGTTACAACTGTCGGTAGAAGTGTGTAACAAATAGCCCACTCAATTTAGCTGGTACTACACAATCAAAGTCAAAATGAACTCTCTTGCGGAGCTGGATTATTACTTAGTTTAAAGTTCATCTCATTGAAACCTTGAAAGATTATTTAAAATATGATTAAGATGTAAATTAATACAAACCAGAATACAAATACTTTACTGCTATAGTGCAGCAAAGCAAACTTCCACAGTAATTTTTATACACATTTATAAATGAGTCGCATGTGCTCATATCACTACTTCACTCCTGTATTTCTAGATAAGAGGGAGTTAACTTTCTTAAAATTAATTGATAGTGAGTGTTCGACAATGCTTTGACAAAATTTACATGGATGAGCCACATTCTTTAGTTAGGTTACCATGACAATTGATATCTGGTTTCTGGCCTGATATCTGCTGTCCTAAAAAGCAGAACAGAAAGCTTTGGGAAGTCCAGAATAATGATCAGCCTTTTTGAACAGGACCGAGTCAGCTAACTATTCTGTTGGCTAATAAAAAATTCAGGACTTTGGGCTGAATCTTATGAAATGGCTCTCCACAGAGCCTAATGAGCTTTCTTGTGCTATCATCCCCAAACTTGTCTCATTAACTATGTACCATGCCCTGTTGCACTTCTCCAATGTTAGCCCAAATTTCCCACTCACGATGGGTGGATGCATTTGCTACTGCCAGCAGACCCTGGCATTTCTGGAACAAAAACAAAAGTTGCTGGAAAATCTCAGCAGGTCTGGCAACATCTGTGAAGAAAAAAATCAGAGTTAATGTTTCGGGTCCAGTGACCCTTCCTCACAACTCACCTTCTGTTTTTTTGTTTCTGATTTACAGCATCCACAGTTCTTTCGATTTTTACCTGGCATTCCTGGCACTGGTATAATATATAAAGAGCAGCATGCACTTTGTCAGGCACTGACAGTCCAAAGTAGCACTGCACAGTTTGTGACATTTGCACTGGACATGGCAGAAATTGGTGGTACACAGGAGGGCTATCTTCTTCTCCCATGATGGTAGATGAGGCCAAGGCACCAGACTGGCATTGTCAGTACAGTCTCAAACATCTGGAGGAATACCGAGCAATACTGCAAGAATGTCAATTACCTCTCCACTCTGCCAAGGTAGGTGCCATCATCTTCCATCTGTCATCTGACTGTGTTGACTCAGTCTTGTTCAAAATGAATGATCATTGTTCTGGACTTCATAGGTTTCTTTTCTATTTTTACTCATTTTATTTTTGCTGGTGTACTCACCTCTCTCTACATCTCAGCTCTATCACTCTCACAGTTGCGTATAAAATCGTCACTCACTCACACATCCTGAATGCCCCAGAACAATAACCTTGCATGGCCTCTGTGCTTCCTACTTATTCATTCAAGACACCGCATGACCTTTCCCCCATTTTCACCTGCACTAGCAGATGTGCTAAATACTTTGTCTCATTCCAGGAGAAACTAACCTACCATTGGGTTTACACAGCCAAAACTTGCAATATGGTGCTGGATATTCAGTTCCTCATTCCCTACAGGGAGAGAATCCTAACCGTGGCGGCTCTGAGTGTCCGTACGTCTATGGTCAAGCCTCTGGGCTAATATTGGATGATGTCGTTGACTTACCGTGCCAGGACTCTCCACCTAAAGGTACCTCAGCTGAGGTTGACTCTACTTAGACATTGAGACATGGTTATTTGGTTGAAGTGTATGCAGTATGTTTCATGTAAATGTAGCTTGCACATGGTACAGATTTGAGATGGCATGGTGCCAGACACCATCATGTTGACAACTTGACTGATGACTGCTGACAACCATGACAAGGTGGGTGCCTGGCATTGTGTCTACACTGAAAGGCAACACAAGGCAGAAGCCTGGTGAGGCTTTTAGTTCTGGCTGAGGGGACAAAGTGTAAAAAACCAAGGCTGAATTATATGAACTGAATTATATGTTAATAAAAATACCATGGATGTACAGCTGCCTTTAATAACATCCGTAGTCTGTGATTACATGTGGTAGTGAGTTTATGTTGTGCATCTCAAGTCATTAGTTCAGGATGGAGGTTTGAATAGATGCTACAAATTAGCATACGTGGGAATGCTTGTGGAGATAATTTATGATGATGTTTAGAATAGGATATACTGTATAATCTTGCCTGTGTTTTTAATGAAATTAAAACAATCACCACTGATGGTCTAACTGGAAAAATGGTTTATTCGCAGCATTGCCATTTCTGATTTCGATGAGTACATTGCAAAGTATAGGGAACAGTGAATTATATTCCAGCTAGAATGAGTCACTGCTGGCAAAGTGCCAGAGCTCTCTTGTTTTCCCCAAGTGGAAATAGGTATAAGGATTTTCATTAAGTAGATAGATAACACAAACAAAATGGATCTTTACTTGGTTTGGACATTAAACACAAGTAGTTTCATTTTACATTAGAGATTCATTATGCTAACACCTACAGATGAACATGCATGTCCTTTTCTGATTGGGATTATTATGCTCTGAAAATATGAGATGTTGGATGTTGTCTATGGACATAGTTTGCAGTATCATTGAGTTGTTCTGATATATTGTCTGCTTGTTAGCAGTAGAGATATCAGTTAGTGATGAGTATCTATTTCAGTTATGGTTACTTGATGTATATTCTGCTTTTGCTGACATTAAAAATAATTGAAAATATAAATTTTTGATTTTTTTTTATTTGTAAGTGTAGCATTATTAAAAAAAATTGGTTCTAGACAGTATGTAGTCTGGAGCATGGTTACATTCACAGAATCCCTGCAATGTGGAAGCAGGCCATTAGGCCCATTAAGTCCACACAACCCTTTGAAGATCATTCTACCCAGACCCAGCCCCATCCTTGTAACCGTGCATTTCTCACGGCCAATCCACCTAACCTGCATGTCTTTGGATTGTGGGAGGAAACCAGAGAACCTGGAAGAAACCCACACAGATACAGGGAGAATGTACAAACTCCACACAGTCACCTGAGGCTGGAATCAAACCCAGGTCCCTCACGCTATGTGCAGCAATGCTAACCACTGAGTCACTGTGCCACCCCAAATCGTGTCCCCAACATTGTCAGCCCCTAATTGAGATTGTCTCCTTAAGGCTGTTGTTCAAGTGGGGAAAAGGCCTAAATAAACAAATCCAGAGTTTAATTAAAGTTTAATTATGTCTATTGTTAGAACTGTTTCCAGGTTAACAACTGAGGGTTATCACAAGGCCTGAAAAGCACCAAAATAATTGTGTTTATTAGAATTTGTTGATATTCATGCTGGGTCTAAAATAACAGATCTTCCAAGATGTTAGTCGTTACAAGCTGGATGATGGCTTGATTACAGTGGTAGAGGAGTGATTCAATGTAATGTGAAAGGCAGTGCTGTGCTCAGTTAAGGTCTCAAAGTACTATTCCAATTAAATAATGCAAAGTGAGATTAGATCAATTAATCAGTTTTAATAATTTTTAAGTTCAATTTCCAGATCCACCAACCTTTTGTTTGAATTATTTTGCTCCTGTAACAAAGGGTGAAATTTTCCACTATCTGTGATGCTGAAAATTATGGCAGATGAGATGATTTCCTCAGGCAAATCCAAAAAATTAGATTCTCAACATTGAGACAAACTCTCTTTATTAAATCCTGGTGCCATAGATGTGGAGATCAATATTGCACCATCGGGTGGCGAGAAGCTTATTTCCATGCATTTGCATCTCATCATTAGTCCAACTTGCCAATTAGTGTTGTGCTTCCAATCTTCCTTATCACATTTGAAAAACTCAATGATGAAAAAACTCAGTAAAACAGGGTGGGTATATGGTGACCTGTCTCATTCATATTCATTGCAACTTGCAGAATGGCCAACTAGTTCTGTTTTAAATGGAAGTTCTTGTTCTGCACAAGATGTCTCCATGGTCAATGGCCATGATCTTTCTGGACCCTTCATCCATGCAACTCAAGATAGCAGAGCGCCAGCCTCGTAACACCGTCATGAAGCATGGGAGAAGAGGGGCACATGAAGACCAGGAACCTTCCAAAAGCAGAGACAGTCAGACCTGCCAGAGACACCTCTACTTACATGATCCATAAAGAACGAGTGAAGTTCGGGGCTTTATCTCACCTTCTGGGAATGGAGACAGCCAGATTAATGATCAACACTACAACTCAGGGCATCTCGGCAGCTGAACTGAGTATGAACAAAAAAATCCAAGAGTTAAATCATAAGCAAATTGTAAGTACATTGCTTGTTGAAAAGCTGCTGTTAGGAAGTGAATATTCAATGTTTTAAAAGGACAGACAAAACGAAAATGAGATAGAATTGCACTGGCAATGAGAGGTGGGAATGCTTTAGTGAAAGAGGATCTCAATTCAGAAAAACACTGTACGAAATCTATTGAGGTGGAACTAAGGAACAAGGGGCAGCACTTATTGGTTGGAGTTATTTATAGGTCACCAAATAGTAGTGGTGTTGTTGAGCATGGTATTAAGCAAAAGATGAGACAAACATTAGCATGGGCATCACAGTAATTATGGGTGACTTCAATCTGCATTTAGACTGGGTAACCAACTAAGCAATAAATCTATAGAGGTCAAGTTTCTGGAGTCCCAGTTGTCTAGAATTGTGTGTCGAGGACCCAACTTGAGGACAGGCTATGTTTCCATCTCATATTATCTAACGAGTAAGAGCTAATTAGTAAGCAAGTTATAAAAGCACATTTAGGGAAAGAGACCACATAACAGTAGAATTTTATATTATGTTGGAAAGTGAAGTAGTTCAATTTGTAGCAAGGGTGATAGATTTGAATAAGGGAGATTATGAAAGCATTAGGCACAAATTGTTTGAGGTGGATTTGGAAAATACTTTAAAAGACACGATTATACATAGGAAATGGATAGCCTTTAAAGAACTATTACATGGCTTACAGCAACCGTACATCCCTTCAAAGTGAAAAACCTCAAAAAATGTCAGTTAACCATGGCTGACAATAGGAATAATGGATTGTATAAGATTGAAAGAAAAACCTTATAAAGTTGCTGGAAAACAGCAAATCTGAGGATTTGGAGGATTTTAGAATACAGAAAAGGCCGATTAAGAAAGTGATAAGAAAAGGATGAATAAAATATGAATTCAGCCTAGCAACATAATAAAACTGGACTGTAAAAGCTTCTCCAGGTATTTTAAAAGGAACCATTTGGTGACAATGAATGTGAGTCTATTAGGGCAGAGTCAGGAGAATTTATAATGAAGAATAGAGAAATAGCAGAGAAACTCAATGATTACTTCAGATAGAATTTATAGGGAGCCTGGACAACATGGGCTATCATGAAAAAGTGACAAGATCACAGGCCTTTCTTGACATTGGGAGCAACTCATTGCATCATTATGTAGCTGCAAGGTGTCAAGACAAGATTCTGGCCAGTGATCAGTAAATTGCACTAAGAGGGATATTGTCTCTTGCAGTTTCTTATCTTGTAAAATTGCCAAACAAATTAGATGCTGAGAGATCTTGACATGGAATTCAGAGCAGGCACCTGGTGACTTCAGCTTGCTGCTTTGCCCAAAGGACTTTCATGTTGGATACCGAGCAACAACATCTCAGGGCTCTGCCATAGGCACCCAGACACACCAATGAACCCAGACATTGGTATCTGACATGTTGCAGCCTCTAAGAACTCTCATGGTGCATTGATGATCCACTTACATGACACTTTTATACTTCAATGCCGTGGGATTCAATAGCAACTATCCTGGTAATGCTACAGTATTAAGCTTTGTGTTCAAAGGCATATTTCCAGCTCGTTAATTGGACCAACCTACATCTCTGGCCTGTTCGCTTGCTGTAATTTGAGGTGGTACAGGTTAAATCGAGATTTTTATCATAAAAGCAATGAGCAGATTTCAATTAATGAGCCTGGTACCAGATTAACTTTATCAAGCCTAGAGGTTAGTGTCAGCAGAAATCTGTGAGCAAGCTTGTATAAATAGAAGTTCACGTTAACAAAAACATTCGAGAGACCTTGGAGTCAGGAGACATCTACAGATGGGGAAGTAACAAACACTGATAGGGTATGGGAATAACAACATCCAGGAGAAAAATAATTGTTCCATGACCGGTTGAAGGAGTCATTAATGACACCAAACTATGACCTAGAATGGACATTTGTCACTTATTAGACCATAAGACATAGGAGCAGGTGTAGGCCATTCAGCCCGTTGAGTTGGCTCCACCATTCAATGAGATCATGGGTAATCTGATAACGTGGAACTCTGTTTTTCTGTCTTTTCCCTATATCACCCTTTATTCCTTTCTTAATTAAAAATATGTCTATCTCAGTTTTGAATGTACTTAATGACCCAGACTAGACAGCCCTCTATAGGCTGTTAAAGCCTTGTATTTGGGCATTCATTGTTTATTCATAGATGTTTTGCTTTATTGCAGTGAGCTGGGAAGAAATCCAAAGATATTTTGAATTTTTTTTATTAATTCATCAGATGTTCATTTCTTAGGCAAGGTTAGCATTTATTGTCCATCCATGATTTCCCTTACAAAGCTGATGGTGTGTTGCTTTTTGAAATACCGAGGTCTACTCTATAGGTATGCCTCATGTTGCTTGGTCAGCAGTTCCAAGTTTTTAGTAACAATAAAGAAATGGTGATAAAGTTCCATGTGAGGATATTGCGCATCTTGGAGGGGAATATACAGTTGATGAACCTTGGTTTCTGTGGATCTACTGCTCTTTTTATTCAAGGCTGTAGAGATTCTGGTTTTGGAAATTGCTCTTGAAGGAGCCTCAGCAGATTGCTGTAGGGCATCTCTTAGATGGCACATGAAACTTGTAGATTGAACTGACTGGTGGAAAGAATGAATGTTTGACATGCTTGATGGGATGCTAATCAAGTGGGCTGCTTTCTCCTGGGTGGTGTCAAGCTTTTAAATGTTGTTGATGCTACAGTCATCCAGGTAAGTGGAGAATATTCCATCACACTTCTGACAGTGGAGATCTTGCTCCAACAAGATGGCGGCAGAGTAAGGCTCCTGAGCGAGGGCTTGTCTGCTCCGACTGCTTTTTTGTCCATTTTTTTCTCTTTTGTTGTTTCTTTTTTCCCTTCTTTTTAATTTTACTTACCTCTTGCCCTGGGCTTGAATGGCATTGGTGGCTGTGAGGGATCCCAGCACAGACTCGATTGAGCCCAGTGTGGGCCACTTGAAGGTGGTGAGTGAGCCCAGAGCAGACTTGAGTGGACCCTTACTTACTTTTCTGGAGCAAGCACAGGACCTGGCATCGGAATGGACAGCTGCTACATCGGCCAAGGCGACATTGACGAGATGGGCACAGTGGCGAGAGATGTGACTCTTATGTTGGTGGGTCCAGCAAAGGCGGCAACGAGGCGATGGCAGAGGAGAATCGGCCCAGGGACGAAAGATGGTGCCTGAAGCAGTGTGGGGGCAACTTCAATGTCGGTTGTGTCTGGTGTAGAAGGCGGTGAGGCGATTAAGGAGAAATGGCAGGCATCATTGATGATGAGCTGGCTCAAGACTGATGGACTCTCTGTAAACTATATCTTTCTATTCTTTTTCTAAATGTTAAACTATTCAAAATAGCAACGGATCATGGTGACAGTGGAAAAGCTTTTCAATGAATTTTACTGTTTTTCTAAGTGTAATATAGACTTAACAATAACATTATTTGTTCATTCATTCACTTGTAGATGATGGACAAACTTTGGGGGAATCAGGAAATGAGTTATTTGTCACTGAAGTACCCATCTCCTGACGTTGTGTTGCAGTCAAAGTATTTATGTTGTGGAGTTGCTGGTGTGGGACTGGGGTGGAAAAGGTCAGAAATCACACGACACGAGGTTATGGTCCAACAGGTTTATTTGGAAACACAAGCTTTCGGAGTGTAGCCCCTTCATCAAGTGAAGTATTTATGTGATTGGTCTAGTTCAGTTTCTGCATGATTCTTATAGCAGAATGGTTAGAGTGCATCAGACAACACGGAATTGGGATCTTAAAGAAGAAGGCTGAAAGGGTGTTGTGCTGAACCTTGTCTTTGTAAATAGTGTGAGTAATAAATAAATGTACATTAGTTTGTGCTAATATAGTCTGCATCAGTCAAAAGCATCTTAAATCTGGTCTTGATACTTATAATGGTGATCAGCTTGATTTCTTAAGAGCAGATTAAGCAATAGCAATACAGTGAAAATCAATGGTCAGACTTTCTCTTCCTGAAGATGGTCAGTTGAGCAGCGTAAAGCTTACTTGCTACTTGGCGGTCCGACTATGAATATTGTTCAACATCATTAACTGAAGAGTTGCTCATGATGTTGAAGGCTGTACTATCAGATGTGAGCAGTCCCACTTCTAAATTTATGATGGATTGCAGTTCATTCATGAAAAACTTAAAATGGTTGAGCCTTGGATGCTCCCCTGAAGAACTGCTGCATTGATGTCCTGGAGCTGAGATGATTAGTCTCTGAAGACCACAATCATCTATCATTGTTCTGGAAATGACTGGAGAGAGTTTACTTGATTCACATTGACCAATATTATTAAGGCTTTTTGATGACATAAGAGTCAAATGATGCCGTGATGCGGTCGGCAATCATTCTGAGCTCACTTCCTGATCCTTGGTAGGACCCAGCCTGTAATAAAGTCTGAAGCTGATTAGTTTTCCGAAACACAAACCGAACATCAATAAACAAATTATTAGTAAGTGACAACAATGATAATAACATGTTCCATCACTTCCCTGATAACATTGAATGTTTTGAAACATTGAGTGTCTTCAAGAAGGAGTCAGAAATATTTCTTTGAGGTAAACGGATAAAAGGTCATGGGGAGAAAGTGGGAACAAGATACTGAGTTAGATGATCAGCCATGAACATATTAAGTGGCAGAGCAGGCTCAAAGGGCGAAATGGACTAATTCTTCTCCTATTTTCTATGTTTTTACAATCAGGAGCAGACTGAAAGGGAGGTAATTTGGCAGATGAGATTTGTGCTGCTTTTTTTGTGGACAGAATGTTACTGGATAATTTTCCATTTTGTTAGCTAATTGCCAGTGGTGTAACTGTACAGGACTCCATCAAAACTCCTGGCAAGTCCCACAGCCCTAAATATCAAGTAAAATCTATCTTTCACTTTAAAAAATGGGTGATATTAAAAATGTAATGATCAATCAAATCTAAAGATACCTAAACGGAATACAAATGTAGCAACAGTTTTTTTTTACAAATTGATGATTTTTCTAAAATATGGGCATAATCATATTAACACATTATATATTTAATACGTGTGCATGTGAATATAGAGCTGTTCTTCCATCAATGTACAAATTGTATGTTATCTGTCATCACAGAAGAATATATACATTTTTTTCATTTAATTAATTAACATACTGTCTTGTACCCTCCATTTCATGGATTTGAATGCAACACAGAGCAGCAGGATAAATATCATATATGATGTTTTAAAACAAAAGAAGCAATATATTTGCATCTACATATTGCTATCATTTGGGCAACTAGAAGAGACAGACTTCACAACTACTTCAGCAGAAACAGAAACTGAACACTTGGTGTTGGTTCCATTAAGTATCAGATTCTTAATCACCCGAGTCTACTGGCTCTAACAATGTTTTGACTTATCATGTTAAAACGTCATGCTTCAAATAATTCAAATAATAGACAAATGCAGCATTTATTTTGTGAGAGTGACATTCCAGAAACAGTGATGAAATGTATATTCAGTAAGTCTATTTAATGTAGCATATGTGATCTTTTGAAAGTATTATCACAAATTGGGAAAGTGTAGGGCAAAAAGGACAGATAGGAGCTCTGTTCACCATCTCATTCAAGGAATGACACCTCCGACTGTGCGACTCATTTTTCAGCATTACACTGGGACAAAAATGATCAAATTATGAGCTCAATGCCTTGTATAAATTAAAATGCAAACAATGCAACCAATTGTTCCAAGTGCTATCTTCAATCCCAATCAAGAGATTTATTTTCTATTTCATTATATTTTAACATTTATAAAACATTAATTTATGTGGTCAAATCAATTTACTTACAGCAAGTGCAGAGTTGAAGTTTGGAAGTACCATGTTTCAGGAGATGGTATTTCCCCCTTCCAATGAGTCATCTTCCTTACTGGAACTTATAATGTTCCTCACAAATTTGACTGCGTCTGCCACCTGCAAATGCATTTCCTGAATGTCACATACTTTACACAAACAAAATTTTAAGCAGCTTTTTTTTTAAACGGAATCACCCTAACTTTCCTTTAAATAGAAATAAAGTTCACAGGTACAGTGAGCTTCATAAATGTGAGTCTGATACATGCAATAAATTAGAACAAACATTTTGTGCATCATAAAGAGGTGTGAATTTCCCCTAACATAGCATAAACTGTGAAATGACTAAAGGATTGGAGACAGTGTGTGAATGACACATCTCCATCCTGAACATGGAAGTAACCAGATGAAGGCAGCTCTGTAGCTCACAAAAGGATAAACATGGTCTCTCAGGTAAACTCAATGTTCTTGGATGGCCAGTAGGTGTAGGAGAGCTTTACTGATTCCAGAACACAATTTAGAAAAGAATAGCAATTTATTGTCATGTGTATTTTTACAAAAAAAATACAGTGCTATTCACAGAATCCCTAGGGTGTGGAAACAGGTCCTTTGGCCCAACAAGTTCACACTGACCCTCAGAGCATCCTACTCAGACCCATCCCCTATAACCCACCTAATCTACACATCCCTGAACACTATGGGCAATTTAGCATGGCCAATCCACCTAGCCTGCACATCTTTGGACTGTGGGAGGAAACTGCAGCACCTGGAGGAAACCCACGCAGACAAGGGGAGAATGTGTAAACTCCACACAGACAGTTGCCCGAGGGGGAATCGAACCCAGGCCCATGGTGCTGTGAGGCAGCAGTGTTAACCACTGAGCCACCATGCTGCCCCGATATGTTTTATAAGTTGCCATACCATGTCACCTAAGTTAATGAAAGAAGTCATAAATTAGAAGAAAAAAGTAAAAGATCACCACAATTCAATTAACGGTTCCTGGGTTTGGGGTACATAGGAAAGCCAGGCCAAAACCACCACATAGAGCCGGGCCGAGACTGCTCTCCCAGCCTGGGACAAACCCTCCATGCTGGGCTGATGGGAGACCTTAGGCTCACCCCTGGAGCGGAACGCTATTTTCACTTGCTCTTGTCCGCAGTCTCTTGCTGTAGCTGGGGCTCTGTGGAGGGCCACGAGCGCTGATAACTGCCAGCCTGTGTCTGCCGATGCAGTTGGGCGTATTGGACCTGATAGTGAGTACCTTAGGTTTCTTTCCTTTCTTAGTGGTCCTTGCGAGTCGGTTGTTGTCTTGGATGGCAGTGGACATTGCTGGTGTTTCCCCGGTCGGTATCTTGTGGCTCTGGATGCTTTTGGTCATCTCCAGATGTCAAGTGAAGGTTCATGGTTAGTTGATGGTGTTCAGGAGTTGCGAGGTTTGCTCTCGGTGTGGAGGGTTTGTGGCGTCCTTGACTCAGTGATGTCTGCGGGAACTCAGTAACTCTCAGTAATTCTGACCGATTTCCTTTTCCCTTCCCCACGGCCTTGGCTCAAGGACTCCTTCATGTCCGGGGCCTGCTTCCTGTTCAGACTCTCAAACTCCTCTCACAAGCCGCTCACACCAGGCATGCACAGAGCCCACTTCACAGCACACACCTATTTGGAATCGGAGCATGTTGCTAGTGTCGCAGTGCATACTGCTGGGATCAGGGCCTCCAGTTATGCCCAACTGCAGACCCCCTTATCTCCCGCCAAATCTGGTTTCGGCTGCCGAGATATTGTTCCTCCTCTCGGTGCTGAATGAGCTTCCTGATCACTGGAGGAGGGGTGAATGGCTTTTTGATTAAGCTGATTGGTTTCAATGGTTTGAAATGTCCATATTTCCCTTGGATGGGTATTTGTTAAGTTTTGAATAGTAGTGTGAATGTTCTTGCATTCAAAGGTGAAACAGGCTTATGTGTAGCACAATGATGTGGAATGTTCGGTATTTCTGTGCCTGAGCACTGGTTGGAAATTGAATGGCTTTGTACCTCTGTAGGCTCCAGAAACTCTGAAGTTATTTGTTTCCTGCAGTCTGGCTTCCATTGTTTCAAACTGGGACATGTTGAATGGGGACCTTCCTTTAGTTTTGCAGGCCATTTTTTTGCAGGTTTTTCCCTGGGCTTGCATATTGCCCAATGTGTCCCAACTAGCCTTTTCCTGGTTCAGTTGAGTGCCATGGTTTCTTGAGTGCAAAAATTCCGTGAATTTTAGGCCCAATATCATTTCCACAAGCCTATGTCTTCAGAGGGTTTTAGTCCACGGTATATCCATAAACTGATGGGAATTTTTACTCCACCTTACATCACCAGGAAAAGACCGCTACACCGAGAGACTGCCACACCAGGAGACTGTCACACTGAAAGACTGCCACACAGAGAGGCTGTCATACCGGGAATCTGCCACACAGGGAGACTGTCACACCAGGAGACTGCCACACCAGGAGATTGCCACAACAAGAGACTGTCAACCTGGAAGACTGTCACACTAAGAGACTGTCATACCGAGAGACTGTCACACCGGGAGACTGTCACACGGGGAGACTGTCACACC
>NC_063342.1:46194008-46198153 GCF_021869965.1 Rhincodon typus | reverse complement strand
AGAGACTGTCACACCGGGAGACTGTCACACGGGGAGACTGTCACACCGGGAGACTGTCACACGGGGAGACTGCCACACCAAGAGACTGTCACACCGGGAGACTGCCACACCGGGAGACTGTCACACCGGGAGACTGCCACACCGGGAGACTGCCACGAGAGACTGCCACAACGAGAGACTGCCACAACAGGAGCTTGTCACACCGCGAGACTGTCACACCCGGAGACTGTCACATGGGGAGACTGCCACACCAAGAGACTGTCACACCGGGAGACTGTCACACCGACAGTCTGTCACACCGAGAGACTGCCACAACAAGAAACTGCCACACCAGGAGACTGTCACACCGAGAGTCTGTCACACCGAGAGACAGCCACAACAAGAAACTGCCACACCAGGAGACTGTCACACCCGGAGACTCTCACACCCGGAGACTGTCACATGGGGAGACTGTCACACCGAGAGACTTTCACACCGGGAGACTGTCACACCGAGAGACTGCCACAACGAGAGACTGTCACACCGAGAGACTGCCACACCGAGAGACTGTCACACGGGCAGACTGTCACACGGGGAGACTGTCACACCCGGAGACTGTCACACGGGGAGACTGTCACACCGAGAGACTGTCACACCGAGAGACTGCCACACCAGGAGACTGTCACACCAGGAGACTGACACACTGGGAGACTGTCACACTCGGAGACTGACACACTAGGAGACTGACACACTCGGAGACTGACACACTGGGAGACTGACACACCGGGAGACTGACACACCGGGAGTCTACCGCCCCCCAACACCTTCCCCCCCCTCAAGAGTATAGCCCATTCTGGGCCATTGGAAGCCACCTTGTTGCTGTGTCTGGGCTGGGAGAAGATTCCTTCTGCTAAACTTGTTAAAGGAAGGTATGGTACCATAATAAATGGAAGCATTAAAAAAAGCCTTGAATGGGAAAAAAGTGTAAAGCAGGCGAAGTACTCAAACTCTTGGCTCCTGGGCGAAGGAGGCCACACATTGGACTACTACTCTGCTGCCATGTTATACATTGCCCTCCCTGGAGGGAAAAGAACAATAAAAAAGAACAATAAAAAAAAGACATATTTGAAAATGAGTGTGCTGATCGTACTAGATCTTCATTTTCACTTATACAACGAAGTCAGAGCTGTTGATGTCATTTACTATTTGTCTAGATTTTTCCCTCGACGCACTTTCCCTCCTGAAGTTCCCAATATCTTGCACGCTACTTACCTCTTTACCAAGGAGCCTTTCTTTGGTATTGGCCAGCAGGCTCTGGCCCTCTGCTGCTGACTGGCCAATGCCATTTTATGCCCATTTCAGATGGAAAGATTATTGTTGGCAATAGATGAAGCCCAATTTTTAAAATTGTTAAATATCATACAACAGGATGCGGCTCTTTCATAGAATTCCTACAGTGTGGAAACAGGGCCTTTGACCCAACAAGTCCACACCAACCCACAGTGCATCGTACCCAGACCAATCCCCTATAACCCACAGAACCTACACATCCCTGAACACTAAGGTCAATTTAGCATGGTCAATCCACCTAGCCTGCACATTTTTGGACTGTGGGAGGAAACCGGAGCACCCGGAGGAAACCCACGCAGACACAGGGAGAATGTGCAAACTCCACACAGACAGTCACCCAAGGTTGGAATCGAACCCGGGTCTCTGGTGCTGTGATGCAGCAGTGCTAACCACTGAGCCACCGCGCCACTCTGAACAACCTGAAACAACCTGCTTCTGACTGAATGAACCTCGTTCTCCGCCTCTCTGATTTGTGAAACCTTGGGATTTTCTTTCATAAGCACTAACTGACTACTAAAGTGCTAATGACACGAAGGTTGGTGGAGTTGTGGACAGCATGGAGGGCTGTTGTAGGTTGCAATGGGACATTGACAGGATGCAGAGCTGGGCAAAGAAGTGGCAGATGGAACTCAACCCAGAAAAGTGTGAAGTGATTCATTTTGGAAGGTCAAATTTGAATGCAGAATACAGGATTAATGGCAGGATTCTTGGCAGTGTGGAGGAACAGAGGGATCTTGGGGTCCAAGTCCATAGATCCCTTAAAGTCGCTACCCAAGTTGATAGGATTGTAAAGAAGGCGTATGGTGTGTTGGCTTTCGTTGGCAGGGGAATTGAGTTTAAGAGGCGTGAGGTTATGCTGCCGCTCTATAAATCTCTGGTTAGACCACACTTGGAATATTGTGTTCAGTTCTGGTCACCTCATTACAGGAAAGATGTAGAAGCTTTAGAGAGGATACAGAGGAGATTTACCAGGATGCTGCCTGGACTGGAGAGCAGGTCTTATGAGGAAAGGTTCAGGGAGTTAGGGCTTTATTCATTGGAGCGAAGAAGGATGAGAGGTGACTTGATAACGGTTTACAAGATGATGAGAGGCATAGATAGAGTGGATAGTCAGAGACTTTTTCCCAGAGTGGAAATGACTATTATGAGGGGCTATAATTTTAAGGTGATTGGAGGAAGGTATGGGGGAGATGTCAGAGGTAGGTTCTTTACACAGAGAATGGTGGGCATGTGGAATGCGCTGCCAGCAGTGGTAGTGGAATCAGACACGTTAGAGGCTTTTAAACGACTCTTGGATAGGCACATGGATGATAATATAATGTAGGGTAGGCAGGATAGTTTGATCTTAGTAGGCTAATAGTTTGGCACAACATCATGGGCCGAAGGGCCTGTACTGTGCTGTACTGTTCTATGTTCTATGTTCTAAAGGGTTTCCATTAGCATCTGGATGTGAATATCATCCAAGATCCCTCCTGTCCTGGACTCAATTGAATAGAGGATCTACCAACTGCCCTCAACTCCAAAATCACCAGTGGAATGGGCACTAAATTATATCTTTTGTGTGTGCCTATTTTTGCTTTCCTATGCATCTTTTGTATCATTAGCAAATTTGGCCATAATACTCTTGACCCAAGTCATTAAGATAGATTGAAAGATTAAGCTCCAAACCTTGAAATGCAAATCACTTTTGAAGTA
This sequence comes from Rhincodon typus, assembly GCF_021869965.1. Lineage (NCBI taxonomy): Eukaryota > Metazoa > Chordata > Chondrichthyes > Orectolobiformes > Rhincodontidae > Rhincodon > Rhincodon typus. The sequence goes on along the minus strand of NC_063342.1, from coordinate 46,195,129 downwards.
AATTTTCCAAATTTATTGACCTAATTGACGGCTGGTGGACTTGTTCCAATCCAAAGCTTCCAGAACGCTGCTCCCTTGCAGCTTCCTCAAGAAGCTTTATTAGCTGTTCATCAGAAATAATGTCCAAGAGACAGTTTTCAGTATTAGGAAGTGGAGCATCCAAAGATCTGCCACCTATTGGTTTGTTTTGTTTCAGATTAAACATTTATCAATTTTGAAACTAAAAATCATTTAAAGGAGGAAATGCATAAGTGGTGATGACAAAACTGATGTTTTTTTCAGAAGAAGACTTTCACAGGTTGCCTTGGAAAAGCAGTACCAGTTGAATGTTGAGGCAGAAATATCTGGAAGGTTTTTAACAATTGCAAATTTGCTGTTGATATCTCAAATGCAAAGATCACTGCAGCAATTAATGTTTTTCTTGCTCTTTGCTGCTGACACACAGATACACACACACACACATGCACACTCTCTTTCTCTCTCTCACACACACACACACACACCACTGTCACAACCACAGTGTTATTGTTATTGAGAAAAGAGAGTTCAATATGTAAATAGATTTCTTCCCTAAAAACAACATTCCAATAAGCAGCATGCTAGTTAAAGGATGTGCACATAAGTTGCTCTGCAACTAAATTATCAGTTTTCTTGTTAAAGAAACCTGTTTGGGATTTTCAAGAAAAGTAAACCTACACAACTAACTATTCCAATACAGGATTGATGATTCAGTGTTAAGGAACACAACTCAAGAAAACCACATGGTAATCAGCAGTGACTATCCACAAGAAAAACAAAGGCAACAATATGAACTTAAATTCCTCAGAAAAAAACTCAGAAAAATGAGATGGAGGTTCAAATTTTATTATTGTTATTGTTATTATTATTTGAAAACTCAAGTTTTGAAGTGGAGAAAGTATTGGTTCTGTAAGGTTTGTTTTGTTTTAACAAGATCAGAAAGTCATTTTGATCCATGAGTTTGAAAAACAGCACTTCCAAGAAATCAAGGGACAACAAGGTGCAGGGCTGGATGAACACAGCAGGCCAAGCAGCATCATAGGAGCAGAGAGGCTGACGTTTCGGGCCTAGACCCTTCATCAGAAAAGCTTTTCTGATGAAGG
>NC_063342.1:46105958-46193608 GCF_021869965.1 Rhincodon typus | reverse complement strand
CCTTCATCAGAAAAGCTTTTCTGATGAAGGGTCTAGGCCCGAAACGTCAGCCTCTCTGCTCCTATGATGCTGCTTGGCTTGCTGTGTTCATCCAGCCCTGCACCTTGTTGTCTCGGATTCTCCAGCATCTGCAGTTCCTACTATCTCCACTTCCAAGAAATCATGTGACTTTTGATAAATGCTTAGCGAATCATCAGCTGAGATGATTATTGCGTTTGGTGGCTTATGTTTTACAAATCAGAGAGACAGAGAAAGAGGTTCATTCAGACTGAAGCAGGTTGTTTCAGACAGAATAGGTCCTGAACAACTACAGTGCTGTTCTTAGCGATCCTTGTGGTCAGTACTAGTGAGTTAGTTGTTTCGAACAAAGCCAGTAGCAGAAACTGCAGAGGGTTTAGACAGGAAGGCATATTATAAAGCAGACATGGTTAATCATCATCGAGTCCCTACAGTGTGGAAGCAGGCTATTCATCCCATCAAGTCCACACTAGCCCTCCGAAGAGCATCCTACCCAGATCCACCCCATCCCTGTAACCCTGCATTTTCCATGGCTAATCTACATAGCCTGCACATCCCTGAACATTATGGATAATTTAGCATGGTCAATCCACTCAACCTGCACATCTTTCTACTGGGGGAGGAAACCCAGGCAGACAAGGGGAGAATGCACAAACTCCACCTGGACAGTCAGCTGAGGCTAGAATCAAACCCAGGTCCCTGGTGCTGTGTGGCAGAAGCACTAACCGCTGAGCCACTGTGCCACCCTGTTAATGAACTGTCTAATTAATAACGGACTGAGTTCACAGCTCATTTAAGAGTATGAAAAGAGTCATTAACTACATAAATCAGTATAAAGTGAATACAGAAATTTGCCAAAAAAACAATTAAATACAACCGAGTGAGCTGAGGAGGAGCTTTAGCATAGAGACAAGAGTGACTCTTCACTGAGGTTTAGGTATCTGTAAGGTTTTTGTTTGAGTAAAATGTTTGAATCTTTCTTTATGCCATTTGTAATGAAGTCATTTCAAATGGTTGTTGCATAGTGTTATATAGTTCATGGTTTTCTTCTGTGTAATGAGCATTTATGCTAATTTCTTCAAACTACATCTCTGTGGGTTTGCAGTAACTGACCTCGGCAATAAACAAAAAGAAAAATAAAACTTATCAAGTCAGGTGTCACTCTAGGGTCTGACTTGTCCAGTATTACTATCAACCGGTATCATAGCAAATTCAGGACTCCTTGTGGTATTACAATTCATTGGGCTGAATCATATATTTTTTACTAAGTCCCATAAGACCCAATAAGATTGCTCACCCTATGGCATCCTTCTCATCCAATTTTAACTCCATCTTGCCATGGACCATTCTGAGAAGAATTTTCCATTCAATGGATATCTGCTGAAAGACCAACATCTCTTATTCAAGTGTCATATATTTAAAAGGTCACCATGCATCCAGACAAGCATCAGCAAACTGCCATTTTAACGTAATGGCACAGCAGCCACGAAGCAACACTGTTAATGACACATAACTATCATGACAGACTCTCCCTAGCACATACAACCCAATTCTCTCCTCCTAACTGATAAACAACCAGGGCACATAGTTTACCTGTCCATAACTACATTCCATTTAAACACCATCTCTAAGTAGCCACTACTCTGTTCCCAATGCTCACTGGAAAGCCCGTCTTGTCATTGCCCAGTCGGAGACAATCACATACAGGCAAGCAATGAGACAATTCCAAACATGAACTGTAATTTACAGACAGCAGAAGTGAACATAAACAAACAAATAGTTCATCCCCACAGTGCAAACCAAGTGCTGGCACCATGACCAATGAGTATTTTGCACTCTATGATGATAGCTGCTCGCAGCTCTCTTCTGTTAGAATTAGGTGTCAATCAGGTCATGTCTGGCTTGTAGGACATAATGCAGCTCTCATGCACAACGTCCTCAACCTCCTCCTCGGAAGACTGCTCCCATTCTCCCAATTCCTCAGCATCTATCACATCACTTCATTGCCAGCTCCAATTACACAGAGCACAGCATGCCAGGATGATGCAGTACCTTCTGTCCTGATTGTCCAGTTCTGGTCGCCTCATCACAGGAAAGATGTGGAAGCGTTAGAAAAGGTGCAGAGGAGATTTACCAGGATGTTGCCTGGAATGGAGGGAAGGTCTTACAAGGAAAGTTTGAGAGAGCTAGGGCTTTTCTCTTTAGAACGATGAAGGATGACAGGTGACTTGATGGAAGTGTACAAAATGATCAGAGGTGTAGATAGAGTAGACAGCCAAAGACTTTTTCCTAGGGTGGAGGTAGCTATTACGAGGGGGCATAGTTTTAAAGTGAGTGGAGGCGAGACGTCAGAAGTAGGTTCTTTACTCAGAGAGTGGTAGGGGCGTGGAATGCATTGCTGGAGAGGGTAGTGGAGTCGGCCTCATTAGGGGCATTTAAGTGGCTATTAGATTGGCATATGGATGATAGTATAAGGTATGGGTGGAGGTTAGATGGACCTTAGGTTTAGGGTAAAAGTTCGGTACAACATCATGGGCCGAAGGGCCTGTACTGTGCTGTACTGTTCTATATGCTATGTTCTATGATTGTAGTAGAGGCCCGTCAAAAAGTGGAGGGCAGTGGAGCCATATCTTTAGCAGTCCTACTGCCTGTTCAACCACAGCCCTAGTTTCATCACATGCACCAACTTGGTGAAGGTTGAGGGACCAACAGATTATAACAAAAAGGCAGTGCCTGCTGCACTTTGATCCTTTTCCCATCCGAGACCCACATCAATTATTCAACTTTACTTTGTATTCAGTAGAATCCATCATCATAATTACATGACATATGATGAAGCAATGCCCCTCCTCCCCAGCATTCATGAAAATTGATAACTAATAGGGCTCTTTTGGTCAGCATTCTCCACATTACTGAGAAGACAATATAAATTTGGAAGTTCAAGTGGCATTGTGCAATTTTCCCTTGACCAGCATTTGAAACATAATCACGTCCATTCTGCACGCATTAAAAATTGGTGAAGAAATGATTGCAAATGAAATGTAGCTTGAGTTTTTAACAGTTTGATTTTGCCCCTTCAATATCCTAGCATCCAGCAGATGTGGATCCCATGCTTTCACTCAAAGTGACAGTGACTCTCCCTAACAAGGTCTTTGACCCAACCATTTTCAGCTTGCATTTCACATCTAAAGAATGACAAATGCTGGCAAGGAAAAGAGCTTATGGAAAAGACTATCAGCACCAAACTCCATATGGTGATCATTTAACATCTGCACCTCCAGACCACTGTGTCTCCTTTTACCATACCTTACTATGCCGGTTTATTTCCACCCTTCTCTGCCATGTGGAGACTTAGCACTTTGATTTGAAGCCTTGATTAAGGCTAGCAGATAAATTGCAAGTAAAAATAAAAGCACAATCTCATGAGGATTCTATAGTCAAAGTGCTTTTCAAATATTTAGAACTGAAAGATGAAAAAAATAAGTTGAATGAAAAAGAGAAGATAAATGACATGGAAAGGGTAGAGAATGAGAGAAAAAAAATTGAAAGAAAGATGGAAGTAAGAAAGCTTGAATTGGAATAAGAAGAGGAAGGAAAAGCAAGAGCGATGGAACAGAAATGGAATTTTAAAAGCTCAACCTTGAAAGAGAAAGAGAAATCAGATAATTGGGCTTAAAGTTCACGGAAGAATTGTAACGAAGGATTTGTTGTAAGTAGAAATCTGTGTTTAGTGCTTATATTTACAGAGGATGGAGTTAAAAGATATTCCACTTCACTTGAAAAGATATCTGTGAAGTTGCAGAGGTAACCTTGTCAACCATTTTGGTATTGGCTTTGTAGCAGATGTTGACGTTTTACCTTTATACTTTGACGAGAAGTAATTATGGTCTAGGTGACACACTTTTCTGTGGTTTGTGTCAAATCATTTCCAATGGTTTGTGATGGGTTTATGCAAAGAAATGCTTGCAGAATAATTAGGTTTGGAATTTTGTGATACTGAATACCAAGGGCTTCCCACTCTACATTGGAATAATTGGATTGTGCATGTGGTAGACTTTTCGATCCAGATGAAATTGGTTTGCTCTGTTGTCTGATGCACATTCCTAGTCCTTTCTGAGATGCACTAACTTCTAGAATGGTCTTCCTTCTTGGATTGCAGTACTGTAGGATACAAGTATCTGATGACAATGCTTGTTTGAATCTTTCGAACATATGTTGATGGACCTCCTGCCATACATATGGTACAGCTTTCCTTAAGAGTTCTTTTCTTAAATGGTTATGCTTTTCATGAAATATTTGGTATGTGTGGTACTAGGAAGTTAAAAAGAAATGCAAGACATCTCTGCAGGTCTTCCATTCTTGGGTGTTTCATCCATCTTCAACACTGCCTGGGTCAGGATCCAATAGCTTGAATAGATAAAGCATATAATGTTGATTTGATCTAAGTTCACCTGTGCAAAAAAAAAGTTTGCTGCATAGGCTGCTAGTAAATGGTGCAGATATGAGATTGATGTAGCACAGTGCCACACAGCAAGACATGCTCTCTCTAGAGTGAGGCCTGCTGTCCAGCAAGGCAAGCTGCCTGGTTTTGTGACCAAGCTCATTGGCACGGCATGGCAAGGCAAGACAGGGATGCTATGAGCATGTCAGTAAGCGCTAAATGAGCAAGTGCTAAGAGAGCACGCGAACACTGTGAGATGCAGCCTAGTCCATTCTGTGATCTGGGTTCCTGTCTCTGTGCACAAAGTGCCCCTGCTGTAGCATTTCAATGTTAGTTGTTGGTGCATCCTGTAATTCAAGACTGTGCCATGGTGGTTGTGATGGGTTCTCAGGTATCAGATGCTAATGTCCATGCAGAAGGGTGCCTGCTTCATGTGCCCATTGATTATGCCCTGGGCTGTAATTTGATTGCGGGCACCATTGAGATTGTACGGAGCAAGCGGCGAGCTGAACCCACCAGGTGCTTGCTCTGGCTTCCTTGTTGAGTTTTCCTCATGTCCAACTTGTTTACTGAGATCGGTAAGATGGGAAGCTGAATATTAGTGAGGTGTGTTTAACTAGCATTAATTCCCATTATTCGGCATCTTGCAATTGCCCAGACAGAATCTCATCAAGTGAGATGATCTTGATGTTGAAATGGGCTTCACCAGTCCTTGCATCTAATTCTGCCATACATTTTGTGATAGCCTACGGCACTTGGACCGAAAAGATTCTGTCCAATGAATGCAATAGTAGGGGGAGATGTTGGTTTAGCGGGATTGTGATGGGATTAGTATTCCAGAGGCACAGGCTAGTACTCTAGCGACATGAGGAAAGCACTCTGCACCACAGCAGCTTAATAAATCTGAACGTAAAGCTAGACTCAGTAATGAAACTAACATTAATTGTCATAAAAACCTATTCAGTTCACTCACGTTTTTTTGGGAAGGAGGTCTGCTGTTCTTATCTGGTCTGGCCCACATATGACTCTGCACCCACAGCTATGTGGGTGCCTCTTAACTACCTTCTGAAGTGGCTGAGCAAGCCACTCAATTCAAGGGCAATTAGGCTCAACAAATATTGACCAGTAATGATCAAATCGCATAGAGTCATAATCATAGAGTCATACAGCACAGAAGCAGACTCTTCAGTCCAACTAGTCCATGAGGACCATGTTCCCAAACTAAACTAGTCCCACGTGCCTGCATTTGGCTAATACCCCTCCAAACCTTTACTTTTCATGGACTTATCCAAATGTCTTTTAAATGTTATAACTGTACCTGCATCCACCACTTCCTCTGACAGTTCATTCTATACATGAACCACTCTCTGTTAAAGAAGTTGCTCCCCCATGTCCTTTTTAAAACTTTCTCCTCTCATCTTAAAAATATGTCCCCTTGGGGAACTCACCAGCCTTGGGAAACGACCCTTACTATTCCCCTTATCTATGCCCCTCATGATTATATCTCTAAGTCACCGCTCAACCTCCGTTGCTCCAGTAAAAAAAGGTCCCAGCCTATCCAGCCTATCCAGCCTATTTTTGTAACTCAAACTCTCCATTCCTAGCAACATCCTGGTGAATCTTTTCTGAATCCTCGCCAATTTAATAATATCTGTCCTATAGCAGGGTGACCAGAACTGCCCACAGCACTCCAGAAGAGGCCTTACCAATATCCTGTACAACTTCAACTTGATGTCTCAACTCTTATACTCAAAGCATGGAAGTGCTAAACAAAATTCAGTCTATTTAGCACACCAGAAGATATTATTGCTGACAATGGCCGCATTATGCAGGCAGCATTAGAGACATGTGACAAATGGGGTATAAACCATGTGACAACCGCACCACATTATCCCAGATCCAGTGGTCTCACTGAGCAAATGGTTTACATTGTTAGAGCACTTATCATGAGAGCAGGATGACAATATAGAAGCACTGCTACACTTAAGATCTATGCTTCTGGAATTGGGCTTACCACCAGCTGATATCATGTTTGGAATGCAAGTTAGGAAAACCCTGCCGAACCAACACCTTCAATATTCTCAGAAGTATAGGACAAACTTCTTGAAAAGCAAGGGAAACTAAAGATAGTGCAAGACTGGCATGCAGGTGCAGAAATTTATAATGTGCACATGCAGCAAAAAAGTCACAGTCTTACAACGAAGGAACCCAGCCACCCAAAAAGATATCCAAAGAATGCAGTGAGCAGAGATCCTACAAAGTCACAATGCCTAATAAAGCAATATTGAGGAGAAGCCAATTCAGAGAACTGAGCACACCAAGATACATTTGGATGATAAAGGTGCGAAAAGCCATCATTACAGCAATCAAAATGCTAACAACAAGCAAGAGACCAAAGCACATACATGCCAAAAACAATCAAGTGTGAAGTCTATATCTCTGGAAGACTGCATCATCAGGTGATGTACAGAATTGGCAAATCACCGACATGTTATATAGACACTAGTTTCTTAAACACATAAATTTTGCAATTCTTGTAAATAGATTCACGACTTCCTAATGTATACATATATTTTACTCCGAGTTTCTGCAATTTTATTTTGAGGGTGGGGTGGGAGGAAGAAAAGCAAATGTTTCATTATAATTTTAAGAGCTGAGAATGCAAATGAGCCAAGGACTACAATGGCACCACATGACCAGCAACAACAAGAAGTTCATGCAGCAGCAAAGTTGACTAAAATTGTTAGTTGCTCTGCAACTGTGAGCTACCAGCTTGTCTGTAACATTGTCTGAGGCTTACAAGTAACTTGAAGCTATACTATTTACTGATCCAATAATAGTCATGGATGATATTCAAAATCATACTTTTATGGAGAAACATGCTTCAAATTCCATAGTGAAGCTTTTCCTTTAATCTTTAACACTTGCTCACTGTGTCAAGACTACATGTGCAAAAAATGGAAAATATGTGAATGTTATAAGTTTAAATATGCCAAACTTCTGTGCCACTTATGCCAAACCAATTTCAGTGCAATTATATATTTTCATATCATGTAATTTTTGTTGAGGAACACTTTCGATACAGGTGCTATGTCATTGAAGCTGTTAGTCATCTTTAGTCTTGTTGTTGTTTATAGAATCCCTACAGTGTGGAAACAGGCCCTTCGGCCCAACAAGTCCACACCAACCCTCACAGCATCCCACTCAGAACCAGCCCTATAACCCACCTAATCTACACATCTCTGAACACTGTGGGCAATTTAACATGGCCAATCCACCTAGCCTGCACATCTTTAGAGAGTGGGAGGAAACCCATGCAGACACAGGGAGAATGTGCAAACTCCAAACAGACAGTCACTCAAGGATAGAATCGAACCTGGGTCCCTGGAGCTGTGAGGCAGCAGTGCTAACCACTGAGCCACTGTGCCACCCTAAAACCCTACTGCAGCTGGTATTCTCAGGAAGTTTCCTATCCAGGTACTAACCAGGCCTGAGTCTGCTTAGCTTCCAAGATCGGACAAGTTCGGGCTTTTTCAGACTAGTAATTGGAGTTTTTCTGTGAATATGATTTTTTGGAAGATATCTAATTAAATAACTTACCCAGTGACCCAGAATGCATCAATAAACGCAGACGGTATTGTGTTCTTTTCCCCCCAAGCAATAAAGACATATAATTGCAGGTATCCATTTTGGATTCTAAAGCCATGAAGCAGACATTTGAAATAAGGTGGAAAATGCAATGATTTTTTTCCAACTGCAAAGATGTGGATTTTCTTTTTCTATCTGACTTGACCAGGCTTTTCTCTTAAAATAACTAAAGAGAAATTTCAACCTATATAGTTATATACAGACATATATGTCAGTTAAAGTTTACAGATGCTTTTGTTATTTTGTATCTGTACTAATTTGCACACAATTTAGGATATTTGTATATTGAATATTTGAGTGAGTTAATTCAATTAAAACATACATTCACTTAGTTGCTTTGTAGTAAATAATTCCTAATAGCTGACAAGTGATAACAGTAATAATTGTCTAATACCAGCCAATTTTTCTAATTGTTCTCTCTTTCATTTTAACAGAATGGAATAATCTAGCCAATCCTGTTTATCAGCTCTTTATTCATCTGATAATCAGCAAATAAAACATTTAACAATAAAGTGAGACATCCATTTAAAAACCACTCACACTCTGGTCAACTGACATTTTTTTAAAAATCTGTATTACCATGGTGACTGGCGTGGGCATGAATGGGGAGCTAAATATTTCCAATCCAGGAACTAGTGTCAATTGTAGAATAGACTGAAGCAGATCAATTTCTTTGTTGTGACAAAAATGTGTGGTGAAAGGCTTTATTATTTAGTTTTTCAATTTTATTTTCCCTTTCAATTTCCCTTTCTTGCAAAGTCAGTGCCACATCTGTGTTAGCATTGCATCGAAGACAGTGTAAAATCTTCATGAGATCTCAACATAGCTGCTGAAACTATGGCAACATGACCTGCATCCTAATCTGTTTATGCATTTAAAGAAGAAAATCACTTTGCTTTAAAATGCAGATTATTGGTGTAAGAAAACACTTGGCAAACTATTGCTTATATTTTTAGAACCAGATGGTTCTTTTATTTATACCCAATGAGGTGTGTTGTTGTAGCAGGAGAAATTGTACAACTCTGAAGCAGAATTGGGTCTTTTTATTTTTTTTTATAGATAGCAGAAGTACGAAACAAATTTATCTCCTAACGTTTGAATGGGTAGACCTGCTCACACCAAACTTTGACATGATCTGAATTTCAAAGAAATCTTTGTAAATATTTATCATTTATCATATCATAGAAGGAGACATTAAAGCAGGTGACTAATAGCTTTGTCAAAAAAAGATTTCAATAAGCATCTTAATGAAGGGGAAAGAGGTGGAAAGGAGGAATGGTTTTGGAAAAGAACTTTAGAGCATAAAGGTTGAGATAATGAAGATAATGAAGGGTGTAGATAAGGGGAAGGAGCCGGATCTCCATGCTAGGCTTAGGACATGAGGGAATGTGGGCAATATGGGAAGTTACCTGGAGTAACCTAGATGGGTATGGAGCACTGGGAGGATGGGTTGAATTGTGTAGGAGCCTCAAAAAGTGTGCCAAGTAGCTATGTTGGTGGAAACTGTACAGGGGCACAGCTGCAGGCCACGCTGGTGTATGGGTATGATGATTGACATGGGGCTTTTCCAGTTACTACAAAAGACTGTGGGTACATTCTACCAGCTGGTATCAAGATATTTGTTCACCACCTCAATATTATTACAATGGGCTTGTGCCTACTCCAATCGCAGAGCGAGTAGGTTATTTTCTGGGGTTCAGGTCAGAGTGGGGTCGTGTGGAGAAGCAACAAGTGTCCAACTCATTTTCTAAGCCATCTCCTTTTGATTACTTTACCTTTGCATTTTTCTCCTTTTCTGACAACTGTTAGTGAAACTAAGTGAAATGTGACTACAGTCCTGAATAATAATATTGTCATTATAATAGAAACATAGAAAGAAAGGAGCAGGCCATTTATTCCTTCAAGCCTCCTGCACCATTCACATTCTTGTGGCTGACCATTCAACTCAGTGCTCTGTTCTTGCTTTCACCCCATATACATTGATCATTTTAGCTCTTGAGAATTATATCTATCTTCTTGAAAACATTGAATATTTTCACCTCAACCACTTCTATGAATGACAATTCCACAGGCTCACCACTGTCTGGATGAAGAAATTACCCATCAACTCAGTTCTAAATGACCTGCCTAGAATCCTTAGACTGTGGCCCACCTGGTTCTGGACTCCTTAGTCATGAAGAACATCCATTGACACTGTCTAGACCTGCTATATTTTTATTAGTTTTCATGAGATTTCCCTCATTCTTCTAAATTTCAATAAATATTGTCCCAACTTATCTATTCTCTGTTCATACATCAGACCTGCCATCCCAGGAATCAGTCGGATAAACATTTGTTAAATGAGCGCAGGAGGGAAGTATATCCAGATTGAATCTGAATTACAGACTTTCCAGGATTTCTCCTGAAATGAGTTACAGATGATGCTTTAAGCTTTCTTTTTCCAAATTGCCTCCTATCAATCAATTAGACTAATGATCTGCCTGCCTTTTCAGTGGGAAAGAAACTGAGCAATGCAGGTCAGGTAAGAAGGAGATCACAGGGTGATTGTTTTGGCTCAGGTTGGGGGGTGAAATTCAGAGGTTGTAGGAGTTGTGAGCACTTGCAAATCATGGTAGTTGCACACTGGAGGTAGAGGGTTAGAAGGAGAGATTGAAAAGTTATAAGGTGTATAAAGAGGATTATTTGGTGGGCCAGGAGAAACGTTTCTGCTCTTTGTGTTTCACAGATGTGTTTAGAATGGGGGCCAGGTGGATCGCATTCAGTAGGAGTTCCCTGATTGGAGTTGTTAACCTAGGCCAATCAGGGAGCCCAGGCTGATAGATATAAGAACATATAACATAGAACAGTACAGCACAGTACAGGCCCTTTAGCCCATGATGTTGTGCCGACGTATTATCCTACTCTAAGATCAAACTATCCTGCATACCCTCCATTTTACTATGATCCATGTGCCTATTCAAGAGTCACTTAAATGTCCCTAATGTATCTGACAGATACAAACAGAAATCTCAGAAATTCTCACTACTCTAGGGACTGGCTGTGTGCTAGCTGGTCAGAATCTATGTTTTGCGCACTTGTAAATAAAGTGTGACCTGGTGATGGGATATCGGCCTCCTTGTAGTTATTTCAGCAGACAAGGTTATTAGATGTACTCACCTTAACGATCAACGTCCTCTCGTGTTCTTTTCCATGTTGGGTTTCCTGAGCCCGAGAAAATCTGGGCACCATGATTTAAAAATGAAAAAAAAAAGTTTTGTGAAAATGAAGGCACACAGCCTTGTAAAATATCTCAGTGACTGACTCATCTCCTGACAGTGAATTGGCAGGCTGCCCAGAGCCACCTCCGTTAAAACCGGAAGTGGGCGGGTTGGGATTGGGCTTGAAATTTAGATTTGTTCACTTCCCTCCCACCCACACCTACTAATCCTTAGGGGTTATAAATCCATTACATTTTATCATGCTCCTCTGACCCCTCAAGCAAATATTTGGCTCCTCCTCTGCTAATTGTAACCTTGTTTTCTTTCTCTTCTCTCTCCTACTCAATGGCCTGATCTCCATGAGCACCATGATCAACTCTCCCCTGTCCCCCTCCAAATGTTTATCTCTACCTGTTCCACAAGCAACAGTGACCTCCCTCTCATTCCCCATTGCAACTTCTAATTGTTGCCTGCCCCATGATCAACCATCCTTCCCTCATTGCTGCAAACATCCAACCTTCAGATGTCCCAAGATAACCCTTTTCCTCAATCTGCTCCTCAGTGAATGGCCTTGCTGCCACCTCCAAGTTATGATCTTTGGACTGATCCACAAGTGCCAGAGCTCATCCCCAAAGGTTCCTGGATGTAGCCTCCTATGTTTGGTTTTTCCCACCTGGCAGCCAACAAGCCTTGCAACAAATGGAAGAATGATATTTTAATGTGGTTCTGCTTCAGTTAAATCAGCCTTGCCAGAATTCTAACTCTCCTCCCACTATTGCAACACACTCATCCTCCCTGGCTTCTCCATAAATATTCAATATTAGGTTGAAATTTCCTGAAACTGTGATGGAGACTTTGAGATGGAGAAAATAAGGGAAAGCCCTTTCAAGACAGTGACCTGAAAATTCCCACTGACAGGGAGCTTACCTGACGTGGGTTAGAAATACAAGCATACAAACATGTAAATAAGGAACAGGAATAGGCTACTCAGCCCCTCAAACCTGCACCACCATAATATCAATAAGATCATGGCTGACCTGACTGAACTGTCAACTCTACATTCCAGCCTTCACCTGATATCCTGTTTCCTACCTTAAGAAAACCAATATAGTAGAATAAGGAGAGACTAATACTGAAAAAGGATTCATTAAGGCCCCTATTAGGGTGATATTGTCACATTGCCAACATCTTGCTACAGATGAAGCACAGCCCCTCCCACTCGCCTTGCGCTGAAATTAGCATCCTGGTAGGGGCAGCATTGCAGGAAAAGTTGTCAGACTGTCGATACTGGAGGATCTATGTCCTGAAGAGTAGACTGCAGACAAGGAAGGCCATTCCACCACTGTTGGGGGGGGTCTAACAGCTTTACTCCTCATCAAGTTTAATGAATCCATTCTTCTGAGGTCACTTCTATGCTGAGGTGACCTTGCAATTTCTGACCTGCCTCAGAAATGGTGCCATTTCCTGATAGGGCTGTGAGCTTGCTGACCTAAATGTACTGGCAGCATCGAGAAATTGTGCACCATTCAAATACCATCAATTGGTGATTGCAGAGCTCTCTGATTTGAAGGTCACCTTTGGGAAGATTAAAAAAATCTGTCTTGCTGTCAACAAGTGCTGGCTCAGGATTCCCAGTTGGTCCTGACATCTATTTCCAAAAACCTGTGATATAGCTCCACCCATCATGTCTAAAAGCAAGAAAGGCATCTATGAAGGTTTAAAATGCAAGGGAAATGAGAAAGGAGTAAAGATTCATATAAAAATGAAAATTGGAGACCACTTGTTAAATGTTAAGTAGAGTGTTTGGAACAGTTCTTTGGTCCTCTTCAAATTATCAGGGACCTTTGATATTCAGCAACACTCAAAAAGCTTGACACCATCCATGACAAAGCAGCCCCCTTGATAGGCATCAAATCCGTAAGTATCCATTCCCTCCACCCCTGACTCTCAATAAGAGTAGTGTGTTATATCTACAAGATGCACTGTAGAAATTCATTAAAAATCCTTAGACAGCCCCTTCCAAACCCATTATCACTTACATCTAGAATGACAAGGGCAGGAGATACCTGGGAACACCACCACCTGCAAGTTTCCCTCTAAGTCACTCACCATCTTGACTTGGAAATATGTAGGCATTCCTTCACTGTCGCTGGGTCAAAATCCTGGAATACCCTCCCTTAGGGCATTGTGGGTCAACCTACGCCATATGGACTACAATAGTTCAAGAAGACACCTCACTGCATTCTTCTCAAGGGCAACTAGGGATAAACAATAAATGCTGGCCAGCCAGCGATACACATGTGTCATGAGTAAATATTTAAAAAAGATCACTTACCTTACTACCATTTGCAAATGTAGGAACCTATAGGCCTCTTAAACTGACATTGGCCATAATTATTGTAACAAAATATTTGCACGTAATCTGCTTCCTGAAGAGATTTTCTTCTGTGTTACTTAGAATCATGCACTTGACCAACCTGTCATTAAAGTAGCAATCTGACTATGAATTCATTGGGTAGAGAGGTGGGGGAGCTCAATGATTCAGTTCATTGGCAAATTGAAATGTTGCCCCATCAGAGATACTGCAGTTAAAACAGTCCAGTGGGGTTTTCAGCTGTATACCTATTGATGGCTGCATCAAGTTTTGTAGCATTAGTAATCCTCCATTTGTATTCTATTAATCCACTTATATTCCCAATATAAAAACCAAAAGAACTGCGGATGCTGTAAATCAGGAATGAAAACAAAGTTGCTGGAAAAGCTCAGAGACCTGCCAGACCTGCTGAGCTTTTCCAGCAACTTTGTTTTTATATTCCCAATATGCTATTTGCTTTTGCATTTCTTTCCTTACATTGCCAATATTTGGTGAATTATTCCCAAGGCTTCCTCTGCTCGCTTGAATAAGATTCATCAATGCAAAACCTGAAGCATGACTGAATATTTGGATGACTTGTTTAATTTTGAATGTTTTCAACGTTAAGTTTAATACAGCGCCAGCTGGCTCATGCATTTTTTGACCATTATTATTAACTGAAATTTGAAAAGTGCTGTTTGGAGTCAGCAATGTAATCAGAATACACCAGTTCCACAGCACACTCTGCAGTTATGTGTCTGAGATCAGTGCCAGCAATCCAAAGAAATGAAAAATCCTTCATTGCTTAATTTTAAAAAAAATTATCTTTACTTTCTACTATTCAACATCAACACATTTTGCATTCTCAGCAAACTGAGATGTTGAAGAAAGATCCTCTATACCACACAGAAAAATATCATGGAGCAGAATATGTCAGCCTTGGGTAAAGGTAATTGCACAAATAATGCATGAGCTGTAGACAATTTGCTTTTCTCGTCCCCTCAAGGACTCATTCTTCTCCCGATCCGATAAACATCGTTAGAAGCTTCTATACTGTTACTTTTCAGTCCTTTCAAACTGTATGAAAAGCTTTTGATTGAATTAATCACCAACAGTTAATAGATGTGTTGCTAAATGTGACATTGACAGTAAAGATTTATCAGAGTTTGCACTGGTCCATTATAATGAACATCAGACTTGAAGGACAATGATACACATTTCAAATGAGGACAGCAGTACAGCAAATATTACCAGCAAAATTATCATTCAGTACACAGAAAAAAATCTGGAGGCAAGTATATAGCAAACTTGTAGTATCCTGCAAAGATTTAGAATATGGATTATAAACAATAAGAAGACAAAAGCAATGGTAGTTAGAAGAAATACTTTAGAAAGAACTTGAATGAAGTTGAAAGTGGATGGTGTCACACTGAAACAAGTTAATGAATTTGTCTATTTGACCAAATGATAACAGAATATGACAGACATGATGCAGAAATTAAGAGGATAGCAACAGCCAGAAGTAATTTTGTGAAGATGAAGCATGTGTTAACAGCAAGAAAATTCAAGTTTGTAACAAGGGAAAATCTCGTAAGATGCTATATTTTATCCACTTCCCTGAATGCCTTAGAACCCTGGACAATGAGTCAAGATCTGTTGGGAAAAAAATAAATGTCTCAGAAATGAGGATGCTATCACACATGCAGAAAAAAATCCATATACAGACCACAAGGCAAATGAAGAGATGCTTGAAATGGCAAGAACAAAAAAAATTAAAGAACAATGTCCAGACAAGAAAATGTCAGTATTTTGGCCATTTTGATCAGTGCTGAAAAGTTACAGAGATCTCTGTTAGAAAGCAAAGTGGAAGGGAACAGAAAAAGCATTGGCCTAAGCATAGTTGAAAGATCAATGTCAAGAGTTGCAAATGTGATACAATAGTCGTGTAAGATTGACACAAGGTAGACAAGGATGACATGCCATGACATCAGATCTTCTGACAGGAGTAGTAGTATTTTGGAGGCTACCAGACAAATAGCATCTGAATAGAAGGCACTTTTAAGAAACTATTTTGCACATAAATCTTGTAATGCAAAATGTCAGGTCTAACTAGCAACAAAAATTTACTCCACCAACAAAAATACAACCAAAGCACTGTGCTATGCAATTATGCAATCTAAAATGTGAAGCACATCTCATTAAAGTTTGTTTGTTGAAAATCCACTGTAAGACCTCATCTGCGCAAGTGGAGTGTTCTTAAAAGAGAAGTCGCAATCTACACCACTATCTCCAGAAAAATAGAATTTAAACAGCTATAATTGAGCACACCAATATGGAAAGTGACTTCAGTTGCAGACCAGATTTACACATTTTAAACCTTCTAATGTTTCTTGCATCTTTGCCTGAGTAAGATTTTCTTTGTAACAAAACAAATTTCTTTTTTAACTAAAGGAACTTGGCTGACTTATTTCTGACACTGAATTATATAAACTCTAACTGAAACCTTTGTATAAGTCTGTCCACTAAGTGATGTATGACAGTTTCTGGAAGGAGCTAGTCACCTGTTGTGGTTGTTCCAGTCTGCTAGCCTTACTTTTATCTCAACAACCAGGTAACTTAGGTGAGCTTGGTATCTCTTAGGAAATAACAATGTCTCTTACACAATGTAACATAATTAACCAGCTTTAAACTAATGTAATCAGTTATCTTATTTAGTACATAGTAAATTACTTCCTGTCACTCAGTGCCTACCTTTTCTGACAAAGGCTTACTAGTGGATGATCTTTTACCACTTAATACTAGTAAGCCCATAGACTATTATTAAAAGAAGGATTGGTGGTAGCATATCTACCCAGCAGAAATCCAGCAGAACAAGCCAACAAACTGAGGACATCTCTTGCAACGTGGTAGCAATGTAGTGTGAGCTGCTTCTAGACTGACAAAATCAACAGTAGTGCAGTAATCCATTGCCATCCAAAAAGAAGAAAGAAGAAAAAAACATTCCACTGGAGAAGTGAGTTTCTCTTTAAGCATTGAGCAGATTTTAAAAAGCAGCACAGATCCAGTCAGCTCCTGAAGCCAGAAATCACACGATACCAGGTTATAGTCCAACAGGAACAAAAACAAAGTTCCTGGATAAGCTCAGCAGGTCTGGCAGCGTCTGTGAAGGAAACAACAGAGTTAACGTTTCGGGTCCGGTGACGCTTCCTCAGAACATTCGTTCCTGATTTACAGCATCCGCAGTTCTTTTGTTTTTATTTTTTATAGTCCAACAGGTTTATTTGAAAACAAAAGGTTTCGGAGCCTCAGTCCTTCTTCGGGTGTTAGTGAGAGAGTAGTATCAGACACAGAAGTTATAAGTAAAAGATCAAAGGTTCACACCATTGATGAGGATGTGCTAAGGAAACTTAAGATACAGTTAAATCTTTAATCAGTTAGAAGTTTTTAATTGATTAATATGTATATGTAAATCCCTGAATTCCTTTCAAATGACGGTCCTGGGAGAACTAAAGGTTTTATCCGTGTAAAGAAGAGGTGACGTTTTAGGTCTGACAATGCATATTAGGTGTGAGACCTTGTTTAGAATCTGTTTGTGTTTTGGTTTGGAGTCAGACTGGTTTTATTTCTGAAGTTGGAATTTATAAAACGCCATATTAACTGACTGTCTATAAATTGTGTGCTTTTTGAACAAAATAAAATGTATCTACAAATACAAATTCACCTCGTAGATTCACGTGTGTGCGTGTGTGTGTGTGAGAGAGAGAGGGAGAGAGTGAGGGGGGAAAGAGAGCGTGTGTGTGACGGGGGAGAGAGTGTGTGTGAGTGAGGATGGGAGACAGCGTGTGTGTGTATGTGCGTGTGAGGGGGGAGGGAGAGAGGGTGTGCGTGTGTGTGTGGAGGGGTGGGTTTGGGGAGAGAGAGTGTGAGTCCAGTTGAGATTCTGGTCAATGGTAACCCCAGAATGTTGATAGTGGGGGATTCAGTGATGGTTAGCTTGTCTCTTATTGGTGCTTGTCATTACCTGGCATTTGTGCGGTGTGAATGTCACTTGTCACTTGTCAGCCCCAGCCTGGATATTGTCCAGATCTTGTTGCATGTGAACATGGACTGCTTCAGTATCTGAGGAGTCAGGAATAGTACTGAACATTGTGCAATCATCGGCAAACATCCCCACTTCTGACCTTATGATGGAGGAAAGTCATTGATGAAGCAGCTGAAGATGGTTGGGCCTCGGACACTACCCTGAGGAACTCCTGTAGAGGTGTCCTGGAGCTGAGATGATTGACCTCCCACAGCCACGACCATCTTCCTATGTGTCAGGTATGACTCCAACCACGTGAGCATTTGTCCCCTGATACCCATTGATTCCAGTTTTGCCAGAGCTCCTTGATGCCACACTCGGTTAAATGCAGCCTTGATATCAAGGGCTGTTACTCTCACCTCACCTCTGGAATTCAGCTCATTTCCATATACATATTAATCAATTAAAACCTTCCAACTGATTAAAGATTTAACAGCATCTTAGGTTTGTTCAGTACATCCTCATCAATGGTGTGAACTTTTGATCTTTTACTTATGAATTCTGTGTCTGATACTACTCTCTCACTAACACCTGAAGAAGGTCTGAGGCTCTGAAAACTTTTGTTTTCAAATAAACCTGCTTGACTATAACTTGGTGTCGTGTGATTTCTGACTTCGTCCACCCCAGTTCGACATCGGCTCCTCCACATCACAGCTCCTGAAGCAGCAGAGCAGCTACGAACGGCTAATAGATTAGAGCTGGAAAAGCTGTAGCAGAAGCAAGGCTTCCAGTATCATCTTAAATCAAACAAAGTCTGGAAAAAGAAACGTATTCCAAATGTATTCCAATTAAAAATGAATCTAATTAAAGCTGGAAGGAGAAAGTCCAGGTTGCGAACGGGTCAAAAAGCAGACAAAATCAGACTCCCGAAGTTAAGGTCCGACCTTTACAGGAAAGGTGAAAATATTTACATTTATGGCATCAATCTGAGCTAAAAAGATGATAGAAGGCTTAGTATCAATAAACCCTTTTTCTAACTGCCACCTATGAAACCAGGAGTGTGCCAGTTATTCAAATATCCTAGATAATCAAGAGGTACGTGTAACCGCAATGAACCGTGACCAAGTGAAGCTTTGAGACATCAACATCTTTCAAAAAATCTATATAAAAACATCAACGCACCTCCTAAAATCAATGCAAAAACACACAGTAAGTTGCAGTAACATAATGCGGGGTCTATACGTATCACTATTATACCTTACTTACAGCATAAATACTTGAAAATTGTGGTAGATCGCTGATTTGAGGTATATAATTTTTTGTCAGGTTATTAAGAATGCAGGTTGATAAGGTACCGGTTAAAACAATGTTTGCTTATTTACTTAAGAGATTTGGCTTCACAATTTAAAATCCTTGTGATGTTTCTGCTTTTAATATAGAATATAAAAGCTTGGAGTAAGGGGTAGAGTGTTGGTATGGATAGAAGATTGACTGTCTACCAGGAAGCAAAGGGTGAGCAATAAAGGGTCATTTTCAGGTTGCTGAGATGAAGCAAGTGATGTGCCACAGGAATCGGTGCTGGGACCTCAATTGTTTATCATGATATAAATTATTTAGATGAAGGGATCAAAAGCTTGGTTGCTAAATTGCTAGTGACACAAAGATAGGTAGGAAAGTAAAGAAGCTACAAAAAGATACAGATAGGTTAAGTGAATGGGCAAAGATGTGGCAAATGGTATAAAATGTCTAAAATTGTCCATTTTGGCTGGAAGAATAAGATGCAGCATGTTATCTGAATTGTGATGGATTGCAGAGTTCCAAGGTGCAGAGGATTCTGGGTGTCTTTGTGCATGAATCATAAAAGTTAAACATGCAGATATAGCAAGTAATTAGGAAAGCTAATAGAATGTTATCATTGTGGGATTCAAACACTAAAGTAGCGAGGTTGGCTTCAGTTACATAAGACACTGGTGTGACTGCATCCAGAGGGCAGTGCACAGTATTGGTCACCTTATTTAATCTAGGGGTCACTGTTTAAAGATCAGCCATTAAAAACAAATGAGATGAATTTTCTTTTCTCAGAGATTCATAAGAAATTTTCTTCCTGAAAAGGTTGCAGAAGTCACATCCCTAAATATTTTTAAGGCAGAGGTAAATAGATTATTGTTGAGTGAAGGCTAGGAGGGAGTGTAGTTTTGAAGTTACAATCAGAATGGTGGAGGAGTCTTACAGGACTGAATGGCCTGTGCCAGCCCCCAATTTGTATATTCATTTGTTTTAAGCTGTACGAAAATTCTTCAATATCTTTACCTTTAAGAAATTTGTTAAACTTGTAATATAATTCATTTTATTAAGGAATAAAAGTTGATGGAAGAAGACTTTATTAAAAACAATCATTTATTCATTTAAAAGAGAATAATGTAGGACTGAAAATTGATGTGCACAATAACTCTGTGGCACAATTTTCTTCAGTTAAAAATGATGCAAATTAATTGGTAAAATGCAGAAATGGCACAGATCATACATATTGTTGCAGTGAGCAGATGAATGACCAAAATGAAGGGCAAGTTTGAGCCAATCCCCCCCCCATTTTAGATTTTAAAGTGATGAAGTTATTATTAAAAACAATCTCAAAATGTTTATTATAAAAGAATCTTTACAATTCAAAGATTTTTAAAGTTTAAATGAATTAAAATTCAGAAAAAATTCAAAAAAGAATTGAAGAGAGAAACTTTCAATTTATATTCAATTAACAACTCATTAAATTTTAAAGGATTATGAGCAGGTCCCTCTAAATTGTCCGGTAAGCAAAATTGAATTACAAATTCAATCAAAATTCTGAAACCACAATACAAACATAAAGGACAAAAGATACAGCAGAATTTAAAGAATTCTAAAAATCTTTTCAGAATTTGAAGTAAGCCATTTTATTTAAACAAAATTATTGTCCCACAAGCAGAGTCAAGGTTACAAATACTCCAGACAGAAAACTAAATTGGTTGCCATGGATGAAACTGTTACTGAGATGTAGAATTTCTTCAGGCTTACGCACCAAATCACAATCAGAACAAGCTAACTGCTTCATTCTGTGGAACCATTGGCACACTGCATTATTTACAGGCAAAAAGTTAAAGAAAACAGTAATATTTGACAAGATTTAGAAGCATCAGACTACTATTATGTAGTCTGTATTTATTAATTAAATTTTGGGAATATGTATCATTGCACCTATTTAGAAAAAAAATTGTCATCGGAATTTCTGATTCATCTCTTTCAGCTCTTTTATCATTCAAGGAAGATCTCACGTTGGAAAGGACTATCCATATTCTGTTAGAAGCTAATATCACAGAAACATCTGGGAAACAGAAGGCCCATGCTTAAAAAGACCATCAGAACCAATCAACTTCATAAGGTACAAACGTTCCAGATAATTACAAAACAAACCAATGCAAAGAGCATTCAAATGTTTTGATGAAATCCACATTATGCCTCAATTGCCATGTATTTGCCACTCATTTAGCTCGTTCAAATCACACTGAAGAATCTATGCATCCTACTCACAGTTAACCATCCCACCCAGCTTTGAGTTATCTGCAAATGTGGAAATATTAAATTCAGTTCCCTCATTCTAATCATTTATATATAATATATATATATAGCTGGAGTCCAAGCACTGATCCCTGCAGTACCCTACTGGTTACTGGCTGCCACCCGTTTATTCTCATCCTTTCTTTAAAATAGACACAATAATGAATGTCTTGACTTGTAAGAGTAGGTTTCTTAAAATACAAGTGTCATTTGTCCAAGTTAGCATGAGAGGAGAAGGGATTACCTTGATAATTACCTGGTATATAGGTTAAATAAGAATAATGTGTAAAACAGTTGGCCTGAAAGGATTAACTCTGATCTTTTTGTAGCTTACATATAAAGAAATATAAATAACAGTCTCTTGGAGAAGCTATTCATCTCTAGTTGTCTATTTATAGTTGTTTCAATTATTTAATTTAATCTATATTATACTAACTAGACTAATCCTAACCCTAACCATGTAACTTGGGTTAGCCTGGTGTCTTTTAGGAGCTACAAATGTCACTTACCAAGTGTAATATAGTTTATCAGTCAGAAGTTAATATAATCTGTCACTTCAGTTAATATGTAATAAATTACTTCTTGTTACTCAAGTACATGTCTCTTCTGCTGACAACTTACTGGTGGTTAATTCCTCACCATTTAATACTAATAAGATCATAGACTAACATTACAAGAACGATTGTGGCAGAATATCTCCCTGAATAAGATCTTAACAGAACCAGGTACCAGCTGAGGACAAATCTGTCTATCTTACCTTGCACCTAACAAATGTAATGAACTAAAAAAAAAGTTTTCCAAAAATTAAAGAATGCCACTGCATTTTAATAACCTAATCTTACATTCATTCCTGTATCCAATTCAAATGAGGGAATCTCAAAGTGGATGAAAAAAAAATCACAAACACAGAATGGAATAGATTTAAATAAGTTTACATATAGTGAAATTTGCAATAATTATCAGACCAACCTCAATTATTTGGATATTTTTCTTCATTGCAACTACGGTACTTTGCAAACCACATACGTTAGTCTGCATATTCAACTTTGTAATCTGCACCTACCTCCCTGAGGATTCTGTGGAATCAATGAAACCTCACCATTTTGGATGTAAATACCATGAACAGCCTAATTGCTGCTATCTGGGAACTTATATATTCTACTTCCAATATTTTCTGTAAAGCTGCAGATGTTTCTAAGAACTGAATTGACATGTTTCATTTGTAACACCTCAAAGTTAACTTCTAGTTTTAGCCAATGCCTACAATATAGCCAATTATTATTCAATTCACAACTTTCTATTTTATCCCAAGATATTTCATTGTATCTGTCAACATAAGGCACAATAAGAACTGGTTCACAAAAATCAAGATATTGTGCCCATCATGGTGAAATCATACCAGTAAATTTGTTGCAAATAAACTGTTCTCGGTATTATTATTCTTAACTCAATTAACTATAATTGTATTGTTTTGTTTTATTTCAATTTTTTTCAATAACTGTCAAGCCAGCAAGTCTATGATTAATTAATCATACTTCTTTAACTGAAAAGTGGGTAATCTTCTGATATTGTTATGTTTAAGGAAAAGCAAAAAATTTTACCAGAGCCCACTTACTACTTTTGTCATCTCTTTCAATGCTTCTGGATTCATTCTATTTGGCTATGATGCTTTAAGAATATTCATGTGAACTCGATTTTGTGGGGATTTAATATTAATTCCTTCTTAATTTAAAATGTTTTTCTTGCATTGAATCACTGTGAAAATAGCCTTGACAACGTTATCTGTTGTATAAACATAACGATAATATTTCATTGGAGCTTCATGTAAACTTTGCTTTTTCTAAGATTTTCCCCAACTGTCTTGTAAGGAGAAACTTCTACTGGGACACCATCTCACAGAGCTGAAGCCTAACAATATTGTGCCCAAAATATCATCATGTTATTAAGACCAAAATTTTCCCAGCCCTTGAATGACATGGACAATGGTGAGCCCCTTGGGAAAATTTGCCTAGATTGGACACATTAGATTTTTGGCATCAAGACAAGGTTCAATTTTACACTGAACATTTGAACAGTGAGATGAGAATCTCGCTAATGAGTGGTAAGAAGTGTATTAGCGTATATTTGCAATTCATTAATCCCTAATCTCACCCCATTTATATACAGTTTCATTCCTGACATTAAAGTTGGAGTGGGTACCTGGTGGCTCCAGCTCACTGCTTGTTCCTCCAAGCCTCCACCTTGGACAGCAGTTATCAAAGTCTAAGCGTTTGCTCCATGGGCAGCAACTGATCAAACCCTTCATCCAAAAAGGCTGGCATCAGACACACACCAACCTCACCACATCATCATGGCACAGCTCCAACCAATACACAACTCAGTTCTATACTTCAAAAAATGTTGCACTTTGGAGCACACTGTGCATTGCATTGTTACCACCAGGCCACTTTGCATGCAGGGATAGGCACCCATCTCATGCATCAGAGCTAGGTGTACTTTTGCTTGTTTTCTCAGTATTCATTCATTTTGTTTCTATTTGGATGCAGCAATGGTGGCTTGCCTTGCTTTGCCTTTTTGCACTTTGCCGCCTCATTCATAATTTGAAAGTCTCACAGTACTTCTGTGTTACCTTGCCAGTTAGCATAGAATCAAAGCCAGGCAGCTTAACATGGTGATCAGTCAAGGGGTGGACATGTTGCTGGCTGTCACCTTGGTATATCAATGTCACATCTACAACATGTGCCAGTAGCTTACATGGCAAACACACTACATGTGCTTCAGCCAAATGGCTATTTCTCAAAGTCTATGGAGTGTAGTCTCAGTCAAGTCTAGGGGGATTTTGTCAATCAGGATTTTGTCAGTCCAGGGAATTGGGAATGTTCAGTCCACCTCTTGGAACAGTAAGGATTAGTAAGAGTCAGGAGTTAAATTTCAATGCTGTCTGAAGTCTGGACTATGGTCAATACAGCACATCCAGTGCAATAAGTTCAGGGATTTGTGGCAATTCAATCAGGAAACTGCACAAAGATCAATCAGGAGTACAAGGGCTGCTTGCCTTTTCAGCAACAACAAATTTACAGTAAATAAATGATCATTGCACGCAGCTCACATCTATCAGAACCAGGTTTATCAATCAGAACCCAAAATGCAGTTTTTAATTTTTTTCCCTTAACTTTTATTGACTGACAGCAAAAGCAAACATTTTCAATGAATTGAATCATACGATATTCACACATTGAATAATGACAAGATGTTATGCTACACTGGGTGTTAGGAAAAGAACAACACTCCCTTAGACAGGTTTCTAACATTGCATAGCTCTCAGGTCAGGTAGCCTGTGTAGCTTGTTCTTGTAGCTGTAGTTAAAATGGCTGTTGCTCAGACAGTTGATAATTTAATATAGCAACACGTTTATGAATGTGAGCTTCTATTTGCAATGAAATATCATCTGTGCTATCTATATGCCTTCAGCAGCATTTTCTTCTTCATTTTGCTCCCACTATGGATAGTGTAAATGACAGTTCCTGGCTGGCGGTGCTTGATCTGGTGCACAGCTGAGTTTTAAATATGATGTCAGCATTGGAAATCCTGCAGGGTCCCAATGGGGGCAAGTGTGTTTGTCATTGGTGAGCACATGATAGCACAAGTGCCATGCCATATAGATATGGTGCCTATATCATGAGGTGGACCGTGTAGAATTGAGTTAGAAAACACACTCGAGTTTACAAAGACAAATCCTCCCTGAAACTGCCTGAAAGTGACACTTAGCTGATTTTTGGTAAAATTCTGCCTCAAGTTTATATTACAATTTACTTGAATGGACAAAGTACTGACGACTTAAGAAGATTGATAACAGGAACATAAAAAATCAAAATTAAATATACAAAGGGACTCAGCAATTTTGATGATCAAATTTTTACTTTAAAGTACTCTTAACAGTTTTAAATTGTGTGGAGCTATAAGAGTCTAAATTAATTTAATTGTAAAACTGGCTTGGAATCTGTTGAACTTACTGGCAGGTATTTTTTCAGTTACTTAATAACTAATTTGGTGCTCATTAGATTCTACATTATTGACTTTATCAAAACAATTATTTAAATAATTGGGCATAGTGTTCCATTTAGATTCTTGGCATAACAGTTTTTGTGATATTGAGACTTATAAGGCCAACAAAGTACTTTACTTAATCAGAAAGTGATTGCATTGAACATTCCCGACTCCAGGGCTTCCACTGCCTGCAACAGTTTCCTTGTTGACATGCTCTGCGTCTTCTTTACCAATGAGTCATCAATGTTCAGCATGGTGCTTGCGTGTGCAAACTGTAAAGCAGGCTCTTGCAGATTATATAGCAGACAATAAATAATGATTGCAGTGATCATAACTCTCAAAACAGTTAATCCTTTTTCTGTATTGAACAGAATTCTGAGATCTGTATTGACCGAATAGAAGTCATGTGATCATGCCAGCAAAATTAGAAAGTTATACCAGTTTAAGATCTTATCTATGATAAAGTAAATGTGGGACATCCAGCTGTTTCTAAACAAGAAGAAAATCTTTTATGTGAGATTACCATCTGATATGAAGTATAACATTTAACATAATCCCAGGTTGTTGCAATGTGCAAGCAATAACATAATTTCCTGTACATTTACTTAATTCATATTCCTGTATATTCAAAAGAAAACCACCCAACATGAGTCTTTTTTTTTGTATTATTCACATCCTTTTACATCCTTTTCCTGTGATGTCCTCGTCCTATGGTCATCCTCAGAATGTTTAGGTCTCTTCGGTTACACGGCAAGACTTCCCCACCAAACATATTGGATAAATTTAGACAAATTACTAATATAGTGTTTGACTTTATGAAAATATATAGGATTTCTAACAACAATTCAAGCTATCAAAATAATTTCTCAAATTGACACAATTCTTACCAAGTGACCACAAATCTGCAAATCAGAAACATCAGGAGCATACCCAGATAATAGATTGTGTTTGAATGAGAAAATGTAAGGTGACAAGTACAGAAAACCTCATAACAGGAATCTTATATAAATAAAATCAATTAGACTGTAAGTGTGTTTGCACTCATACTGTGTCGGCCATTCTACAATGTAAAGCCTTGGACAAAACATTTCTTTCTTTTTCAGAGCGCTCCCATTAAGGCTCAGGATAAGGTAGACATGGCCTTCTCCAGTATCTTTGCTTCCAGCTAGGATGTCCATAGCTTCTCCTTCACCAATGTGCTGCTCCTTCATTTACTCAGAGTGGTACTCCATATAGCTCTCCAACAGGTTGGCATCTCTCTCAATAGAGGATCCAACTGCTGAAAACAATGGAGTATATGTGCTTCACAGACACCTCCATTGTCTGCCCATAGTGCTGCAATACCTTAGGGATCTCAAACAATCTCCTCTCAAGTTTCAGAAATGCACTCCTTGTTTATAACTTATGAGTCGTAGCAACTTAGCCCAAAGTGCACTGCTGTATCTGCCTTTTAAGAGGAATTGTCCACAAGTGACTCTGCTAACTCTATTCCTGCTGTACCTTCATAATATGGTGATCACCTAGTCTCCCCCACACAATTTTAGATAGAAATCCTACTAAGATGAGTGAGTCTATGCTGATGGAAACTTCAGAGGTACAATGTAACAATGCAGACTGTCTAGGAACTAAACCCCCAACTTAGCAAGCCAGTGCCGACTGTTTGGGGGCTCTCAGCCCCACATCCACAACAGGTTGTGTGGAAAACTCAAGAGGTTGGAGATGAGAACTCAGGCAACTCAGCAGGTGTCTCCACACAGCCAACCCTATAGATGCCAGAGGTCAAACAGCCACAGTGCTCATTGGGGCAGAGGTTTTTACCGTCTGCTTCACTGAACATCAAACTGTCAATAAAACTTGTTCTTCATGATGACACTCTCATTGTCTCCTGCAACATCTCTTTCATTGGGACTAAGTCCCATTACACTACCACCTGTCTGAGACCATTTGTAAGATTTGTGTACTGCAGGGTGAGGAAACAATGATGTATGAGTAGGCTGGCTGGGTGAGGAGACTGGTTTCCATCACCAATTCCAGCACAATATTCATACTGTGATGCAAGACATGTAATTTATATAATTTTAACATCATCTATTAGAGAGCTTGGATTTTAAATGAGTGCCTACTAGTTTTGTTCTGTTTGTAAAAGAGTGTTTAATGATTAATTTGTCAGAATTTCTGAAATCATGATTTTGTTTAAAGAGACCAATGTGAGAGAGAGAGAGCTCTCAGTATGATAATGGGGATTTGTTTGCAGTGCGAAAGTTTACAATCAGATTAAACATTAAAGAGCATTAGCTTGCTTTCAGTTCAAAGAAGCAGGATTTTTTTGACTTGGGGCAAAACTCATAGTTTGGAAAACTTTTAGTTTCAGTTCGCAGAAGTCTTGGTTAATGTCAAACTTATGAAACAGTTATTCCTAGAAAAAGGAGTTAGTTCTGAAAAGCTCTGAAATAAGTTACCTCAGTGTAAGGGTTTCAGTTGAAAGCTCCAGGCCAGAAGTGTTTGGATAGAACTCTGAAGGGGTCATTTGAAGTGAAGAAAGTTTAAAATCAATTGTGACTAATCAATAAAACGTGACCAACTTTTAAGATTAGGCATTGAAAGCAAAGTAATTCAAAACTACAGACGGGAGAGAGAAGATAATTCTCTATCATGTTTGAGTACTGAAACATGATGGTGTTAGAATAAATGGGTTGTGTTTTACCACATGATTTGAAATTTCTCAGATTGTGTTATATGTAAATAGTTTGGTTTATTCTATTTTATGTTTTTTTCTGTAATAAACTTCTGTCATATTGTTAAAACCAAATGTGCAATATTGCATGTTTACAGTTCAGTGAAAAGCCGTCAGATTAAATGAACACAAGTCAAAAGAAAATATGATCTGGCCAGCTAAATTTCAGTCTGGGGTCTGATTTACCAAGTAATAACATCAGCTGAAATCATAACACTATGAACTATTGCTCATCGCAGTAACATTCCCAGCTCAGTTTTACCCATGTGTCAGGGGATGCAATGTGGTATACCGAGTGATATTATCACTAGACTGTTAATTCAGAAACTCAGCTAATGTTCTGGGGGCCCAGGCCCGAAACTGACTGTGGCAGATAGTGGAACTTGAATTCAATTTAAAAAAATCTGGAATTATGAATCTACTGATGACCATGAAGCCATTGCTGATTGTTGGGAAAAAAATTGACTAACGTCCTTCAGGGAAGGAAATCTTCTGTCCTCACTTGATCTGGTCTACATGTGACTCCAGACCCACAGCAATGTGGTTGGCTCTGAAATGGCCTAGCAAGCAATTCAGTTGTACTAATTGCTGCAAAGTCTCAGAAAACCAGACCACCTGGGTGCAGAAACAGCCCTGTCAGACATTGCAATGTCTGGGATTAGTGCCAAAATTGGGAGAGCTGTTTTACAAGCAACAACCTGACATAGTCGTACTGGTGGAATCATACCTTATAATGTCCCAAATGCCACCATCACCATTCTGTATGTCCAGGGCAGACCAACAGAAATGGTGGCACAGTAGTATTTAGTCAGGAGGGAGTTGCTCTGGGAGTCCTCAAAGTTGACTCCACATCCCATGAGCTCTCACATCTTCAGGTTAAATATGGGCAAGGAAACCTCCTGTTGATTGCTATGTACTGTCCTCCCTTGGCTGGTGAATCAGCACTCCTCCCTGTTGAACCACACTTGGAGGAAGCATTGAGGGTGGCAAAGGTGCAAAATGTACTCTGGGTAGGGGATTTCAATATCCACCACTAAGAGTGGCTCAGCAGCAGCACTACTCTGGTTGAGCTGGTTGGGCCCTAAAGGACATAGCTTCTAGACTGGGTCTACAGCATGCAGTGAGGGAACCAAAATGAGGGGAAAACATATTTGACCTCATCCTTACTAGTCTATCAACTACAGATGCATCTGCCCATGAAGGTATTGGTAAGAGTCTCCAATGGTCTCCACAGTCCGAGTGGAGACAAACTTTGGCCTTCACATTAAGAATACTCTCCATCGTGTTGTGTGGCATTATCAACATGCTGCTAAGTGGTACAGACATTTGAACATATGTATAGTGCAGAGCTACAGGTTTGTCACCTGGGTATTTCTTGCCACCTACAATTTCTAACCTTATCAGTTCATTGAGTAATTTTTGACTCTGGACTCCCATCTACTGGTCACTCCTCTGAACCCTAACATCACTTCCATTAAGTCCCTCCCAGCGTCTCTTGGTGGATTTCTTCTGCCAGATATGAGGACTAATATCTCTGGCCTGTCAGCAACTGCTTCCATTAATGCCTGAAGAGAGATATCTAAGATGCTTTCTTTGATGTCATCTGTGCACTGACGAAAAGCAAGCTTGGACATTCAGTCTTGTCTCTAGTTTGTGCTCAGAACTACGAATTGGGCATTGAATTTGCCAACAGTCAATGAGGCAGGCTGCATTAAGTCTCTCAAACCCAGCGTGAAAATACAGGTCCAGATATCTCCCTTAGCATACAACTCCTGTAGTGTCTGTAACTGCTGGCTACACCTAGCTGATGAGGGCAAAGTCTTGATGTGACGTAAATGGCCTTCCAGAAGGGACAGTAGCAACATGGACCTGGAATTGGTTGAGCGTCAAAAAATAGACAGCAATGATTATTGGTTATTTTTCAGACTGGAAACTGAAAAACTGCAAATGTTCCTTTAATTCCATGAGCCCTACCTCTGCCCACAAATTTGTTGTAAGGCATTTTATCAAATATCTTTTTGAAGGCCATAGCATTATCATCATTAATCATATCTATACCTCCTCAAAAAGCCCAAGTAATTGAGTTAAAGGCAATTTTCCCCTAATATGCTAGCTTTTCTTAATTAACATGCATTCCTTAAAGTGACTATTAATTTTGTCCTGATTCATTGTTTCAAAAAGCTTCCTTACCTCTGAGGTTAAATCATTGACATAAAGATGCTGGACTTACAGAATCATAGTGCTATACAGCATGGAAACAAACCCTTTGGCCCAACTCGTCCATGCTGACCAGATATCCAAGTATGACCAAGTCCCATTTGCCAGTATGTGACCTATATCCCTCTAAACCCTTCCTCTTCATGTACCCATCCAGATGCTTTTTAAATGCTGTAATTGTATCCACCTCCACCACTTCCTCTGGCACTTATTCCATATACACGTCACCCTCCGTATGAAAAAGTTACCCCTCAGGTCCCTTTTAAATCTTTCCCCTCTCACTTTAAACCTATGCCTGCTATTTTTGGATTCCCCTACCCTGGGAAAAAGACCTTGGCTATTCACCCTATCCATGCCCCTCATGATTTTATAAACCTTTTTAAGATCATCCCTCATCCTCTGATATTCCAGGGAGAAAAGCCCCAGCCTATTCAACCTCTCCTTGTAGCTCAAACCCTCCAATCCCAGCAACATCCTTGTAACTCTTTTCTGAACCTTTTCAAGTTTAACAACACCCTTCCTGTGGGATGGAGCCATAGTTGAACACAGTGTTTTAAAAGTGGCCTCACCAATGTCCTGTGGAACAGCAACATGACATCCCAACTCCTGTTCTCAATGCACTGACCAATGATTGCAAGTGTACCGAATGCCTTCATCACTATCCTGTCTACCTGTGACTCCACTTTCAAGGAACTATGCATCTGCACTCCTAGGTCTCAGTTCAGCAAAACTCCCCAAAGCCCTACCGTTATATCCATTTTGAACAAAGGTGAATTATTTACAAATCACCAGGATTTGGGCGGCACGGTGGCTCAGTGGTTAGCACTGCCGCCTCACAGCACCAGAGACCCGGGTTTGATTCCAGTCTCGGGTGACTGTCTGTGTGGAGTTTGCACATTCTCCCTGTGTCTGCATGCGTTTCCTCCGGGTGCCCGGTTTCCTCCCACAGTCCAAAGATGTGTAGGCTAGGTGGATTGGCCTTGGTAAATTGCCCGTAGTGTCCTAGGGATGTTTAGGTTAGGTGGGTTAGACATGGGGAAAATCAGGGTTAGGGGGATGGGTCTGGGTGGGATGATCTTTGGAGGGGCAGTGTTGACTTGTTGGGCTGAATGGCCTGTTTGCACATTGTAGGGATTCTATGATACTGTTATCATATGTTCCAAGAATTCAGTAAACACCAGCTAGACAATGATGTACTACCCTCTCTGATTTCTCTTGGTATCAAAATCAATGCATTTTCATGTGTTTGACCAAAACCCTGCTGGAGGTGACACACCATCTTCCACTTCACCTCAGGTTTCTTTTATTTTATTTATTCCTTCATGGAATCTGGGTGTCACTTACAAGATTAGCATTTGCTGTCCATCCCTAATTGCCCTTGAATTGACAAACTTACTAGGTTACTTGAGAAGACAGTTAAGAGTCAGTCACATTGTGTGCATCTGATGAGGTAAAAATGATAGTATTCTTAAAGGGAAACCCTAGCAAACCAAATAGAGGTTAATGACAATCGATAGTTTTCAGGTCATCTTTTTTAGGCTTAGCTTTCAATTCCAAGATTTATTAATTGAATTTAAATTCCACCAGTTGGTGATATAGGATTTGAACCTGTGTCGCTGATTAAACTCTGGGCCTCTGTCTTATTAGTCCTGTGACACAATCACTGTGTTCAGTCTACCTCCCCCACACACCTTACCACTCATCTCCCCTCATTTTTTTGCACATTAGTAGCACTCAAACATTTGAGTCAGCCTTGTACCGTGGATTTGAGTTCCAAGCCCCATGCTTGAGTATATAATCTAGACTGATATTCCTGTGTGGTACAAAGGCGGTGTTGCAATGTCAGAGATGCTAGTTTTTTTCATGAAATTTTAAAGCAAGGCTCTATCTATCCCCTCAGCTAGACGTAAAAGATAACAATACCCTATTTGATGAAAAGCCATAAAATTCTCCTGGATAACATGGTCCCTTAACCAACAACGGGAACAGATTTTGAGGATTATTTTGTTGCTTGTTATACGCAAGTTGGCTGATACTTTTGCAAGGCCCTAAAACTGCATGAAAGGCTTTATCCGAATACAATTCCTTCTTCTTTCTTTTGTCACCAGATTGTAGAGCAATCTTATAAACATTGGCTGGATGGAAACTAAGCAAAGACGGAGAATGAAAAAGTGCAAACATTCAGGAAGTGGGTCACAAACTGAAAGACAGTTACTAAAATAATTAAAATTTATTTCTTTTTCAGTCATTCTCAGGATGTGGACATAAATGGCAAGGCCATCATCTATTGTCAACATCCCTGGATTTCCTTGTGAAGGTGTTGGTGCAACGTCTTCTTGAACCATAGGATGCTTTTGTAAAACTGAGCATCTTATAAGGTCAAATCAGAGGACAGTTAAGAGTTAACCACATTAATATGGTACTGGAATAACAGAGAGACCAAAGCAGATAAGACAGCGGGTGTTCTTCCTAAAAAAGCTTCAGTGAACTAGTTGGGATTTTACAACAATCTGAATCTTTTGTATTTTAAACTTAGTATTATTAACACTTTTTTTTATTTCCAGAACTTTAAAAAATCTGAAATCAATTTTAAAGCACCTAAAGAGGGATTTTAATTTGTATTCTATGGATTATGAGTCTAGTCCTTTGAATTATGAATCTAGCAACACAATCACCACACTAGTGCTGTGGAGATCACCAACAATTAGGACAAATAATTTGGTAAAGCTAAAATTACTAAAAATAGTGGGAGAGAAGCTATGCTAAATAACTAAAAGCACAGGCAATTGTGGTAATTACTCCATTAATGTTGCAGTCAGCCTTCTTTTCCTGTGCTGTTACTTTAATTTAAAATCATCAGCAGCATGTTTTCAAAATACTTGTATGCTGCCTCCCACAGCCCAATGAACATGAGAGTAGGGTTGCAAAAAATAAACTGTTAGTGTATGTTGCTTGGGCGTTATAAGTGCTGCTTAAGGGACAAAATGGCATTTATAATATTGAACACACATTTCAGGGACTTGTACTGGATGTTGTGCTAGTGATAGCACTAGTGTCAATGCAGTGAATGGAAATAGAAGCATGCAAAATAAGCAGATTTAATTTTTCTTTCACGGAATTTGGCTTTGCCAGATAGACAAGTGTTTATTGCCCTTAAGAAGGTAATGATGAGTCTCCTTCTTGAACCATGAAAGGTCCATTCAGAGCACAAACAGTTGTTAGAAGAAAGCAGAGGAGGAAGGGGGCACAGCCTTTCAGCAGGAAGCTATAAATGTTCAGGGAGAAATTCTTCTACCTTAAGCTCTGAGAAGTGCAACATGTGCATTATCTGCACTTCAGCAAGGATGTCCTCTCTGAAATCTGCCATCTTCTCTACCAATTTCAGTAACAGCAGAGCAGAATAAGGGCTGTGTTGCCACTAGCTATGAAGGTGAGCTTGCCAATGAACCTTTGTATGTCTGGCTCTTTCTGAGCTGGAGTCATAGATATTTAGCAACAACTTGCAATTTACAGATGAGTATTGTATAAAAGGTATCACTGAAAACTTAGCTAACTAAGTGCACAGATGAATTTGCTAGAATTGCATGGTTTACCACGTTGCATCATTGACAAAATGGACATTAATTTAAGTGCATCCATTTGAGCTCTACCATTTATCAGAATTGAAAGGGATCCCACTGCTTCAACATCAAGCTGGAGTGTAAGAATCAGCAGACACATGCATCTAATTCCAGGTATTTCTAGCAAATATGGTGACACAATCATTTGGTGTCACTGAGTCCACTGTTGCCAGCTGAATTTGAGCCACCATAATAACCATAGGGCAACCAATGGGTGATAAGTGCTATCCACCAACCATATAGATCATAACCCTGGTGCACAACACACACATGGGCACACCATACATACACTGAAAGCTATGCTGCTGCAAGAAATGCAATAGAGCAGATAAAGGTATAATGTATGGACTGTTCTAGTGGAGTCTTGTAATTTTCAGTAAACATAGGATAAACATTATTTATAGGCTGCTTCACGCTGCAATATCTCACCATCAAAACATAGCTGCTGTGCCATTAGGTGCATGTTTAGTAGCTGAGGAGAAGGTGCATGAGTGTGAGGATGATACAGTAGGGGAGGATGAAGAAGAAGTTCGCCTTAGTTGAAGGGTCAATAACAAGTGGGTGTAATTTTAAGATGAAGAGAGAAAGGATATTGCCCTCAATGATACACATGTTTGATCTGGTCCGTTGGAATCTCCTTCCTGTCCAACATAGGCTTGTCTCTCTTCCATAAAGATGTATCTTGCAGGTCATGATGGATCTTTTCTCTCTCTCCAAG
The DNA here is from genome assembly GCF_021869965.1 of Rhincodon typus. Classification (NCBI taxonomy): domain Eukaryota; kingdom Metazoa; phylum Chordata; class Chondrichthyes; order Orectolobiformes; family Rhincodontidae; genus Rhincodon; species Rhincodon typus. Next base: position 46,159,006 of record NC_063342.1, on the reverse strand, counting down.
TGGTTGGAACTCCACTGCTGGGCCAGGTCAGGTCCTCACTGTGAGCCTTCACTGAGAGTTCACGGAGCGGGTGACATCCAGGTATGTGTTCTTACCCTCCTCACCATGGACATTCCTGAATATTCTGTGGCCTTTGGCCAAAGGGTCATGGCTGGGTTCAAATTATCCAATGGGGTCATGCGAACACTGTGGCCATGTCAGAGGTGTAAAGTACACCTATTCAGGCAATCAAGATTCCAGAACATCTGATCAATGCTTCTCTAATACAGGACCCTTGGGCTGGTTATAACTGGTTTCCCTTGAACCTTCGTGAATTCTTTGATCTTGATTCCACTATTCTCTGTAGTCGATTGCGGCTGGCTGCTGTTTTATCTAGTTTAGCCAATTTTCTGCCAGGCTGGATTTCTGCGGCTGTGGGTCAATTTAGAATGTCTAATTTTGGGTCCACCGTCGCTTGACTACAGTTCACTTTCATCTGAGCTTTTAAAAAAAACCCTTTCACACTATTTTGTTGTTTGCATTTCTAACTTATAATTACTTAAAAGGTTCAGAATACTGTAGGATCAGACTTTTCGGACCACCTTTTACTCAATAACAAACTCAAGATAGTGGCTTAACTAAGCCTTTCAAAAATACCCCTTATTAAAATGCTAATGTGTTTGGAACTGTACGTTTATAGAAACCCAAGTTAATTCCATAATGTTTCTTCGTATGGACGATCTTATATTATCCAATATCTCTATATAGAGACCACAAGTTTGGCTGTGATGTGCACCTGAAAATTTTTTTCAACAATGTTAATGTCAACTAAAAGCCCCAAGGGGCCATTTTGTCAACTTTAGTCATACTGCTACAATCACAGCACACATTATCACATAGCATTATCATCTGAAAATTTGGAAATATTACATTTAGATCCCACTTCCAAATCATTGATATATAATAGTGAACAGCTGAATCCCAAATACTGACCCTTGCAGTACCCCAATATTGTCAAAGGTATCAGTCCCTTCTCTTGCATTCTGTTCATTTAAAACGTGATCTGCTATTGCACCTACTGTGTAAAGAAATGCATTTACTTGTTTGTTTCTCCGCTTTTTTCTGTATTCCTGAAGCAATCCTGTATCACATGACTTGTCTTTTTCATACAGTACCATTTAATTCCCTGTCTGAAGTATGTGAGGTCTTAACCCTGCTTGACAGTGTAACATCTTTCTCCATTGTCATTGTATTTAATTGCTGTTGCTTCACTTATTTAAATAATGTATTTGAAAGCTGTTTCACATAATATTTACATTTTCTTAATGTATGAACTTTATTTCAAGTATTTTGTAGCTTTTCCTGAAAATGTTAAATGATTATAATGATGCTCATTTGCTAAACATAGTGATTTAAGCCTATCTTTACCTTTTCAACCTGGAATTTTTCCTTAACTATAAACTTTTACATCCTTCCTCTAAGAACTTTCGTTGGGTTTCTGACATTGATGGCTTTTTCCTGGGCTTACAATTTGGCTTTATTCACTTTATTGTTCTGGTGAGACTTTATATGGTCTTCACAAGGTTTTCAACATTTTCACTATTTTTAGCCGTTTTCAGCTTCCACAGATAGGCTTAGTATTTCTATTGTTTCTGCAGCCTTTACAACAGCTGACTGCTGTTTTCAAAGTAGCTTTCAGGTTCCGTATGTTTTTAAGCTGCTGGATATTTAAAGATACAGTAATTTTTCTGAATGGAATGTTTTCTTTGCTTCTCCTTGAATGACTGCATCTTCATGTGTAATTATAACATCACTGCCAAACTATGAAGTACGTAGAAGGATTGTTTATTTAACCAACCCTTGGGAATTCAGGGCTAATGCAACAAAATGGGCAAGTCCTTGGCGCTGTCAGTGCTCCCACCAGTCACTATCTCTCCCTCGCCCACCATGATGAGCCATACAGCTGCACTGCATTATGACCAAAACTACTTTACTGGCCTTTGCGCCCACTTTTGGCCTATGGCCCTGACATCTATCTGTGCCCCGACTCTTGTCCTGTGCCCTGGCTTCCAGATTGTCTGTACCACATTGTCCCTGACATGTAAAACTTCAGCTTTATTCGGGAGATTTGTTGCCGGTGACTGACATCCCTGAGCCCATTTGCACTTGCTCAGGTGGCCATTTTGATTGCCAAACAGTTTGTATGAATGACTTATCCTCTAATTTTCCACTATCAATGCATATGCAATCTGCATCTGTAATATATGCCATTCATACATTTAAGAGACAAAGGAGAGCAAAGAGAATTTATAGTAAAAGGAAGCTCATGAAAGGAATTATTAAGGCTAAATGAGTGCATTGGACCATAGAATAACATTTACCTTTGTATTGTAATACAAAATTTCATGAAACAGAAGGTAATGAAACAGGGACTCTTTATTCTATGGGAATCTGGTCTTTATGATTATGAAGAGGAGAGTAAGGTTACACTCACAAAATAAAGCCCAAAACTATGCCTGTAGTTTACAATAGTTGAGGAAATCTGTTGTCTGTCTCTCTGCACTCCCTGAAGTCACCTTTTGCTAAAGATGTCCTTTCCTTTAGAAAGGATCTGCTTGAGCTCCCCTTCTCTGTTCCCTCCCTGACTATTGGCACCTGCAGTTTGAGGCCCTTTTACAGTCTTCCCTGTTTGAGACATACTGTTCTGACAACTATACATAGCACACAGTGACTCTTTGTGATCACTAGTTTTGACTGAGCCATGACGACTTGAATGTTCAGGTTCATGTTATTAGCAACATTGTCTTCCTGCATCAGTGGTTGTGGTGATTTTCAGCATTTGCTCAACAAGACTTCTTCAGCATCTTATCGTGGTGGTACTTTCCATGCGATCCTGGCTTTGTGACAATGGGGACGAGGTCAGTCAGGTATCCAGGAATTGCATGATTAGTAGCATTTGTTGTTTCACTTGTCGCTTCCTGATAGATCCTCCTTGCACTCTCTTCCAGGATTGAAGAAGACTGCCTCACACTGGATGCACCCTGCAAATTCACAACACACCCAGGCTCCTCATCATGATCTGACTCCACTTCATTCAGGCCATCACAAACCAACACTTCACTTTCGGCTGTGCAGTTGAGTAAGCTGCTTGCCTCCGCGTCATCTGCCAGACTTCTGACCTCAAGTCACTTCTCTCTGTGAATCACAATCTAAGGTTGGATGCTATAAACAGCTATGTGTTCTCCATTGCCAGATCATCAGCTGCTTCTGATCTTGTCCCAAATCTGTCCAGCTTTCCGCATTCATTTTAAATACAATCAAACAGTTCTTGGATTAACAACATTGAATGTTCTGAGGAAAGCTGGTGGCGGATCTTTGAATGAAACCAATGCTGCGAATTAGTTTAGAGTCCCCTGATTTGTTGACAAAGTCCAACCAGGAGTTTTGCTTCCTTCTTCTGTAAAGTGAAGGGAATGGATAAAAAAAGCCTTCTGCTTGGCTTGGCTGGAAGGTCCAATTTCCTTCGCCATGCTTGAGCCTCTAAAGAGACAGAAGCAGCTTTGGCCTCTCTGTGGACATTGCCAGTTTCAACTCAGCCAAAATTCACTCCATTTTGGACAGGTACCTTTCAACTTCATCCGCCATGACCTGATGTTTGTGTTGTAGAATCCTGCTGACTCTACCAGAAAGATAACACACAGTTTAAGTGCATGGATATCTCAAAGATCATGAAGCAGAGATTCTTTGTTCCACTGGCATCAGGTTTTTACATGAAAAGAAATTAAACTTAAAGGGAGCACAGTGGCACAGTGGACAGCACTGCTGCCCCACAGCGCCAGGGACCTGCGTTCAACTCCAGCCTCAGGAAACGGTGTGGAGTTTGGACATTCTCCCCATGTTTGTGTGGGTTTCTTCTGAGTGCACTGGTTTCCTCCCACAGTTCAAAGGCATGTAGGTTAGATGGATTAGTCATGGGAAATGCAAGGTTGTAGGGATGGGCTGGGTCTGGGTAGGATGCTCTTCAGAGGGTTGGAGTGATTTGATGGGCTGAGTGGCCTGTTTCCACACTGTAGGGATTCTATGATAAACCAGGAAAACAGAAAATGCGCATGAGACTAAGCCTGTATCTGGTTAAGGAAATCCTTTCTCTCTCTCTCTCTCTTTCTATTTCATTGAGACCTCTTTCTAACTCATAGGCCCATGCTTTCTGAGAGTGTATTCTTGAATGTGTGAGCTACCCTGCTCAGTGCCTTCAGTCACTGTAACACCCGCTGCTGGAGGCCCTGCTACATTAAGAAAGAATGAGCAGAGATATTCTTTATACACCAGTTACTTTGAGGTTTGTTTTCATAAGCAAGAGCCAATATTTATATGTTAGCAGTTACTCCGCTCTTGAAAGATTATTTCAATGCCAAAAGTCATTTTTTTAATGATCCTTTCTGTTCACCAGTCAAAGTTGACTAGCAAATTGTGGCCTATAAAACATTGAGATGAAAGGGTAACTTACAGCCTTTGTGTCTAGATTTGCTCAGTAATGAAAAGAATATGGTTTGTAAACTGGCCTCAGCTATGACATGACCATAAAGAACAAAGCAACAACGAGCAAGGCTAACAAGCTTGAAAAAATTATAATGACACAGTTCTTGGATTGTCAACATGGAATAGTGTGACAAAAGCTAATGGCTAATCATTGAGTGAAAATAATTCCACTGATTAGGATTCTCTGATTTATTGACAATATGTGGGCACAGGCAGCTATTTTTTTGTTACAAATCTGATAAAAATAACAAACAAATTTAACAAATCAGATTGCTGCATAGTAAATAAAATGTCAGTAATTAAACAACACTGCCAGGAAAATGAGAAAAAATTGTACCTGTTTGATTCTGCATATATGGGGGTATTTTGACACAGTCACTGGACAGCAGATTTCTGCAAATATCAATGATTTAAAGAAACTGAGTATTACAAATAGGTGTAGTCAGAAATCAAATAAGTGCTAGTAGAGAGTGCTGTAGGGTGCAGCTTCCAATTAGAGCATAATCAAGAATTGCACCCAAATTGTGTTAAACTGGCAGTGTGTAGGCTGCAGTTCAAATTTCTGGTAAAATTAATTTGCATGACCATGCATTTTCCATGAATTTATGAGCTGTGTTAGAGAATATCTTCTTTTCTTAAATACAAAAGCAAAACTACTGTGGTGACTAGAACATTGAAATAAAAGCAAAAAAAAGTTTAAAATATTTGAAAGATGTGGCAGCATCTGTGGAGAATAACAGAATTCCATGAGAAACTTAGCATAGATGCTGCTTAACTTCATGAGTATTTTCAGCGCTTTTTTGCTTTTTATTATCATCACACCCTTACTTATCTTTCTATTAATAAGTATTTATCGTTATATCTGAGTGGTAAGCTGGAGCAGTTTAATAATACAGCTGAAAACCAATTTATCATCTAAAGTAAGAATTTTCTTAAGTGTGTCCGGTTATTTAACCTGATTTAAAATCTGGAAAACAAATTTTAAAAATCTGTCATTTATTACTTCAAATGCTGTATACAAGTCATCTCATTGGAAAATTAAATAACTTTTCATATTAAAATACAGTTATCATACTTGGGGTTCTGGCAGGTTGTGGTTATAATTCTGCCACCAGCCTCCTCTTCGATGTATTATCTAATCAACTTGTTCAGGGATGTTATGGCACATCTCTGGAGTAAGTAGGAGTTTAACCCATTCTGGCTTAGAGGTAGGGACATTACCACTGTGGCACAATAGCCTTTTGGTTCCTTTCTTTGCTGGGTCCAAAGGCCTATCTAATTACGAGTGACAGTGCATTGACCACCGGTGAGTCTTAACAAGAAGAGAACTATAAGAAAAGGTCGTTTGTTATACAATCTGACTCCACTGGGATCTCATACAGATTGCCTGAGTCTCTACACAAAGACTGTCTGACATCATCATATTGCGTGGAGCTTAATTCAACTTCACCATGAACCCTTTCAGAGCCATCATGCTATACAACGATTGATTCAGTACCAAGAAATTGAACAAACAAAATTTGAACAGTTTTCTGAAAACAATGAAATTAGTGCATTTTCAGTTTTGTGGACTACTTCCAATCTGGAAAACTGAATCGCGAATTGGTGTTACTTGGGTTCTGTCATTCCACCCACAGTCACATCTCTCCCAGATGATTATATCCAACTTCAATGGACAGTGGGATAAGAAGACAAGGTGAGCCTTCTGCAAGACTCTTGGGTAAATCTCTGCTGCCTTTTTGCCCAAGAGCTAACATAATCCTCAAATATCAAACTTAGAAATGTCTGAGCTTGTTAACTTGGATTATTGGGAATCCAAATCAGAAAGTGAGATTGTTGCATCTGTATCATATCTTCTTGATCTCAGGATGTCCTGAATATTTTACAATGAAGTGAATACTTTGAAAGTGTAATTGTTGTTATAATGTAAGAAGAATAAAGGTCAGCTACACTCTTCAAGATCACACAAACACAATGATATTGTGGCAACATATTTTGATAGTTTCTAGTGATCTTCACTGAGGTGTAAATAATGGCCAATACTGGGAAAAAACCTCTGTGCGCTGAAGGAACTGGTAGGAGCCCCTTGTTGTCTTTCTGTAGGAGTCATGGTGCTACCTCAAGCTAATTGACACTTAAATTTGACAGTGTCAGGCCTTCAAGTGAATACAGACCCCAGTAGGGTGGAAACGCTCTCTTCAAAAGCTGCTAACCAATCAGAGGCCAACAACTCCACACCACCTTTATCACCATCAGGTGCTGTGGCTTCTGTCAGTAAGATCTATGCACAGGATCAGTACATTGTGGGATAGGATGAACTCCTCCATGGGGAGAACACACAGTCATTAGATTGAGGTGGGTATCAACATCAAAGGCATCAGGGTGGATTCCTGTGATCCATATCATCCTGCTTCTTGATATCAGGTCCCTTACTTGGTCATAAAATATCTTTGAAAGAGGATACCCTCTCCCCACCCAGGCCCTCCCCTTTCCAACAGAAAGCTACACTTCTAACAGTACAGCATTTCTGTGGTTTTATACTGACTCTTGCGGAATGAAACATTAAGGGACCAAGCTATTAAGCTTGCGTTCGAAAATAAATAAATACATTTCAACATAATATGATTTGTGACTATTATAGATGACCTGTAAAAAAAAAACTAGGAATGATCTTTGTAAACACTTAATTTTGATGTTTTCATGTCAACTAACAAACATAGAGATATAATTGAAGCCTACTATAGCAAGGATTATTGTGCTATTGCATTGTAATGATTAGAAGACATTACTCCCACTAAATGCATTGTTAATTAATTCAGAAGCCATAGAATTTCCTAACAGTCAAGTGCAAATAATTTGTCAGTAACCTTGCAGTTAAATTGGTACAATCATTAACTTGCTGTGTGAACTCTGCTATACATAAATGGCGTGAACTTTGCTAATAATCATATGATGGTCGGTGTTCAAAACTGAATAAAAACAGATGTTAAGATAAAGCATTAAAATCATGAATACAACAAAATGAGGAGATATTCAACTCTTAAACAACTGTCTCTCAACAGTTGAAATTCAGATTGGGGTAAAGATGGAGAAATCTTGGCCTCCCCACTGACATGTAATGTATTTTTCAAATTGGTCTGAAAGTGGGGAAGAAGCTGGTCCATCCGTGTCTATTTAAACAAGGGCTAGTTGTCAGTAATAATTTCTACTTATTCCATGCCTATTTTTCAGCAGTTACATTTCTAGTACCAGCTCCTTGTAAGATTATTATCTAACCTGATGTCAAGATAGCAAAAATAAGGTGTTAAAGTTTTTCCTTTTAATGCTTGATAAAATCCAGTGATCAGATTGATGCTTTGCAACCATTCCCTGACATGAAACAGCTGGAGAAGCTCGGACTCTGAGTTTCAGGGCTGGAGCAGCAGCTGGCTTCACTGCTGTATATCCATGAGGCTGAAAACTATGTACATTGCTCATTTCTAGGTATTCTCACCATACAGTTTAGGATTATGTCGGCAATTTGGGAATGGCTTACTGCCAGACAGTCAAGGAGGACCAGGCAGGTAAATGCAGGTATTGTTTGAGTACATCTTGCACTAAAACCAATAGGTGGGAGTGTAGCTTACAACCACTTCCATGGCAACATGGGTGGCTCAGTTGTACAAGGGAGCAAGAATACAATTTGGAAATATTGATGGGAATTCTATCGTAAGAGGAATAGGCAGATGTTTCTGTGACTGCAAACTGAATCCAGGATGTTATTCTGCTGACTAGGATGTAGCCCAATGCATTCCAAATTAGGTCTACAGTGCATATATAATGCATTAAGCATGATAAATAAGATTGGTGAGGCTGTCGTGAATTTGATGTGACAAAATGGTGACTTGGTTCGAGAAGGGGCAGCTTGGAACACTAAATATTCCTGAATGGTGATGGTGGCAGGATTGGTTAAGAAATATATTAGAATGCTGAAGGGGATGAATCACCTAGAGATGTCAAGCATAGAGTCTATTTGGTTAGAGCTATAGGTCACCAACGGGTGGAAAAGAAAAAGGGGAATAAATTTGCAGGAAAGTTACAGAGACCTGCAAAGTTTATACATTAGTGATAATGCAGTTTTCAATCATCCTAAACCAGATTGGGTAGTAATAATATTAAGAACACAAAAGAAGAATAGATTCCAATCTGTGTCCACTTTAATGTTCTTCATCAGTATTTTTCTTTATGATAACACAGATAGAAGCTTTACTAAATCTGATTCTTGATAATGAGATGGAACGAAAAGATCAAATCTTATTTGGGGAGTTTTAGGAAACAGTGATCATGGTATGACATTTTAGGTTAGCCATGGAAAAGTTCAAGAAGCAATTAAAGCAAAAATGCTAAATTGGAGGGGTATTAATTTCAGTGGAACGAGAAATGATCAGTCCCATTAAAAAAAATCAAAGGGTCCAGGCCCAAAACGTCAGCTTTCCTGCTCCTCTGATGCTGCTTGGCCTGCTGTGTGCATCCAGCTCTACACCTTGTTATCTCAAAATATTATTGCAACATTGGGCTGCATTTAAGAGAAAATAGTTGGGGTATGGTAGAGTACATGCACATGAATTGGAATATTATGAATAGGAACGGGAATAATGATTGAATTCAATGGGATGAGGCTTGTAGAAATGGTGAATGTGTGGTAGATTCAACTTAATATTAGGAAATATGAATGATTCATTTTGGTAAAAAGCAATATAAAATAAAGGGCACAAATCTTATATCATTTAGGAACAGGGAAACCTAAGGTTCTATGTGTACATGAATGCTTTCCATTGAAGATTGCAGGGCAAGCAGAATAAGTGGTTAAAATGGCATTCTGCATTCTACAGTTTATAAATTGATAAGAGTACAAAAACAAATAAATTATAAGGAATTTAAATAAAACTCATCCTCAACTAGAGTAATTGTATCTACTACTAGGTACCACATGTTACGAAGGATGTGAAAGCTTTAGAGAAGGTACAGAACTGACTCACACAATGGACTACATGGATAGATTTGGGAAGCTGGAGGTCTGCTTCAAAATAAAAATTGGGAGGGGATTTGATAGAACTATTTAAAATCATTAGGGAATCTAGTCAGTAGATAGAGAAAAAAAAAACTGTTCATTATGATAGAAATGTCAAGAGCGAGAGATTTAAGGTATTTGCCAAAAGAAACAATGGCAACATGTAAATTTCCTCTTAAGCAACGAGTGATTCAGAATGCACTACCTGAAAATGTGTTTAAGACAGGTGCAATAGGGGCTTTCAGAAAGAGAAAAGATTTGTGGGGCAATTTGAAAGGGTGGAGAGTGAGATTAGCAAAATTGCTTTTGCATAGAGCCAGCATACACACAAAAGGCCAAATGGTCTACTTCTGTGTTGTGGCCATTCTATTTTCTATGCTTATTTTGTACTCCTGAACCTGCACCTCCAACTATACTTTTAAAATAAATATGTTCTATGTCTGAGAATTCCCAATTTATTACAATATAGCTAACAGCTATTGTTTCCAATCATTTTGTTTTTTAGAGAGGTTATTCTCTCTGCCCAGTAAGTCAAGGACCATAGAATTAAAGGCCACAAAGGACCATAGGTATCTCTGTCTGTTTGAGGGATTCAATAGCTTGGAGGTCACCAGTTGTCCTCAAGCCCAAAACAAGGTTAGGAGTCAGCTCTCCATGAAGTACCGCAGCACTGAATTCATGCTGTTGACATTATCCTACATTACATTCTAGCCAACCCAACTAACTGACCCCATAGGTATTAGATCATTGAGAAAAGATTTAGAAGAGAGATAAGCAGGACTTTCTTCCTTTAGAAGATCGTCAATATCTGGAACACTACCTGAAAAAGTGTTAGCATCTGACCCTCAGTTAACTTTAATACACAGTTATACATGTAATCAAGCATGAATTTACAGGGATATAAACTAAAAGCTGGAATGTGGGTCAGAAGATGACTGCTCTTTCAAAGAATTGATACAAAGAGAACAGACTGGATGATCTACTTCTATGCTGTGAAGTTCTATGATAATTGACTTGATATCATTTATACTTGATATTGTGGGATCTCCAGTAGCAAGTGGCAATGATGATGCAGGGAACTGAGCAAGGGAGTGGAACAATTCTCTGGGATCTCCACTGGCAGGTGCCGAGAGTGAGGAGCGCAGCTGGAGTTGTTGAATGGATTCTCACTGGAAAAAATACATGTTCTTCATGGAGAAAGGATAGATGAGAAGGGAGAGCAGACAGGCAGAGAAATTCTTCAGCCCAATGTAACCTACAGAATCATTCCATATATATCATGTAAATAGTTCCTTATTTATCCTTAATTTCCCTTCTTGTTCAGAGTGATCTGATAGCAATGGAATAACGAATCCTTGTTTCAACATCCCTGGGTTGTTCATGTATTCAAACCTCACATTACATTGAAATTCTGTGAATCCAGAAAATGTAAAATAATTTTAAAGCTTAAAAAATTAAGCATTTAAAGGGTTAATGATCTAATTGTTTTATGGAAATTTCATTTTATGGCAATATTTTCCCTACGTTATTATAATCGTAGCATAGTCTCCTGGTGTTAACTGATCTATGACTCAGAGTTCTTGTGTGGGCAGTAGATTACATATCAGCTTCATGAAAACAAAGTTGATTCTGGGATGTAATATCATGCTATTCTGTATTTCTCCATCTAACTTACAGCTTATCTCAAAAAATATTCTGTTGGAGCACCTCTGGTGACTAAAATTCCCTAGAATTGTATTTAATAGTTTGCCATGCTTATAGCCTAGATTTGTGATTTCAGCACAAGATTGTTTAACATCTATAAGTATTTCTCCATCCATAATATTAACTAAACAATTATCATGTTTAAACTAAACAGGATAATGGTTCCATTGAAAAAGTTAATAAAGGTCACGGCAATGTATGAGGGAGTTGTTTCTTAATGTTGTCAAGAATAATTGACTTAGGTTTAAATAACATGTTAAGCACAACCAAAAAGTAGAATTATCATATCTGCAGCAAAACATTAAACCAGTGTTTTGCCTGAATTTGGAAATCCGTTGTGTTTCCACGGATCAGTGCAAATGTGTTGGTTCACACATGGACTCTCAGTATACTGTAAAGTTCAGTCATTAGCTGTATCTTTAAATGTCTGCCTGATCACCTTCCAGAGACCTCAGCACATGATATGCAAATCAAGGGTGGACTCTTACCAATATTGAAAATAACCTTCTCTTGGGAGAAATGCAGTCTTGTCATTGCTGAACTGTGAATCGCATCAGCCAGTTAACAGGCTGTCTCCAGGGATTTCCTTCATTTAAGGACAATGGGTAGTTTTCTGAGATTGCAGGCCTAATCCGAGGACCTGACTCTTCAGAATGCTATCAGGCTCAAAGTAAGAAGTGGGCACTGCTCAGGCAGCAAGGAGATTGCAAAGCTACTTCAATGTGCCCTTGAAAGTACGCTTGAAATATAAAAGTTATGCATGTTGTAAGAGATACCTCCATCTGGCACCTGGTTCTCCTAGGATCTTCCACCAATCTTTCTTGTAGTACTGGGGTATAGGTTTACTCATGTGGAGTAGTGAAAGATTAGCCACTGACAAATCTTTGGCAAAAAAGTGCACTTTCTTGAGGAACAGGAAAGGTTTATATCAAAATAGCGAGATAGCCGGTTATGTTAGCTTAATCCTAGTTAATTGCAGATAACAGATTTTGTTATCTCCCAACTAATTGTCATGAAGAGTGGAATCACCTGAGTGCTGTGGGCCATGGCAAGAAATTTGGGAGAATCAGGTGAGTTGACCAGCAGGGACCTTCTCGACTTTGAGACCAAAAAGTCCCATTTTAACTAAGTGTTGGACATTGGGGCAAGACTCTAGTGGTGGCAAGAAACCTATTTACATGGACTAATGCCCATTAGAAGCCTCATCATTAGTTAATCTCACCGCACTAATATACAGTACCTATTTTCGACCACTGACAGGATAAAAATTAAATGCTGACAATATACAATATGAAAGTCAGAATGTGTACCTGGCGACTCTAGCTTTCTGTCTGCTCCTCTGGATCTCCAACCTGGACAGATGGCACCTCATCTCAGGGCACATCTCATGGGCAGTGACTGCACATATCCCACGTCCAGAGGCCTTGTCATCTGAAACAGACCAGCATCACCGTATCATCACAGATGATCACCAATCCACTTACAGCACACTTCTGCATTTTAATGCAGCAATTTGGAGTATGCCAGCACTTATCATGGGAATGCTGTTGCAAGGACACTTTGCATGCAAGAACAGGTACCTAGCTTACTGATTGGATCAGGGTGCATCCCAGGACAGCACACTTACTCTCTTGGCAGTCATTGATTTTGAGATTATTTTGATGCTCACAACATCTCTACCTTGCCTTGCATTGCCTTGCTTTTTAGTATTTTGCCCCAGCAGCCAGACCTAAAAGACACAATTCTTCTGTCGTGTCTTGCTTTTCATCATGAACACAAAAGCAGGCAGCTTGTCATGGCTTGTCATGGATAGTAATTATTCATCACAAAGGTGAACACGTTGGTACAGGACTATGCTAAGTCAGTGTTATACCTGGCCAAGGTGCCAGCACGTATGCACCAAAAACACTGCATTTGCTTCAACTAAACAGCCATGTCTCAAAGTCGAAGGAGAGAAGTCACCAATTAAGTCAGGGAGACATCCTTCCTTCACAGAGTCATTGCACAGTAAGTTGGGTCAGCTTATGATATCAGTCCTGATAGGGGATTGGGCATAGTCAATCAACTGATCAGGGCAGTCAGGGTCAGGGGGTCTGTACTTCTACAGTGCAGGAAGTGGGCCACAGTCAATCCTATGAGTCCAGTGCAACAAGTCCTGGGAGTTGAGAGAAAACAGTCAGACGTCTAGTTAAGTCATTTAAGGCAGTCAGTCCATGGGATCTGTCCATTAAAAGCCAAGAGGGAGAGTTTTCATGAGCCAGTGCTATGGGATGAAAGCTGAGGAACTTAATTTTGGATTGGAGGCAGTATGCTGGGATACAGTTTGAAGGGAGAGCAACATGATATACAAGTGGTGGCGAAAATAGAATGTTGAAAGTAAAAGGATTATAGAGAGGGTGTGAGTGACAGTCAGCAGCAGTCTAACTTCCATGGGGGCCAGCGGAATATTGAATCTGGCATGTTTACTCAATATTCCTGTGGCTACATAGCGTAGGATGGTGAGGTGTTTGTGTTAATATAGTGAGGAGATGAAGATTTAGATGAGGAGGTGAAGATTTAGATGAAGATGGAGGTTGTGTGCAGATTTGGGAAGTTCAAAGTCTATGGATTTGAAGGGAGGGATTCCATGAAGGAAATGTTTACATTTGGAGGTTCACCAATAATATAGAGAACAATGTGCAGTTTTAGTCTTCGTATTTAAGAAGGAAGATATTGGCATTGGAGGCATTCAAAAGAGATTGATTGGGCTGATTTCTGGGAAGAAGTGCTTGACTTAACAAAAATGACTAAACACATTAGACCTCTTCTGTTAGAGTTTAGAAAAATGAACACTGATGTTATTGAAACATAAACAATTCGATAGAACCTCGACACTAGTGGAAAAATCTTGAACTGGGAATGCAGAATAAATAGACACTCATTTATATGCATTGTGAAGGAATTTCTTTTTTCAGAAGGTAGTTAACATCTGAAGTTCTCAACCCCACAGAATTATGAAGACTAGATCACTGGAAGTATTTAAAGAGGAGATAGATAGATTATTGAAATATCAGGGAGCTGGACTATGGAGAAACTGGCACAATGGACAAATTGAGGCCCTGAGCAAATCAATCATGATCTTTTGAATGATAGGGTAGGCTTGAGGGGTAAAATGGTCTACTTCTGCTCCCATTTCTTATGTTCTTATGTTCAGACAGGTGGAAGGCAATGACTGTCTCCAATAATCTTCCATTGATAGTCATAGCATGACTGTCACTCAATCCTTCACTGTCAACATCCTAGGTATTATCTTTGACTGGAAACTGAACAGGTTATTTGTATAAATGCTGTGGCTGCTCGAACAGAAATTCACAGAGGACTGCTTTCTCACCTTACATTACACTTGTGGAGTAGATGCCCACAAACAACGCATAAACAATTGCTTCTTTCTAATGGAGAGCAATGGTCCTCTGTCGACAATGGTTTCATACCACAAGAACAGGTCAGAAGCGTGGAATTCCCCGTGTTCAGTAATTTACCTGCTGATTCCCTAAAGCCTGTCCACCATCTACAAGGGTTAACCGATTTTCTCTCTCTAACAGCATTGCCAGTGTGTTTACAAACACATGAACTACAGTAGCTCAAAAAAGCAGTTCACCAGTACCTTTTCAAGGAGAATTAGGGATGATCAACAAATTCCGGCCTCGCCAGTGACACCCACATCATATGAAAGAATGGAAAAACATTATGCAGGTATCTCATTCTACAGTATGCTTGATATTTCATCTTCTTCTACACAATATACCCAATCAGGTTTGGTTTGCTGACTGTAAGTAAAGGATGCTTTGAACAATGTGATGGTATGCAGTTTCTCTGAAGCTAATTGTTCATAGTAAATTAAATCTGTCCTTTACTCTGCACTACTCAGCACTACCATTTTGTCATCCCATATGATAAAACATGTCCTATGTAGATGTGAGTTCAACTTTTCTGGAACTTTGAATTATGATGTACTTCATCTGGGTGACAAATTAATCATGTGAGTAACTGTCATCAGAATTTGATGCAGGCCAAGATTTATAGTTAAAGGCATCAGGACTTGGCCAATCATGAAACTAATAAGCAATTATTCTGCCTGCTCCTGCCCCACCGAACTTATCTCCACCTATCTCGACTCCATTTTCTCCCCATTGGTCCAGGAACTCCATACCCACGTCCATGACACCACCCATGCCCTCCACCTCCTACAAAACTTCCAATTCCCTGGTCCCCAACACCTCATCTTTACCATGGACGTCCAGTCCCTATACACCTGCATTCCCCATGCAGATGGCCTAAAGGCCCTACGTTTCTTCCTGTCCCACAGGCCCGACCAGTCCCCCTCCACTGACACCCTCATCTGCTTAGCCGAACTCGTCCTTACCCTCAACTTCTCTTTCAATTCCTCCCACTTCCTACAGACAAAGGGAGTGGCCATGGGTACCCACGTGGGCCCAAGCTACGCCTGCCTCTTTGTAGGTTATGTGGAACAATCCGTCTTCCGTACCTACACTGGCCCTAAACCCCACCTCTTCCTCCGTTACATTGATGACTGTATCGGCGCCGCCTCATGCTCCCACGAGGAGCTCAAACAGTCCATCCATTTCACCAACACCTTCCACACCAACCTTAAGTTTACCTGGACCATCTCTGATACCTGTCTCTCCTTCCTGGACCTCTCTGTTTCCATCTCTGGCAACCACCTAGAAACCGATATCCATTTCAACCCCACCGACTCCCACAGCTACCTAGAATACATCTCCTCCCACCCACCTTCCTGCAAAAATGCCATCTCCTATTCCCAATTCCTTCGCCTCCGCCGCATCTGCTCCCAGGATGAGGCATTTCACTCCCGAACATCTCAGATGTCCTCGTTTTTCAAGGACCGCAACTTCCCCCCCTCAGTGGTCGAGAATGCCCGCGACCGTGTCTCCCGCATTTCCCGCAATTCATCCCTCACACCCCCTCCCCGCAATAACAACCAAAACAGAATCCCCTTCGTCCTCACATAACACCCCACCAACTTCTGGATCCAATGCATCATCCTCCGACACTTCCACCATCTGCATTCTGACCCCACCACCAAAGACATTTTTCCCTCCCCAACCTTATCTGCTTTCCGGAGGGACCACTCTCTCCGCGACTCCCTTGTCCGCTCCACACCCGGCACTTTTCCCTGCAACCGTAGGAAGTGCTACACCTGCCCCTACACATCCCCTCTCACCCCCATCCCAGGCCCCAAGAAGACTTTGCACATCAAGCAGATGTTCACCTGTACATCTGCTAATGTGGTATACTGCATCCGCTGTACCCGTTGTGGCCTCCGCTACATCGGGGAAACCAAGCGGAGGCTTGGGGACAGCTTTGCAGAACACCTATGCTCGGTTCGCACTAAACAATTGCACCTCCCAGACACGAACCATTTCAACTCCCCCTCCCATTCCTCAGACGACATGTCCATCCTGGGCCTCCTGCAGTGCCACAACGATGCCACCCGAAGGTTGCAGGAACAGCACCTCATATTTCGCTTGGGAACCCTGCAGCCTAATGGTATCAATGTGGACTTCACAAGCTTCAAAATCTCCCCTCCCACTACCGCATCCCAAAACCAGCCCAGCTTGTCCCCGCCTCCCTAACCTGTCCTTCCTCCCACCTCAAGCCCCACCCCATCTCCTACATACTAGACTCATCCTGCCCCCTTGACCTGTCCGTCCTCCCTGGACTGACCTATCCCATCCCTAACTCCCCACCTATACTCACCTTTACTGGCTCCACCCCTGCCTCTTTGACCTGTCTGTCTCCTCTCCATCTATCTTCTCCTCTATCCATTTTCTATCCACCTCCCCCTCTCTCCCTATTTATTTCAGAACCCCCTTCCCCTCCCCCATTTCTGAAGAAGGGTCTAGGCCCGAAATGTCAGCCTTCCTGCTCCTCTGATGCTACTTGGCCTGCTGTGTTCATCCAGCCCTACACCTTGTTATCCCAAGCAATTATTGATGGTAGGTATTTACATCTTCTACCAAGGGTACACTTTGCTTCTTCTGGTACTTTTTTTAAAAATGTGGTTCACAAATGAGGAATATTGGTTTGAATTTTATATTTTCTTGGCTAAGTGCCAGTTTTGCTGAGACTTTTTGAGGTTTTTAGATGTGAAGCCTTATGAATTTCACACCAAAACTTGTGTTCAACATGGAAATCCTTTAGAGCAAGCAGTGAGATGAAGTCACCAGATACCCACATTGACTTCCATGATGAGAAATCTTGATATCTAGTTTACTTGGCACATTTGATAGGAAACTGAATAGTGAGAGGCAACAGCATTAATAAAGTATTTAGTGAGTATTCAGCAAATTGCTGCTGCCAAGGAAAAAGCTCCCCTTGCAGTCTGATAGATGCATAGAAGAAATAGCAAGATGCTCCAGATGTCAAGCTAGGCCTTGCCAGACTCCCCGCATGATTCCATTGTCAACTATTGGCCAATGTTTCAATATCCCTGGGTTAGAGAGGGAAAAATCATACAAAATTCTCAGCCCTGGTTATTTTCCTTAAGATGCGTACATTTAAGCATATAGCTTTCAGTTGAACGGATCAGGCTCAAAGTCCAACATTCTGGAGTGCAGCAATCTCAGTTGATGAATGGCAAAGGCCATTCAGGCTTGCTTTAAGGGATCTTATGGAGTCATCCATCAATGAATCAATGCCTTCAGTAGAGGGATAAGAAAAAATACTTGAGTGTAGTGGAGAAATGCTCCTTTATATGTGACCAGATGTGGGTTTTATGCCAGCATATAAAGCTCATTCAGTACCGTCAGGATAGAAAATCAGCCCAGTTTTCTTTTTGCTTATCACACCTCAAGTGATTATTTCTGCACTGTGTGCTTTTGGAATTGTAAAGATAATAGCTGGATTTTGCAGTCATAATGATATTAATTTTGTTATTATTGTTGTTGTTATCATTCTGTCATTATTCATAAGAACATAAGAACCAGGAACAGGGTAGGCCATGTGTAAGCCCGCTCCCCCATTCAATAAGATCATAGCTGATCTTTTTGTGGCCTCAGCTCCACTTGCCCACTCTCAGAAGCCAACTCCTGAAATCTGCTTTGCAGAATTAAATGCAAAATCCAAAGTTTATTGTCAGTTATATGTTTCTCAAGAAGGAACATAATTGAAATCACCCCCCTATTTAAAAAATTTTAAGACTAGCAATTAGTTTTACTCCCTGATTTTCTGTCTGTGAGCATATTTCAAGCTGATAGGCTGCTTGCCCTGCTTGATAATATCACTGTTGGTGCATGTTTTGAGATCCTCTTCATATTGATGCCAGACTCAAATTGTGGTCAGAAAAGGAGAAAATTACATCAAAGAGATTGATAAAATATTATCAGTAGCTTTTATTGAAGTCAGTGGTGAGTGTATTATCTTTGTTCTTCATTGATCGAAAAGCTCAACTTAATTACCACTGGAATTAAAGACGTTCTACCGCATTGCATAAATCACACAGGTGAAACTAGATGATATAATGGAGATATATATTTGATTATAAAAATATATGAAATATATAAAATTTGCATGGCATGTACTCTTCTTCTGGCCAGGGAGTATTAGCTGATCTGTCATCATATTGAAAGTAAAATGTGGGTCTATTTCATTTTTACTGTGATACTTCTATCAGTAATTGACACAAAGAAGCAAAGTGGTAGAAGGACTTTAGATCACTGCAACAGTGCAGAATGAAAGATCAGATAAGAAATCCTCAGAAACTGATGCTGATAGTTTAATATTCATAAAATATACCCATGTTCTGGCTGAGACTTTCTGATGTAAGTCAACTTGTTAAATTATGCACAAAATTGTGGATCGTAGAACTTAAAAATCCCATGGCATCATATTAAGAGCCAAATTCTTAAATTCTACAAATGCAAAAGGTTAGATCCTTCCTGTTTTACATTGAAGTGGGAGATCAAGCTGCCTGAAATCTGTACTGTTTCAGTCAGTCTGTTGCACTGAAAACCTTCATGTGGCGTGCTATCTAGAATAGTAATTGTATTCTTCTCACCCTTGGGATTAATTAATCACTAGTGCCTGGATTGTCTTGGGTATTGCAATGTTGCTGCACTTATACCACATACTGTGGCATGTTACCATTGAAAATAGTGAGACACATACAGTAATTATTGTTACTCAGAATGTTCAAGATACTGCAAAACAGTTTTAATGGAATACTGCATATTGACAAAAACACCAATTAGGTTAATTATTAGATCTCAGTTATTTATGATACTGTCTGTCACACTGATATATTTGTAAAGATGTCATAGATGGTACCTTCATGATTTCTAAAGTGATAGTTATCTTTTGAGATAGACAAAAAGAAATCATGAAGGATAACAAGCTTGTCACGAAGTGAACGCAGAAGAATGGATTCCTCAAGAATCTGTTCTCACTGCAATTTGTTTAAACATGCTTACAAGTAATCTGTTTGCAATAGTATCCAAATTTTCCAATTGCACTGCAGATCCATCTGGCTTTCAAAGGCAGTGAGATAATTTTCACTGTAAGTAACATTATAAATCAGGGAATAATGGATGAGCAGTTGAAAGTTTGCATCTCTCTCAAATCTTATTTTCAATGAAATATTCAGGAAATTAGAATCACGATACAGCACCAATTTGTGACCGCTGCAAAAATAAAAACTGTGGGCCCATGTGTAGAAAATGGTGTTATATTTCTCCCTACAAACAAGGGCAAATACTTCATTAGCCGCTTTCCACAGTGGGGTTGGGGGAAACCTCCTATCCCTGAGTGGTGGAATGTCCATTCTGTACTAAATAATGCCATCACCAGTGGATTAGTACTGCAGGACAGCCTAATTTTGCATTAGCAGAATGACAACTGACTGTTAAGTTGTGGGTATGTGGGTGTGTAGATGGGTTGTCCAAAAGTCTGTGAAATCTTTTTGGATTGAACTGTAATCATGTACAAACATCCTTGTTGATTTGTCTTAGCCTTGGAATCCTTACAGCGTAGAAGCAGACCATTTGGCCCATCGGGTGCACACCACCCTTCAAAGAGCACCCAACCCAAGTCGACATAGATCCCGCTCCACCCCCCCCCAACACCCCACAGCCCCCCATCCCTGTAACCCTGCATTTTCCCATGGTTAATCCACCTAACCTACACATCCCAGGACACTAAGGGCAATTTAGCATGGCCAATCCACCTAACCAACCCTCACATCTTTGGACTGTGGGAGAAAATTGGAGCACCCGGAGGAAACCCACGCAGACATGGGAAGAGTGTACAAACTGGACATAGACAGTCACCTGAGGCTGGAATCAAACCCGGGTCCCTGGCCCTGTGAGGCAGCAGTGCTAACCACTGAGCCACCATGCTGCCCAATGCGCCCTCTCCCAGGTACATCTAGAAATTTGGTTAAAAGTGGGAATTCAACGGATATATCTTTTAAGTTGAATTTTAAATTTAGATAATAGCTTTAAAGTAGATTAAAAGTGCCTAATTATAAGAGGCATCTGCAAGATAGTGGCTGTTATCATTTAAGTGCCTGAGTTCTCTTGTCTAAAACGGTTACTGATCATAGCAGCTAAAAAGTGACTTCGAACAGCTCCATATAAGAAAGGAATTTTGGCATTGCATATTCAGTAAGGAGCACAGACAGTTTAAGATCAGCTACAAGAGACAAAGGCCAAGTAAGCATATTTGGAACAAAAACAGAAGTTGCTGGAAAAACTCAGCAGGTCTGGCAGCATCTGTAAGACAAGTCAGAGTTAACGTTTCGGGTTCAGTTCTGAGGAAGGGTCACCGGACCTGAAACATTTGATTTTTCTTCACAAATGCTGCCAGACCTGCTGAGCTTTTCCAGCAACTTCGGTTTTTGCTCCTGTTTTAGAGCATCCGCAGTTCTATCGGTTTTTATTGAGCATATTTGGAAATTCAGTTCAAAGCGGGAATTTGGTGCAGATGATGAGAGAGGAGTTTTAAGTGAGGTGTACTGAAGGAAGTATCCAGAGCAAGAGGTGAGCAGGTGGAGATAAAAAAAAGGCAATCAAGAGACTGACTTGCAGTGAGACCTGCAGGAGAGTGACGTCATGAATCAGAATGTGTCACAAGTGTAGAGAAAGCAGCTGATCGCTGAAGAGGATTGGTGAATGTTTCTAGTCTTGAAGCTAAAAGGAAGGCATTCAGCTTTTGTTTATGTCTCCAATTATTTCTTCTTCCTTTTCTTAATAATAGTTGGTTAAGTATATGATTGGTACAGTTTTTATTTAAAATTAATTACGATAAAGTGCGAAGAGTAGGGATTTAAGAATAATTGATAGAGTTTAAATGATATGACAATGATAACATGATTGGTGATGTGTTGATGTTACACCACATAGGAGCTGCTGGATACCAATGTGATACAGAGTGAACTTATCTGTAGTATGTATGTGCAGCTCAAGAAATTTTAGATCTGATTTGCAGAGCTGGAAGTTGCACCATGAAAGGAAAAGTTACTTTGCTCCAGAAGACAGTCACGCCGCTCAGACTAGGTAATTCAAACTTGAGAACTGTGATCAGGGACTGCAGGTGAGGCTGGTATGGGAACCTTTGGGATACAGTTTAGGAGCCACGGCTCCTGCAATTGTCCAACAGTTATGGGGTTCTTGCAAGTTTGTGTGAATGGAGGAAATTTCAGGAAGGATGAACGAACTTACCACAGCACAGCGTACAGAGAGCCACTCAAGTGGTGGGAAAAAATAGGAACGTAGTAGTGGCTGGAGACAGTATAATTGGAGGTATTGACACTGTTGTCTGCAGCCATGAATGTTAATCCCGAAGGCTGTGTTCCTTGCCTGGAGCCAGTGTTGCCAGGACTGGAGAGGAATATGGGGAGGGAGGGGAAGGATCCAGTTGTCATTGTCCACATTGTTGTGAACAACATTGGTAGGACTACAAAGGTAGTTCTGTTGAAAGAATTTGAACAGTTAGGAGCAAGATTATAAAGCACACCTCCAAGGTAATAATCTGAAGATTACAACTTGAGCTATGGGCAAACTGGCTTAGAGTAAATAATGTCAAGGCATGTTATATATGTTATGTTTTAATATGTTGTATATCCAACCAGCAACCAGGCCTCATTTTTAATCTTCTGATGTTTAATAAGAAATGTTTAATAAATTATCTCAGAGTAAAAGATCCCCTGGAAAACAGCAAAATGGCAGAATTTGGTATTCAATTTGAGAGTGACAAACTTAGGTTGGAAACAATTGTGTTGACCTAAAATTCGTATAATTACAAATGAATGAGGGCAGATTTAGCTGGAGTGAACTTGGGAAGGTGTTTAGCAGAAAAGATGGTTGACGAAAAATGGCAGATGGTTAAATAAATGGTTCATGTCACAAAACAAAGAAATATTCCAACAAGGACAAAAGATCTAGGAAAGGGACAAATAAATCATGGTTAACTAGAAAGATAAGGATAGTAACAAATTTTAAGAAAACAAACGTTTAGTTTGGCAAACATTGGTGGGAAGCAATAGGTTTATGAACATTTTGAAAGCCAAAAAAATGAGATAAAAAAGAAAAGAGACAAAAATAATTGAGGGTAAATTAGCAAGTAACATGAAGACAGAGACCATGAGATTCTTTAAGTACCTAGAAAGGAAGTTAGGGGCCAAAGTGAAGACAAGCCCCTTAGAGAATGAGGCTGGGGAAATAATCATGGACACCTAGGGATTAGCAGAGTAATGGAATAACTACTTTGCACCAGACTTCATGGTAGAAGATACTAATGGTATTCCAAAACATACTAAATAATCATGTGGTAAAAGTGGGTTACTGGCAAGAGAAATGAGATAAAAGCAACAGTTTACTAACTACATTCTGAATACCCTTTGGGAGATAAAAATGGATGTACGTGCTTTTTCATATATTCATGGCTCCAGAGGAATATAAATGCAGACAGCATGAGATAATTAGCAATATTCCAAAATTTGGAACTATATTGGGTGATCTGCTAGTTTATGGATGTGGGATTACAATGGAACATTGCTGACCAGAATCAAAATTCACTGCAACTGCTAGACAGAGCTCATCAGATAAATTTGAAACTGAACAAGAAAACATTTGCAATTAAAGAAACTCAAAATCAAGTATCTTAGGCAATGTAGAGACAGCAAAAAGTCTTCACTGGATCCCAAAATGTTGATGACACAAGAATGCAGGCTGTGTACTCCCTGTCCATTGTGTAGTATTGACCCTCACTATGTGCTCCACCTTCCTGATACCACCACTGCTAGATAGACACTCCCTAACATACATCCAGCTGAATAGTGGGCAATGTTGAAGGGGCAGGGGGCCTAACATGTCAAAGTGAGCCAATGCCATGTACATGCATTGATAACCCTGCTCCCACATGATGTAGTTGGCATTCATTGTATACCCCACACCACATGGAACTATACCACATGAAGCATAGGAGGATCTAGGCCCGACACAGATACATGGATAATCAGGTGAAAGAGGAAAACAAGTATACATTACAAACTCAATCTATGTCATAAGTATCAGCCATGGGCCCCATGGGCCCTCACAGAACTTTTTTATCCCCACCCTTCCCCTTGCACCTCACTGAGCTCCCCTGTTGTGTAGATGGGACAGAGGGAGCCTCCTTCATAATGGAGCCCAATGGCCCTGAAGGGTTGATGGGGTGACCTCAGGGGCTTTTCTGTCCTGACAGGAGACACATGCTGAAACTTGAATTTTCAAGAATTGGAGGGGTCAGATAGGGTAGAAGTACTCCCGCACATCTGGCCACTTCAGCAGACTCCTAAGTGTACATTGCCACATGGTGGCTCAGTGATTCGCACTACTGCCTCACTGCGCCAGCGACCTGGGTTTGAATCTGCCCTCAGGCAACTGTCTGTGTGGAGTTTGCACATTCTCCCCCGTGTCTGCGTGGGTTTCCTCTGGGTACTCCGGTTTCCTCCCACAGTCCAAAGATGTGCAAGTTAGGTAGATTGGCCATGGTAAATTGCCCATAGTGTTCAGCAATGTGTACGTTAGGTGCATTAGCATGGGAAATGTAAGGTTACAGGGGACAGGTAGGGGGATGGGTCTGGGTGTGATTGTCTTCAGAGGATCAGTGTAGACTTGTTGGGCCAAATGGCCTCTTTTCACACTGAATGTGTGTGGCCTGTGTGGGCCTCTGGCACTAGCCTGTCTCTGTGTGAGGACAGGGTAACTGGGCTATAGCCCAGCCTGAGGACCAATTCCCTGATGTGAGTGACTCCCCAGTGTGCCCTGAGGATGCTGGGCATGGCTTTCCAACCTGTCGACGGAGGGAGCCAGACAGACCCTGAGCTGTCTGCATCCCTCCAGCTTCTCAGTGAGGAGAGTTATAGCATCTTCAACACCTGCTGACTCTGTACATCTTTGAACATGCCCATCTAGATCTTCACTACCAGCAGCACAGTATCTTCACCTGCCATGGGATGATGGTGTCCAGCAGTCCTTTGAAGGCTGATAACCTGAGCATTTCTCCCTGACATATTGCCACTACTGTGGCTGTCAGCTCCCTCAGCAGCCTGCTGTCACACATGCACCCTTCACTGATTGAGCCCCCTGAGTTTCAGTGTCACTCCTGCTGGGCAAATAGGCAGACAGCCTTGTCAATGATACCCCTGAGCAGTCTATACGCGAGGTTGAGGAGGCATTCTCTGGGGGAGGTGGCTGCCTCTTGGCTGATGTGCTGCTCGACACACTGCCTGCAGCTGTAAGGTACAAAAGGCAGAAGGGATCATGGCCAATTGTTAGGGGCAGTGCCTCAATACAACACTGCCTGCTGAATGTTTGTGTTTCAGGGTTACAACACAAGGTACTTACTCGATTACCAGGACATGGATGTCTTTACATCGCCAAAGGGCCTGTCCTCTTTAGCCAGGGTGAATGGATAATGGCGGGGGAGGGCTGGTGGTTGTGTGTTGTAAGGACTCTGACATCCAGAATCCACACCCTCCACCTTGATTCATCTTCAGCTGCACTGCTGTGAGATGTCTTCTGCTGTAACAACATAAAAGGCCAAATGAGTTAGAGACAAATGGATAGCATAGCTCTTACAGCTGATTCATTTTGTAGAAAGATGTTGAGGTGTTCC
The DNA here is from genome assembly GCF_021869965.1 of Rhincodon typus. Taxonomy (NCBI): domain Eukaryota; kingdom Metazoa; phylum Chordata; class Chondrichthyes; order Orectolobiformes; family Rhincodontidae; genus Rhincodon; species Rhincodon typus. The sequence continues at coordinate 46,133,559 of NC_063342.1, read as the reverse complement.
ATGGCAGTGTGGAGTCAGCGCAGAGATGATGCAAGGGTTAGTAGTGTTGAGGAATGGGTGGGTGAGTAAGTGGAGTAACTGAGGAAAGATCTCATATGCAGCAGAGGCAGTGTGAGAGCTGAAGTTTGTGAGAGATGACTGCAGTAGCAGAGAAAGAGTGAGTGTAAGGTAGCAGAGATCAGAGTATGGCACTTAGCCTGGCAGCAAGGAGAAAGACTTTGACTTACTTTCAGTACTGCTGCCCAGTCCTCCAAGCCAAAGACAGGGCACTGACTTGGAAGGACATTGAGTAATGTCACTGCCTCCTCTCTCCATCCTCCTAGATGAGCTGCTGCTCCTCTGTAGCATCTCAACAACCAGGGCCTCCAGGTCCCTTTTGGAGAACCTTGGTGCCAACTTGCTCTTGTCAACCATCTCCATCTAGTCCCAGTCATGAGTATAGCAGATTCCAGCACTTCTCCAGGTGCACTTTATGCTCATAAAGATGGCACAGTCTCAAGCCATGCTGGTGTTATGATGGACGTATGGCAAGTTCCTCTGGGAATACAAATCACTGAGATAGCAAGAACTGCAGATGCTGGAGTCAGAGACAACAAAGTGTGGAGCTAGAGGAACACAGCAGACCGGGCAGCATCAGTGGAACAGGAAAGCTGACATTTCGGGTCAGGACCCTTCTTCAGAAAAAGAGTCCTGACCCAAAATGTCAGCTTTCCTGTTCCTCTGATGCTGCCTGGCCTGCTGTGTTCCTCTAGCTCCACACTTTGTTACCCTCTGGGAATGGTGTGTGGTAAGATGGGATGGAGAATGGACATGATACTCACCAGTGGGTCAATAGCAGCATTTAAAACAGTAAATTTGGTAAGATATGGTGAAAAACGTACCTCCATCAAACTTGACCTGAATCACACAGCTAAAAGTACATAAGATTTCATCCTGTGTAACATTTTGGAGCAGTAAGGATGATCATTTTTGAGACAGCTTGGTGCCTGGGGTCTTTGAGTTATGAAAAAACATCCTAATGACATCCACTGAATTTGTCCAGGTGTAGTGTGTTACAGACCTGTGAGTGTAGTTCACTCTGACACATCCAAAAGCTAGTAAGCAAGAAGCATCTCTCACCATTTCTCTCCAAATGAAAATCAAAAAGCCTAGATACCATAAAGAAAAACATTCTAAGATAATAGAAAACCTAGAACTACCTGATCAGCTCTTGAGTCGAAGATCAAACATTGCTTTGCAGACAACGTTGTATCACCATCATTTAAAAATATCCAAAAAGAACTGAGCAATACATTTCATCCTTCCTTTGTGGTATGAACTTTGCATCTGTGGGATTTGTTTTCCATGTCTATATTCCATCTTTAACATTTCTGTCAAATCATGTTACTTTCTTATTGGTGAATGTATGTGTGTGTACTTGGGCATTTAAATGGAGCACGGCTTTAAGTCACATATTCGCAAATTTGTAATTCTTTGTGCTGTTTGTTAAAGAACAAATTTTTTTTGTAATAAATAAAACTTATGAATTACTTTTGTTCTGAATAGCACCTCTCTTCTGTCAAAGACACCATGACGGCTAATGGACTATTACTAATAATAAGGATTGGTGGCTGTGTAGCTACTCAAGGTATCTCAGATGGTTCTGGTGGATCAACCAAAGCATGTATCAACTATAACTGGCCTTGGTCAGTCTATTCTCAATCTCTGATCTTTAACAAACTTCTATACATATGGTAGATAACAATCCAGGTCCACAGAGCTTCTTTAATTGTAGCCTGGTCATTTATTCTTAGTGTGAGTTTGTCTCCCACAGGACCAATTTACTTGATACAGCAATGCTTATGTTATATCCTATTACATAAGAAATTGGGAATAAATATTGAAGTAGTGAAGCATCCAACAGAAATTTATTATGGTTCAATATTATGCACAAGCATTACTTTCCTCAGGCACATAAGTGTCTGAACTAGTACTAAGCTGTGAATTCACAGCAAAGGAGCACGCTTCAAGTAAAATGTCACGCTTGTGGAGATCTGAAGTAAGATGGAATGAGAGATTTCTATGCCTTTAAGTTATTTGCTATAATGCATTGATAATATCATGAGTATTTCTGTGAGAGATATACTGACATACTGACCATGAGACAGTGCATGACATTTCGCTGAGAATGGTATATGTCATTTGCTTTACTGATCAGATACATTTAGAATTGTTCTGGATTACATTACCAGCATTGTGTTCAATTATTTTCACATTTTAAAATATTTCAAATAAAAGCTGCTGCAAAGTCCTTAAATCTTAATACTGCAATTTTCATATAAACCTTCCATTCATAATCAACAGTCATGTAAGGATAGTTGTGACGAAGAACTACTTATTTTCTGATAATTAGTGAACTAAATTATTTAAAATCAGTTTCAAATAAGCAAAACACTGAAGTGAAAAGTGAAACGAAGAAAATAAGCAATTATTAAAAATTGGAACCTACATTAATGAATTGCATTCATCCAAGTTTTTTGTTCCTAATGCTAGTGAAAAAGCAGGCAATGTGGAGTTTTAATGATGCTACGGAAACGTTTTTTTGAGTTGAATTGTTTTTGTTCTAGGTTACATGATTAATTTGATTTTTGAACTCTGTAATGAAGCCACATGTTACACATATATTTTGCAGGGACCGTAGCTGAATCAGTCATATTGCTTCACGGCTTGCCACAGAGCAGCCTGGAAAATATGCTGGGTATTAATATTAATGCCTTTGTTACTATAGTGCATTAAATGAAAATCTTTGTTAGGGATCAGCATAATGCATATTTTGTCCAGCATGCTACAATATTATTGTTGGGGTGAAGTGACTATTCAGTGAAGTAATGCTGAATCGACAGAGTTGCCTTGCTAAGCTGGTCAATGTTAGCATAATTGCTATGTAGATTGAATTCCCTAGATTCTATAGTGCCATGACTTTCCCATCTACTGTGTTGAAAAATCTGATTGATAATCTTGAGTACAGAAGCTGCTGTAAACCACTAGTTTTAATCAGAAGAAGACAGGACTGGAGTACGCGATTTAGTGCCTTGCGCCTGTTCCACCGCTCAATCAGATCACAGCTGATTGTGACCTAACTCCAGTCAGTCAGCTTTATTCGAAATATGTTGATGCCTTTAATTAGCCAAAATCTATCATAGATTAAAATTTTCAAATGATCAAGGCTCAATTGCTATTTATGGAAAAGTTTTCTAAACTTCTACCATCACCTGCACGCAGAAGTGCTTCCTAATTTTACTCCTGAACAATCCGGCACTAAAACTGAGGAGAAGTATTGCAGGAGGCTGAGGAAGGGGCTTTAACAAAGCTGCACCAACCGCTGAAGGAAGACCTATGCAGATCCAGTCTGCTGTGGTCTGCCAGCAGAAAAAATGAATTCTGTCCTTCAAAGCCATTTCAGGCATGCAGTGATAGTGTAAAGGCTAGATTGTTATGCATAGATCTACGAAGGAAGTGTCGGGCCTATCCCTATACACTTGCATTCCCCATGCAGATGGCCTAAAGGCCCTCCACTTCTTCCTGTCTCGCAGGCCCGACCAGTCCCCCTCCACTGACACCCTCATCGGCTTAGCTGAACTTGTCCTCACCCTTAACAACTTCTCCTTCAACTCCTCCCACTTCCTACTGACAAAAGAGGATGCCATGGGTACCTGCATGGGCCCAAGCTATGCCTGCCTCTTTGTAGGATATGTGGAACAATCCCTCTTCCGAAGCTACACTAGCCCTATCCCCCACCTCTTCCTCCATTACATTGATGACTGTATCAGTGCCGCCTCGTGCTCCCACGAGGAGCTCGAACAGTTCATCCACTTCACTAACACCTTCCACCCCAACCTTAAGTTCACCTGGACCATCTCCAATAACTCTCTCTTCTTCCTGGACCTCTCTATTTCCATCTCCAGCAACCACCTGGAAACCAATATCCATTTCAAGCCTACCGACTCCCACAGTACACCTCCTCTCACCCACCTTCCTGCAAAAAGGCCATCCCCTATTCCCAATTCCTTCGCCTCTGCCGCATCTGCTCCCGAGATGAGTCATTCCACTCCTGGACATCCCAGATGTCCTCGTTTTTCAAGGACCGCAATTTCCTCTCCACAGTGGTCGAGAACGCCCTCAACCGCGTCTCTCGCATTTCCCGCAACTCATCCCTCACACCCCCTCCCCACAATAACAACCAAGGCAGAATCCCCCTTGTCCTCACGTACCACCCCACCAGCCTCCGGATCCAACGCATCATCCTCCAACACTTCCGCCATCTGCAATCCGACCCCACTTCCAAAGACATTTTTCCCTCCCCACCCTTATCTGCTTTCTGGAGGGACCACTCTCTCCATGACTCCCTTGTCCACTCCACACACCCCTCCAGCCCCACCGCACCCGGCACTTTTCCCTGCAACCGCAGGAAGTGCTACACCTGCCCCTAAACCTCCCCCCTCACCCCCATCCCAGGCCCCAAGAAAACCTTCCACATCAGACAGATGTTCACCTCCACATCTGCTAATGTGGTATACTGTACCCGCTGTTTCCGTTGTGGCCTCCTCTACATCGGGGAAACCAAACGGAGGCTTGGGGACAGCTTTGTGGAACACCTACGATCGGTTCGCAACAAACAACTGCACCTCCCAGTCACGAACCATTTCAACTCCCCCTCCCATTCCTTGAACGACACGTCCATCCTGGGCCTCCTGCAGTGCCACAACGATGCCACCCGAAGGTCGCAGGAACAGCATCTCATATTTCGCTTGGGAACCCTACAGTCCAATGGTATCAATGTGGACTTCACAAGTTTCAAAATCTCCCCTCCCACTACCGCATCCCAAAACCAGCCCAGCTTGTACCCGCCTCCCTAACCTGTCCTCCCACCTATCCACTCCTCCCACCTCAAGCCCCACCCCCATCTCCGACCTACTAGCCTCACCCCACCTCCTTGATCTGTCCGTCCTCCCTGGACCGACATATCCCCTACCTAACTCCCCACTACACTCACCTTTACTGGCTCCAACCCCGCCTCCTTGAACTGTCTGTCTCCTCTCCACCTATCTTCTCCTTTATCCATCTTTTATCCGCCTCCCCCTTTCTCCCTATTTATTTTAGAATCCCCTTCCCCTCCCCAATTTCTGAAGAAGGGTCTAGACCCAAAACGTCAGCCTTCCTGCTCCTCTGATGCTGCTTGGCCTGCTGAGCTCATCCAGCTCTACACCTTGTTATCTCAGATTCTCCAGCATCGGCAGTTCCTACTTTCTCTGTAACAGTGTTGGGCCCACAATTGTCTTTTATTTGATGTTCTGCAGTCCTGCTGTGGAATGCAAGAGTCGCATGTTACTCTGAAAACTCACTTCAACACTATTTTAGAAGAGGCATTTATTTCATTTTAAATGAGGTGTTCAGGCAATGATTGTGTTTGTAGCAAGAGAACCACTTCCAACACCAATAAATAGAGGCATTTAATTCCATGGCTAAAACAGCAAAGAAAGCAACTTCAGGTGAATACTTTGACTATTCATACAATCGTGTTTTCTGGGAAATAGTAATTGCTTAATATGTATATTTGCCCTGAGAAACCCTGACGAATGGTGTAAACCCAAATGTTGACTTTTCTGCTCCTCTGATGCTGCCTGACCTGCTGTTTTCCTCCAGCTCCACACTGTATTGACTCTGACTCCAGCATCTGCAATTCTTTCTATCTATGCTTATCTATTCTGATGGCCAATGACAATGTTTGCAAGAATATCTTTTATAAAATTGCTTGTACACATGGAAGTACACATGCTTGTACACATGGCATTTTCCTGACCATGATATCTTAAAACTCGGCTGTCCATTCCTACCTGCCTACTGATGCCAACCAAATCATGGTGTAAGCTAGGCAATATTAGGAATGATTTGAATTTTACCAAGTTTAACTGATATTTAATTATTTATTTACATACGTTGGGCCAATTGACAAATTCAGTGCCTGCCCAGTCTCCACATTATTGAGGTCAGGTTGTAATTCACAAAGCGAAGGGCAAGGCATCCACCATATCTTATGTGTTCACCCCTCTCTGAAAACCAACTTGGCAAGGGAATTTAAATTCAATCACAGGTTTCCTTACACTTGTACATCTTCATATTTTTTCAGATCTGTATTCATTGCCTGTCCTTTTGTAAGCAAAAGACACTGCACCTTTTTATTTTGCATTGAACAGAATCTTGCAAGACTATCGTTCTCTGGTGCCTCATCCACAGCAACAGCCTGACCAATTAGAATTATCTTGCCTACTAATCCACATCCTTTTTTATGCTTTCGATCCCCATTTCACAGAATAGTAATTTATAATGACTGCCTTCAGGCATTACCTGAGTTTTCATTGTCCCTGAAATGCATCACCAGCAGTAAAACCGATTTTGATGGTTCTTCTTTCCCCAAGATATGCTAAAACAGTCACCCAGAGGTCTTAGATGGCTACAGGCTACATATCTCTTTGACAGAGACTGTTTCCCTCCTGCACCTGGTTGTGATACTTCACAAAGACAAGTAGCAAGTAATTAGGAAGGTAACTAGCATGTTGGCTTTTATTAAAAGAAGATTGGAACAAGAATAAAGATTGTATGTTAAAATTTCATAAGACTTTGGGGAGATCGCACCTGCAATGTTTTTGCATTTTTATCTCCATATTTTGGGAAAGATACAGTTGTATTGGATGCAGTACAGTGAAAGTTCACTAGATTGGTGCCTGGAATGAGAGGGTCACCTTATAATGAGAGGTTGAGTAAATTGGCCCTATATTTTCTGAAGTTTAGTGAATTCATTGAAATGAATAGGATTCTGAAGGAGCTTGACAAGGTAGTTAGTGAAAGGTTGTTCCCCTGGCTGGTTAATTGAGAAAATGAGATCAGTTTCTGATCAGTTAGAACGGAGATTAGGAGAAACTTATTTACCAGAAAGTTGTGAATCTATGGAATTCTCTGCACGAGAGGACTGTGGATATCCATAGTTGAAAATATTTGAAGCTGAAATAGATTTTTGATTTCTTGGGAATCCAGACCAATGGAAATTGAATGGAAAAGTGGAATTGAAGCTCAAGATAAGCTTTGATCTTATTAAATGACAGAGCAAGCTTGATGTCCTGTATAGTCTGTTACTGATCCTATTGCATATGTTCTAAAAGAATTTAATCGGGTAAATTAAACTTGATTTAACTTTAAAAAAATTCATACTGGCTTTTCTTAATTAATCTACACTTGCAGAAATAATTGTTAATGTTGTCCTGTAGTACAACTTTGAAAAGCATTCTCACCACCAAGGTTAAATTGATTGACATGTAGTAACTGAGTCTGTCCTTACATTTTTTTTTGAACAAGAGTTTCACAAGAGTCTTTTTAGTTCTCGGGAACCATAACCGTCTCTAGGGAAGATTGGAAACTTGCGGCAAAGTCTCCACAGTTTCCACCCTGAACGCCTTGTTCTCAGATGCATCTCGTCCACCAATTATCAACTCTAAGTAAGGTCAGCCCTTCTGGTATCTCTACTTTATCATTTTTAATTCAGTATTGTCATGGTTATCTCTTCTTTCAGTATTCGTTTGGTAGTAGTCTCTTCCTTGGTAAAGATGGATATGAATTATTCATTGATTGCCATTGAATGCTCAAATGGCCATCGGTGTGAAGTTATGATATTCGCATTGGGGTGGCACCGTGGCTCAATGGTTAGCACTGCTATCTCACAGTGCCAGGGACCCAGGTTCAATTCCAGCATCAGACAACTGTCTGTGTGGAGTTTGCATGTTCTCCCTGTGTCTATACAGGTTTCCTCCAGGTGGTCTGGTTTCCTCCCACAGTCCAAAGATGTGCAAGTTAAGTGGACTGGCTACACTAAATTGTCCATAGTGTCCAGGGATGTGTGAGCTAGGTGGAATCGTCATGGGAAGTGCAGGGTTACAGGGATAGGGCAGGGCAGTGAGTCTGGGTGGGAGAGTCATATTGGGCCAAATGACCTGTTTCCGCACTGTGGGAATTCTATAAATATATCCTATTCTCAACAATATTGCTGAATTCATGCAGTTAACTGTGGGGACCTTTGCAGAAATATTTCAAAAATATTGACGAAATGATTCAGAGGCTTCCTGTGTGATGGTAGTTGAACCGGAGCTCCTGATACCACACTGGATCCCTCCAACAAGGGTTCTTTACCAGAAACAGAGGATTTGAGCTGGGAAAGCCTCTTTCTTTCAGCAGGCATCTTTCCAGCCTATCAAACACTCTCCAAAGCAGAAACTGGAACATGGCAGTTCCAAACTGGTGGATTCCATTAAGCATGCACTTAATCAGAAAACAACTACCAAGAAATTCTTGCTTAAAAATAAAGTTCCAGTAACCTTTCCTTGACGTGGTGAGAAAAATCTGTATCAGCTATCCACAATCCTTCAAACTCCACCCTTCAAATATTCGTTATAAAGCCTTCATAGCATTCCAAATTTGACACTGTCATTCCCGGACCTGATCCAGCAATGCCTCCTTCCTTACAACGTCAGAAATATATTTGTTGAGAAAAAAGTCAAAACATCTTCCCTTCTGCCCCATCCTTTCACATTATTACTATTCCGTCTATGTTAAGGTAAGTGAAGTTTCCCACTATTATTACTCTATATGCCTTGCATCTCCGTAATTTACAGAAAATTTGCTGCTCTATATCTCTCTTCTAGCCCCTCAAAATACAACTAGTACTGTAATTGTAGTCTATTGTTTATTAAGTCTAATCAATTCCTTGACCTCTCCAGAACATCTTCTCCCTCTAGTACTGTAATATTCTTATTGCTCATTACAGCTGCCACTCTTCCTTTCTTACCTTCCATAACTTTTCCTGTCTCCAGAAATACTCAGCATCCAATTCATGTACTTCAGCCAGGTCTCTGCTATTGCTGTAGTAGTATATTATGACATAATAGTTTACATCTGTAGCTCACCAACGTTATTTGTCTCACAGTGTACTTCTGTAAATTCGTAAACTTGAATTAGACCTAACTGTCTTTTTGCATGAGATAACAAGGTGTAGAGCTGGATGAACACAGCAGGCCAAGCAGCATCAGAGGAGCAGGAAGGCTGACGTTTCGGGCCTAGACCCTTCTTCAGAAATGGGGGAGGGGAAGGGGGTTCTGAAATAAATAGGGAGAGAGGGGGAGGCGGATAGAAGATGGATAGAGGAGAAGATAGGTGGAGAGGAGACAGGCAGGTCAAAGAGACGGGGATGGAGCCAGTAAAGGTGAGTGTAGGTGGAGAGGTAGGGAGGAGATAGGTCAGTCCAGGGAGGACGGACAGGTCAAGGGGGTGGGATGAGGTTAGTAGGTAGGAGATAGGTGTGGCGCTTGAGGTGGGAGTAGGGGATAGGTGGGAGGAAGGGCAGGTTAGGGAGGCAGGGACGAGCTGGGCTGGTTTTGGGATGTGGTAGCGGGAGAGGAGATTTTGAAGCTTGTGAAGTCCACATTGATACCATTGGGTTGCAGGGTTCCCAAGCAGAATATAAGTTACTGAACCTGCAACCTTTGGGTGGCATCATTGTGGCACTGCAGGAGGCCCAGGATGGACATGTCGTCTGAGGAATGGGAGGGAGAGTTGAAATGGTTCGCGACTGGGAGGTGCAGTTGTTTAGTGCGAACCGAGCGTAGGTGTTCTGAAAAGCGGTCCCAAAGCCTCCGTTTGGTTTCCCCGATGTAGAAGAGGCCACAGCGGGAACAGCGGATGCAGTATACCACATTAGCAGATGTGCAGGTGAACATCTGCTTGATGTGGAAAGTCTTCTTGGAGCCTGGGATGGGGTTGAGAGGGGAGGTGTAATGGCAGGTGTAGCACTTCCTGCGGTTGCAGGGAAAAGTGCTGGGTGTGGTGGGGCTGGAGGGGATTGTGGAGCGGACAAGGGAGTTACGGAGAGTGGTCCCTCTGGAAAGCAGATAAGGGTGGGGAGGGAAAAATGTCTTTGGTGGTGGGGTCGGATTGCAGATGGCGGAAGTGTCGGAGGATGATGCTTTGGATCCGGAGGTTGGTGGGGTGGTACGTGAGGACGAAGGGGATTCTGTTTTGGTTGTAATTGCGGGGAGGGGGTGTGAGGGATGAGTTGCGGGAAATGCAGGAGACACGGTCGAGGGCGTTCTCGACCATTGACGGGGGGAAGTTGCGGTCCTTGAAAAACGAGGACATCCGAGACGTACGGGAGTGGAATGCCTCATCCTGGGAGCAGATGCGGCGGAGGTGAAGGAATTGGGAATAGGGGATGGCATTTTTGCAGGAAGGTGAGTGGGAGGAGGTGTATTCTAGGTAGCTGTGGGAGTCGGTGGGGTTGAAATGGATATTGGTTTCTAGGTGGTTGCCAGAGATGGAGACAGAGAGGTCCAGGAAGGTGAGAGAGGTGTTAGAGATGGTCCAGGTGAACTTAAGGTTGGGGTGGAAGGTGTTGGTGAAGGGGTTGAACTGTTTGAGCTCCTCGTGGGAGCACGAGGTGGCGCCGATACAGTCATCAATGTAACGGAGGAAGAGGTGGGAGTTAGGGCCAGTGTAGGTACGGAAGAGGGATTGTTCCACGTAACCTACAAAGAGGCAGGCATAGCTTGGGCCCATGCGGGTACCCATGGCCACTCCCTTTGTCTGTAGGAAGTGGGAGGAATTGAAAGAGAAGTTGTTGAGGGTAAGGACGAGTTCGGCTAAGCAGATGAGGGTGTCAGTGGAGGGGGACTGGTCAGGCCTGCGGGACAGGAAGAACCGTAGGGTCTTTAGGCCATCTGTATGGGGAATGCAGGTGTATAGGGACTGGACGTCCATGGTAAAGATGAGGTGTTGGGGACCTGGGAATTGGAAGTTCTGGAGGAGTCTTTTTGCATGATTCAATGCAATACTTATCATTTTTATTTCAGTGTTATCAGTCTCTCATAATCCTTTTACTCTTGGTTCTCCTTGCACCTTGTATCTCTTTGCTAATGTTACATCCAAGGCATCCGCCTGTTATATTATTTAATTGTTTTTATAGTTCTGATGAAAGATTATTGTTTTGAAGTGTTTACAAAGTTTTTGTTTCTTTCCACAGATGCAGTCTAACTGCTGAATATTTTTAGCACTTTTGTTTATATCTCAGGGAGTAATTTTTTGTTATAAACTAGGATGCCATTAATTCACAATTGCAATGCCTCTCTTCAAGAATATTCCATTTCATTGGGTGGATTATGTACACAAGATCTTAGAGACGCTATTTACCTTGAAAAAATTCCATTATTAAAATGAGCACCACTGTTTGCTCACAACCGTACATTTGACCTGACATCACAATGGTGATTAATAATTTTCACTGTAATCATTTTCAAACCATTGCGTTAGTACATGCTTCTATCCAAAATAATGAGCATTTGTAGCAGACTGTAAGTAGGACTTTATAATGGACGGGAAAAGTATTTTACAGCAAATTTTAAATGATTGCCTGATTTTAAACTTGTGTGGTATAGATTACGGGGACGGTAAAATCACCAGATTATTGGTTTACTTGAAAGTCATTTTATTTTCATCATAAGCTGACTGCTTTGTTGGTGCATCTCTGATTGTTGACAGGGGGTGGTGCCAAGACATGTAGACCAATAAAAATACAGTCAATCTCTGTTTCTCTAATGAATTACTTGATTTCAACTTGAACACCATACCTGTTAATATATGTGACTATGAGAGAAAGAGGTAACTAGGATTGGATCTACTAACACTGTGACCTTTGCTGCAAAATACACATACCTGAATGTGTGGTGAGGGCAGGAATAGACTCAGTCAGGATAACCTTGTCCCTGCTCTTCTCCACAACCTATTCCATTACTAAATTCTTTGGCACTGACTGCTTAGAATCATACATGAACAATACATTGGACTACTGCAATTGTCTATAGCAGCATATCAGTCTGAGTCAGTACCGTCAAACATGGCTTGGACAAAATTAAAAGAAAACTATTTGATAATCACATATTTCACATTCCCTCTGGTTCTCACCATCTCTTAAGAAAAAGTCAATCACATCAGCCTATGAAAGAACAGTAACAAAGTAATTACATGTCACTCTGGATTTTGGAGATAGTTTAGACTAAAGAAAATGACTGACACGGTATTCCAAGGTCCTTTTATTTTAAAATTGACTTTTGAATTAACAGCATGTCTGCTCCAAGTTACTTTATTCACTGTTGAAAAATAAACAGAATGATAATTCCAGAACTCTGAAATGTTACATAGGTTAACAAAATACTTTTGGACATATGAATATATGAAAACAGATTCTGATTACAAAGGCAATTGAGTTTGTATAGTGATCTTCGTGAACTAGGATAGCTGATATTAGAATAATACTGTTCTCAAAAAGAATATTTATAGAGGGAATATTAGTTCCCTGATTAGCAGAAACATAATAAAGTTTAACAAATTAAAATGAAATAACTTCAATTCTTATTACCCCAAACTCTAATACCACTCATTTTGACAGTAATATCCTCTCTTTAAGAGTTGTTAATCTTTGGAATTCTCTACAACAAGAACAATGGATGCTGGATTGTTGAACATATTCATGGTTGGGTCATCACACTAGACACCAGTCAAAACCTCCTTCGTAAATAAAAATCCAGGTTGTATGATGTACTTGCAACCTTATTGAATTCTAAATGAGCCCTGAACAGAGGTTAGGAAGCCATCATGGCCTGCAAAAATAAATTCAAAACTTCCCCAGTTGGGCCCAGAAAATCAGGAGTACTCATTTGAGTTCCAGAAGGAAATTCCAAGCCCAAGCTGTGGTGGGCAACCCCTTATCAGCATCAGTCATCCCCAACAAAACATTGATTTGTTTTATTGTCAGCAGCCACCTCAGTGCAGTGGGAGTTCTCCTGATGCTCCAGCCATTTACTCTCTTCACCCTGTAACCAGCGGTTACCAGAATCTTCGGTGTAAGATTGCTCGCTTTCTCTCTCTCTCTCTCTACATGCCGTCATTCGTATGAAAAATATGACTACAAGCATAGAATTTGCTGGAGAAACTCAGCAGGTTTGGCAACATCTGTGGCGAGAAAACATAGTTAATGTTGAGTCCGGTGAGATGTCCTCAGAACTGAATAGTTCTTAAGAAGGCTCACTAAACTCAAAATGTTAACTTTTTTCTCCATAGATGCTACGGGACCTGCTGAGATTTTCCAGCAATCTTCATTTTTATTTCAGATCTTCAGCATCCACATTTCTTTGATTCATTTCAGTGTTTATCATAAACATGTGCACTTTTACTTTTACATGCATAGCTGTTATTATGTGCAAATTATGGTTAAAGACCACGAAGTAAGTTGTATATATGAATATAGGTATCTAATAAAATATTTATGCATGTTTCCCTGTTTAGACTAGATGTTCTAGAAATCCACTGGCAGCATGCACATTTAATGTAAGTACATTGAAATAAAAACAGAAATAAGCCATTTGGCCCCTTTGTGTCTGCTCTGCCATTCAAAAAGATTATGTTCTAACTCTCCTTTACGGTCTGAAAGGAGTAGCCTGTGTCAGTGCTATGTCCCAGGTGAAGAGCAGTGAAGGGAGAAGGTTAATGTCTTCTGTGCTGCGTAAGATTAAGTGTTACCATCTTTTCTCTGCTATGTCAAGTGCACAGAGCCAGCACTGACTCTAACTTTGCAGCTGCACACATATCTCACGAAGGCTCATGGACTACAACTCTGACTATTCCATGCATCTTACCCACCTCATCCTCCAAAACCACAAACACTTCCTGCCTTTTGTGTTTCCAATCATCACTCCTTATCCTGCATCAGCGCTATCTGCTATTCCATCTATGTCCATTAAATTAGTTGCCCTATTTGTATTGTTGCCGAAAAAAATTGGTTCAGTCCCAGAGTGATGTCTCCACATCAAACTGAATGATGTATGTATTTACCAGATTGGTTGCTCTTGACCTGAAGGATTAACTGTGGCCATCTCCTGAACTGGAATCAGATGAGCCCCTTGACACTCTGTGGTGGAACCCAGGGTGAATCATTATCCCCCATTTTCCCCCATTAAGGATTGATTCTATTTGACCTTTATACATAGATGTTTGGTTGAAGCACATGCAGTGTGTTTATTGTGTTAGCTTCTGGCACAGGCTGTAAGTGTGACATTTATGTAACAGGGTGCCCTCCAGCAACAAATTTATCTCTTTGACTGTCCAGTGTTCTGAACTGTGACTAGCTGTTGCCTCTCCCTTTGAAATAAAACCGATACAACCCACAAAGCTTGTCAGCTTCCAAGTGAGTGCAACGTGAGTGAAGACTAAGAAATGAAGCGACAGCCATCAGGTACATGCTGTGTAGTTGCATGAGATATGTATATATGTATCACTGAATCGAAGGCAAACTGGCAGAAGCATGTAAGTGTCCCTGAACATCAGGTAAAATCCTGAAAGGCCGAAGTTGTGTTTGAAAGCTGACTTGATGATGCGGTGCAGCTGGTGGTTTATAGTTGCCAACTTGTTTGAAGAAAGAGTGGAGGAGAACAGTGTCCATGGAGCATGTGGTGGTGAAGACACAATTGTCTGAAGGTAAGGAAAAACAAGTGACGAGTGCTGTCACCAGATAACCATTCACACCAGGAACTGATGCCATTTGGCGAAGGACAGGAGAACCCGAAGGTGAATAGAAAGTTGGGCCATTAATGAGATGGAAATGCATGAAAATATGGTGGTCAACACGCATTGGTGAGATTCTGACTCTCTAATTAAACTTTAAATCAAAAAATCAGAAATTATTTTCTCAACATAAAAGTTTTTTTGTTTTTATTTTCTTCATAGTTTTCCACATTTCTCACCATTTCCCACATCACTCACAGGAGTGGAGAATTCCAAATATCATACAAAAGTATGAAGGGATAGATCTTTACTTTGTGAGATAGCATAAATTAGGTGATAGCAGATCAGAAGCCTTACATGTCTCCTATTCATTTTCATTGATTTCATTGATTTCAATGAAAATAAAGAAAACACAACAATGTTAAGCGGGTGCTGATTTATTTTTCCTTATTTTATGCAAAGGCTCAAAAGCAAGATTTGCATTTAAGCATTTGCATTTAATAAGCCAAGTTTTATTTCTAGATTTGTGATGATGATAAGTTGATGGTTTTCAATGTACTCAGGCAACAAAGGCAAGTACAATGCAGGTGCAGAATGAAATGTTCCTTCTCCCTGATCATTTACAATTGTCCCTCCACTGACATTGGAACAATATGCTTTCTGTGTACATCTGGAGCTTACAGGAACAACACCTTAATAGGTTTCAAATAGGTAATTTATAGCCTTCCAAATTCACATTGTGTGCAATAATTGTAGATCACGCCACAGGCAGCTTTTTTGTTTCCTGTTTCCTATGGAATCCTATGTTTAATAAGCCCCCATGGTCTACAACCTTGGTCCAGCTGCAAAGGCCATTTTTTTTTTGTTTTATTTATGCTTTATCAGCTAAGAGATATAGAACCTCCACTTTGAAATGCATTTCCACTCACTTGTCTGCAGTCACCTTCTGCTGCTGCTTTCAGATTGGAAGAATTCCACTTGGCCAGCTCTCCTGCCATCCTTTTAGTGCTGCCAAACCGGCCTTCTGGCCATTAATGGCTGCTCTAGGAAAATCTCATTCCACAACTCTTTTTTCACATAGTGCAGGTATCTCTACACAGACTCCTCAACCCCCACAGCAACAATTTGAGCCTGCAGAGAAAATTCTGTTCATTAACAAAGTTTCTTTCACCACAGATGCTATCCGACTGTGGAGTATTTCCAGAATCTTCTGTTTTAATTTCAGATTTCTAAAGTTTTTGCTTTTGCAAGATATTTCAGTGTTAGAATCTGACAGCATTCAGGCATGCACCCTTGTCTGCCTTCCTTCTCGTATAATCCCCCTGTAATATAAGGCAGTGACACACTTAGATTCTTACTTTGATAGCTTCAGCTAATTATAAAGTGCAGCAGTGAAGCCCTCTCACTTGGGTGGTTTGCAATTGTTAAAAAAGTGGAAAAATTATTTTTATATAAGTATCACAAACCTCAGATTGCACATTGATACTCTCCACTGCCTCCAACCATATTGCTTCCACTAATTGTTTCATGGAATGTGGCCTTCCATAGGAAATGCAGCCACCAACCAACACTTACCCAATCTCACAGTGGACTTCCATTATGACTATTTCCAATGCATCTTGCCAAAAAAAACACAATTCAGCGCACACCAATATTTGTGTGCTGCTACCTCAATGAGTTATCAGCAAAAATAAAATAAATCCACCTGAGGGTGAGTAAAACCCTTTAAGGATGGTTGCTATTTTCAGATGTCCCTCTGTTCCTCTTCTGTAACCAACCAATTACAGCAAGGTGCAGATCCCAGGCACTGAGAATTTACAAGATTATCTGAGTAAAAGCTTAGTTAGTGTGGGAGAGTTAGTCTGACAATTTTAACTTGGCCATCCTACCATAGTGCTGAACTCACACCAGAGGCTGGTGGAATCCCAAAGTGATAACAGTCCAAGTCCAGAGCCTATAACAAATAAATTTGTAACCTATAACAATAGGACTGGGGATTGTGATGCAACATTAAACTGACAGACCAATGCAACAGACCAATGGCTGGAATACAAGTAGTGTATCAAATTTGTGCTACATACTAAGTATAGTAACTTCTGAGTTTAACCTCACGGCTGTTCATTCACATACAGCTCAGTAGGAGCTCAATCTGCATTATCTACAGCAAAGCTAAACTAAATAAAGCTAACTTCAACCTCCCAACAGGAAAAGACATTCTAGTTGGAGTTGATTTTGAGAGTCTTTCTGCAACTTAATTTCACCTGGAGAAAAAAAAAGAGAATTTCTGACAAAAGGAGAGAGCAGACTGCCAGGTTTTCTGGCACTGCACTGAAGATTGACTTTGACTTGGTCTTTTCTCCTTGGTCCAGTCCCTGTCCACTTACATCTGGGATTCCTCTGACACTTTATACCAGTCTCAGAATTTCCAGTTTGTAGGCTCAAACCGCCTCCTCTTTACAATGGACAATGCAATCCCTTTACACGTCCATCCCCCACCAGGATGGTCTCAGGACTCTCCACTCTTCCTGGAGCAAAGGCCTGAACAGTTCCCACCCACCTCCAACCACCTCCACGTGGCCAAGCTCATCCTCATCCTGAACAACTTCTCTCATAACTCCTCTCATTTTCTTCAGGCCATGGATACCTGCATGGGCCCCAGTTATGCCTGTCTCTTCATGGGGTATGTGGAACATTCCTTGTCCCAGTCATATTCTGGGCCCCACCCACAACTCTTTCTCCGATATATCAATGATATCAATGGTGATACTTCCCTCTCTTGTCTGGAATTGGTAAAGTTCATCAATTTCGATTCTAATTTCCACCATGCCCTCACTTTCACCTGGTCTATCTCTGATTCCTCCCTCCCTTCCCCTATTTCCATTTCTGGGGATAAACTGGCCACTAATATCTATTATAAAATCACCGATTCCCACAGCTACCTGGATGATCCATTCTCGCATACTGCTTCCTGCAAAGACTTTATTCCATTTTCCCAGATTCCCCATCTCTGTCACATATTTTCCGATAAGGCCAACTTCGACAAATGCCCACCTTTTTCCTCAACCAAGGATTGGCTAGCACCGTTGTTGACAGAGCCCTCAACTAGGTCTGACCCATCTCCTGCACTTTTGCCCTCACTCCCACTCTTCCCTACCACAACAGCGATAGAGATCCCCCTGTCCTTACCTACCATCCCACCAGCATCCACATCCAGATGATCATCAAGCACTATTTCCATGACCTCTAGCGAGATGCCACCACCAGACACATATTCCCATCCCCTCGCTTCCCTTGTCTGCCTTCTGCAAGGACTGTTCCCTCCGGGACACCTGGTCCACTCTTCCTTCACTCCCATTACACCCCCACAGCCCCACAGCACCTTCCGCTGCAACCGCCAAAGGTGTAACACCTGCCCATTTACCTCCTCCCTTCCACTATCCAAGGGCCCAAACACACCTTCCAGGTGAAGCAGCACTTTACCTGCACTTCCCACAATCTAGTCTACTGCATTCGCTGCTCACAATGTGGTCTCCTCTACATTGGGGAAACGAAGCGTAGACTGGGTGACTGCATCGCAGAACACCTACATTCTGCCCACAAAAAAGACCCTGAGCTTCCAGTTACCTGCCACTTTAACACACTACCATGTTCCCTGGCCAACATCTCTGCCTCAGGCTTGCTGCAGTGTTCCAGCGAAGCTCCAAACAAGCTGGAAGAACAACACCTCATTTTCCACTTGGGGTCCCTGCAGCCTCCGGACTCAATATCGAGTTCAATGTTTTTACAGCCTGAACTCTTTCATGTTCTGGCCCCCAAACCCACACACGAGGCCTTGTTATCACATAGCGTACCTTTACACACTAACTATTGTTAGTCACTAACAGTCTCCATTAACAGCTATTCATCCTCCCAGCCAGATTGTTATCCACTCCATGTGTCCAACTGTTTTTTCTCTTTGGGTTCTATGCCCACCTATCATTTAATCCTTACCCCCTCCCTCCACCCTATCTTCTGCACATGAACTGACATTTTCCTAGCTACCATCAGTTCTGAGGAAGGGCCACCCGACCCAAAACATTAACTCTGATTTCTCTTCACAAATGCTGCCAGACCTGCTGCACTTTTCCAACAATTTCTGTTTTGTTATTGGGGATTGTGATGTGGGTAGTGGAATAGAGAAGTGATTTCCTGTACTCTCAATGGGGCAGGAAGCCGTCCCGATGCACAATACAATCATTCAAGACACAGCCACCAAGATTAATGTCAAGGTGTACCCTCAGGATCATTATATCCCTGTCACTATCTGACCAACATTTTCTGTCAATTAGAGCTCACATCTGCATACACTCTCAACCTCATCCTCAAACACTTAGCATGTTGTAAGCCTCACATCCACATCCAACATCTTGCAAACACTGCTGATATTCAATCTTGATCTCCCCACCATGCAAACAAAATTGTATAACATTCAGCGACACACCTCTCTCTAGCTGGAGAAGTTGTATTTATCCTTCACGGTCAAAAATGATCTTAAATCAATTGGAATATCTTAGGTCAAAGTTCAGATGGAGGGGACAGTGGTGTAATGGTAATATCACTGGCCTAATAATCTGCTCATGCTGTAGGGATACAGGTTCAAATCTTGTCATAGCAGTTGTTGATATTTATTGGGCCTTCTTTTGGCACAGTGGTAATGTCCCTACCTCTGGACTGAGAGACCTGGGTTCAAATCTGCCTGCTCCAAAGGTATGCATTAACATATCTGAATAGGTTAATTGGGAAAAATAGGTAGGTCAAGGTCCAGTTCAGATGCATTTGAAGAGGACTAATCAAACCACTGAGAATGACATGAAGTCGGACTTGTATGTTTGTAATTTCCCTATGTAAAAGATGTGTAGCTCTGGAGCTGTGAAGTTCATGTTCCATGATGGTCAGTGCAACGTTGTTATGTTCATAAGAGTTATTGCATCTGTTGATAAGCAAAAGCAAGAATCATTGTAATACCAGAGGACCAGAGGCCTTGCTTTTCCCATGCTGGAAGTACTTCCTTTTCTTTGATGTGATGTCTTCTGCAATACTCATATCCTGCCTTCTGGCCTGATTCTTTCTTCTTCCCCTTCTGCAAATATTTCTTCTTTCTTGTTCCAAAATGCTGTTCTCATTTGACTCAGAGTGTCTTTGAGCAAAATGCAAAGCATCATCTGTTCTCTTATTAATGATTGTGAGTTCCAGAGATTGCGTACATGTCGATATCTTTCTTGAAGCAAAGTTTTTCCGCATTCAGCAAATGTGGGATTCACAGTGTCTCTTCAAAACCTGCATCCCATCTGGCTTTCCTGCTCATCGGTGAGATCTAGACTGTAATATAGCTTGTAACACAATTTCTGCAACACTGACAGCCAGGACAAGGGAATGAAGAGCACAGCATCCAACATGTCAGAAGGCAAAGGTACAAAGAAGTTCTGCTGCAGAAGACTTGGAGGAGAACTTGGGTGTGCCACACTGTCAAATGCTTCTTGCAATTGGGGTGTCTGCATGCCAGGGGGCTTCCAGGGAATTATATCATTCCAGCAATCTGTTGTCCAATGCAATAAATGTTTGCCATTATACCAGTGTCTTCTTGCTACATGGCAGCCAGCGTCCCTAAATCCTGACTCTCACCAACCCCAGCAGTTTGAAGGTGTCCAATTCAACTTTTGAGGCCATCTCTAGTTTCTTCCACAGAGTGTTTACTGCTTTCAATCAGCTGTTCTGCATACACTTGGGTAGCACTTTGTAGGATCAATAAGATCAGCAAAGATAAAAAGAAAATTGTCACTGAGGCAATGCACATAGCTGATTGGTTGAGAGTTCGTATGTAGCATGACATGCCTTAAATTAAAACTTGCATCAGAATATGTACTTTTTGACTTTTTGTATTGCACTGTGTCGAAATGGGCTGTGATAAAGGGAATGTCAGAGGTGTGGAATCGTTGCCAGGTGACAAAATGGAGGTCAGGATACCAAATTCACTGATGACTTAAAAAACAAAGAACTGCAGATGCTGGAAATCTGAAACAAAGTCAGAAATCGCTGGAGAGACTCAGTTGGTCTGGCAGCATCTATGGAGAGAAAGCAGAGTTAAACATTCGAGTCCAGTGACCCTTGCTCAGAGTCAGTTGCCAAAAGATGCTGCTAGGCTTGCTGAGTCTCTCCGGCAATTTCCGTTTCTGTCACTGTTGAATTAGTTGTTCACGTGCACTCTGGAACAAGGAGGCAAAGTTTATGCCTACCTTCCTGTTCCTCAAACTCGCATGTCTCCATCACATCACCGTCCTCCTCCTCTGCTTCATTCTGGTACTACTTCTCTTTAGCATTTACCTGACAGTTAGTGACAAAGACGTTTCCATCGCCACAGCAAGGTTGTGCAGCATGCAGCACACCACAATAAACCTTGAGTTCCTGCAGAGCTAAGTGCCGTACGTCTCCTCCATTGATCTGTTCTTCTCAGATTTCTTGCTGCTCCTACTGTTCGCTTGCTGCACACATGTATGAGTCATCAATCCAAGTCATATGCCTTGTTGTCAGCAGACCAGATTAGCTGTGCATCATGTGTACATATCAGTAGTATCCTAAGAGTGGCCTGTGTACAAAGAATTTGTATAAACTCATATTCAATTCAAAAATAACCAACAGTACAGATTTGTCCTTGAAACAATATAAGAGTTAAGTTTATCAAATAACCATTGCTGAATGCCACTTAGGTAAAAGTGGTAAATTTGGTAACTAAAAATACATAGACAAAGATCTAAAGTTAGCAAAAACTTCCACAATAAGGTGAAAATGAGAATAGTGTCTAATATAACTGTAGGCCTGCTTTGTGTGAAGATTTGCTTCTCTTTTGAACAAATGGGACTGAAACATGAAGCCATCTTCAGCAGTGGCAATGGTCAAATATTTGGAGGTTGCTCCCACAGATGGACTAAACAGGACATACCCTGGAAGTGAATGAAAGCTTCTCTGTTTCACTTTAACAGCACTACAGTTTGTCGCTCTTGATTATCTGGTTCAGTACAGCAGTCCTTTAGCTGGTTTGTCCCGGATGCCTCTCCATTTTGAACAGTTTCTATTTCTAAATGCCTCTCACATGGCAGTCAACTCTCCATTAAACTGCCATTGTCAGTTTTTATCACAAATAAAAAGAATAGCTGTGAATGTTAACTTTGATGAATGAATGTTCGACAATGCAAAATCAAAAATTCTAGAATTCCTGATGATGTCACTCTTGGTATCATGTGTTTGAAACTACAGAAGCTTTGATTTTTCACACTTTTTGAGGGTTCAGTGAGCAGTCCTGGAATCATTACATTTTCTAAATGACCCCATTGATTGATTATTAAGATTACACAGGTTGATTGTTTGCCTTGGCTGCAGCTGACTCCACATGAGAACTCGTGTGACTTTTCAGACCTGTTTTGTAAGACTCCTTTTTGTCTATTTTAAAGACAGATTAAGTTTTTTTTACAAAATATATAATATTATAACTGCAAATTCATAACATGTAACGTGTCTTTGATTTTTGTTAAAGTTTGTTCTATTATTTCTTCCTATTAAAATTCAGATCCAACAGAATACAAGCAAATCACTCAATAAGGACAAATGAGTAAATACACCCTCCAAATAAAGAGTTTGTGTGCTGTACTGAAGTTAACCTCCTTTACTGTAACATCATTTCAGCATAAGAAGTCATCCCTATGATAAATGTGTTCCAATAGACAAGTAAGTATTAAAATGGTCATGCCATTATTGACAGAAAAGTAGAATACATAACAATAGCTAATGCAATATGCAAAGTGTTTCATAGCGGCATTCTCAGTATGGTATTAAGGAACTTAATAACTTTATAAAAATAAATGCACTTTTAATAAAATATAAGACAACAGTGACATCTACATTGTAAAATCCAACTCAAGTATCAAATTTTACAAAATTATCATTTCAACTCAGTCTCTCATCTATCCTAATTCCATTTCTATCATAAAGATTAAATAATAATGGTAGATTTTATAAAGTACTCAAACTTAGCAACATTCAAGATGAATAAAAGAGAATTCCAAAGGTTTTCTAATGTTCTGTTTATTTTTGCATCTCCTAAAAGCAAGAACATCTTTCAGAAGCAAAATTTAAAAAAATAATTTTACAAGAATGCTAGGCCTTTTTTTATGAATATATGTTAAGGAATGAATCCTCAATACTCTGGCTTGGAATTCTAACTGCAGATTAAATTTGAGTTTTAGTTCAATCCTCGATGACACTTATGTAAAGTTATTGAGTAAACTGGTTCCTTGTGATATCAAAAAATTCAGATAACCAGTTATGCCCTGTAAGATTACTTACTGGTGACAAAATCACAGCTTAATGTTAAGGATAGGTGTGTAAGCATTGAATAGTTATGCAGTCATAGTGATCTAGCAGGAAATATCTCAAATCATTAAAATAGTTAGAGGAACTTAAAGTGAGTAGCCAAAACTATGCAAGCAATTTGATATATCATTACGCCTAAAAAGACAAAGTAAGAAACAAGTTATTCATGTAGTAAAGGTACTTATGTTTTTACAGCTGCTATATTATGACTGGCTACTCATCGACTTCTGCTGGAGGTGTTGGGTGTAACGGTCCTCTGTTTATATTACAATCACAAAGAAAAATCTCCTCATATTCACTTAACTAATCTATGTCACAAGAATTTGATGTGTTTTACTAATCAAAGCTGACAAATGTGGAGTGTGATTGTTATTGAATCTCTGGTGCACAACATTCCCTCTATCAAGATAGGTTTGTTTCTTTGTACAACACTTTCTTTGTCAATTTTAGACATTTCTGAATTTTTCCATGTAAGTGTACATAACTTAATATGTTTAGGTCCCATTAAATATTCCACTTGAAACATGAGTTTAAATAATGATACTGCATACCAGTAGGAAATGTCTAATTATAAACATGCTACTTTCTGGAGTCATTACTTGGGTCCTTTTATGCTGTTTATTTCTTTATGGTCTGTAGCTCAGAATATTTTCGAAAACAAATGATTTGAAAACTTCCACTACTAAAATGACTGAATTAGCCCCAGTTCTGATAACTGAACATAATTTCCCAACATTCTGTTGAACAATTAAAATTTGGTGTGGTCAGCTTTCAAGCTATTAGTCCATTTTACTTCCATTTTCCTACAAATCTGAAACAATTTCCTTCAGTCAGTCTAGTGAATCATTTCTATTTTATTCTGCTGATGGGTAGTTTCTATCCCGAAAATACAGTTTTCAGCTAAATATGTGATTATATTGTTACTGTGTGCAGCAATATTCCTTTTTTTTTCAGGATAAATGTATGGGTTTTTTGAGTAAAAGGAGTGAAATGGACCAGACTCATTGACTTTTTTTTTAAAGAATGCTAGTGCAGAAGATGGCACTGTTATCCTATAAAACGTGTATAGATCATAAGGACATGAGTTTGTCTTCTCCAAAGAGGTGCAACAGAAGAGGGAATCCAGTTTGACAACATCATTTCAGCACCAACACAACCAAGTTGCTAAAAAAGGTGCAACAGAGAGCAACATGTACCACTCCAGACAGGTATATGATCACTAGATCAAATGAGTTGTCGAACTTCCAACTCATTATGTCGAAGTTTGAAATGTGAATTTGGTTAGCTCTGTTTTTACTTGTTTGCGTAATTATTGAACTGACAACATGTGCCTATGTAAAACGATTATATCTGTTTGGGATTATTTCTGTACCTTTATTGCAAAGACTGAATATTTCTCTTTTGTGCTTATCTGATATTGTGATTATTGTTTGTGGTCATATAGCTCGCTGCCTACCATTCCTCACCTCCACCCAAACTATTCATCCTGATCTCCTGAACCAAGGTATTCTTTAACTATTGCATAAATGCAATCCTTGATTAACTGTGCTTCCTTTTCACTTTTGCCTTGCTTCCTATATTTCCTGAATGTCATGTTCCCTCAATATTCCGGACTCCATCCTTGACATCCTGTAGCCATGTCTTCGTAATGATTATTAGGTCATTTTTATTTATGTCAATGTGTACAATCAGTTTGTTTACTTTGCTTTGGATGTTACAAGCATTTAGTTACACAGTCCTTGGTTTTGACTTTTTGTTATCTTTGTAACATCTAGTTCTGATTGGTAGTTTATTCCTGACTTGTTTCTTAGTTATCTGCTTCTTCCTGCCATTCTCTGACCTAATTTTCCATATTATTATTTTCCTCTCTCACCTTCCTTTACTCTTTGATATACTGTATCTTTCCATATCTTATCTCTTGGCAATAATATTTTGTTAGAAGCATCCTCTATTTGCTCCTTTATGCAGCCTGCAAAAACACTGGCCCCGGTATTGTTCAGGTATAGACCATCCCACTAGCAGTCACCACTTTCCCCATTACTGGTGCCAGTGCTCCATGAACTGGAACCCACTTTTCCTACACCACTTTTTGAGCCACAAATTCATCTCTGTAATTTTATGTACTCGATGCTAATTTGCATGTGGTTTAGGTGATAATCCAGAGATTACAACCTTTGTGGTTCTGATCTTCAAATTGGTGCCTAGTTCCTTATAGTCTCTACATAGAACCTTTTCCTTGTTCTACCTATGGCATTGGTACCTACATGAACCTCAACCATCCTTCTCTCACTGCAAGCCTGAGCAGATATCCTGAGCCATGGAATCCAATAGGCAACATAGCAGTCTGGACTCCTCACTCTTTGCTGCAGAGAATGGCATCAATCCCCTCAAAATGGTATCACCTACAAATATTATATTCCTCATTGTTCCACTCACTTTAGTGGCTTCCTTTACCATAATACCATGTTCAGCTTGCATGTCATTCCTGCAGCTCCTGCTGATATCCAAACAAACTGAGAGAACGTCAAATGAATAACGAACATGTTGAGAAACTCAGCAGGTCTGGCTGCATCTGTGGAGAAAGAAACAGAGTTAACATTTCAACTCTGATATGACTCTTCTTCAGAGTCATATCAGACTTGAAATGTTAACCCTGTTTCTCTCTCCACAGGTGGTACGAGATCTGCTAAGTTTCTCCAGCAATTTCTGGTTTTATTTCAGGTTTCCACTATCTGCAGAATTTTGCTTCTATGCGAGAGAACCTCAAACCTTTTGGATAGTTGCACAGGGTGATGCTCCTGCACTCCTGCCCTCTGGATCCCCTTACCTGCCTCTCTCCTAATCATACCCTCCTGTCCATAAATACTGACTAAATCAGAAGAACTATGTTAAGTGGTGTGGCACGCTCTTGGTAAAAATTATCCAGGTGACATTCCCCCTTTCTGAAGTGTTGTTGTAGTTCAGCATCCAGCTCATAAACTCTGAGCCAAACTGTTCGAACTTGAAACATTTAACAACATATATGATTGCTTTGGATCATAAGGGTACACAGCTCCAGAAGCCACCTGCTATGTGTTCCTCACCTTACATGCTCCTTTCTATACTTAAAAAAAATTATTACATTTATGCACTTCACCTAAATTATTGATTTATTCTAAATAGCAAGGAACCAAGCACTGACCCTTGTGGTATCCCAATATTTGCTGCCTTCTACTCTGGAAAAAATGATTATTCCACATTGGTTTCCTGTCTGCTAAACTAATTCTCAATCCATACCAATATATTTTCTTCAATTCTATGTGCTTTAATAATATATGTTAAAGTTTCATGTGGAACTTTATGAAAATCTTTCTCAAAATCCAGAGTTTTCCATTGGCTCTCTAGACAGGCATACCCTGAACAGTTCTAAACACTTTCAATCTCTGGGCTTCCTAAGGTAAAATCAATCCTTTATTATTCTGACTTAAAAACAAGATAATGGCCATCAATGTTTACTCCACTTATCATAAACCACTCCAGTGTAATCAGTTTTACGTTAACACACCAGGAGGTGCCTGCTTTCTGACACATATAGAATTAGATCACTCCCCTGGAAGGACTATCAGACCTAATTGTTTTTTTAACATTTCACAAGAGTAGCTAACACCCATATGCCGCTATTTTAAAATACAAACTACAAAAATGATATTCCTGTATATAAACCACCAACCTTTCACAACGTATTTTCATCACTAGCACTAACTACCTTCCCCCCACATCCTCATATCCAACCAACAAAAGTCAGGAGCGTGTGATTGCTCTGTCACTGAAATTGAGATTATTCATTTAATTGCCATGTTTTGTATGTTGCCATTCCCCTTTCTCACCAAGCCAAATCTTGATCTATTCCTGAACTTTCTCCTGGCTGCTATCTCTATTGTCTCTACTTGTCTCTATCTTAGTTCATTCCATTCATGATGCAGATTTACTATTCCCTCGATAGACTGACCACAAAACTTACCTGTTTCCTGATCTTGTTTCCACTTGTTTCCATATTGTAAATTGACTCCCCTTCTCACTGTTCCAGATGTTGTCCCCTTCCTTTCAAAACTGTCAAAATCACCAGAAGCAAAATCCAATCTCATAACTTTGGTCATCGTACACTGCTGGATCATCTTCAACTGACCTGTTCTCTGTATGACTTTGAAAGCAATATTGCATTCCAATTCATGCCATTCTTTTCAACAATTTCATGTTTGATCTGCTGCAATTAGATTTTCACCTCTACAAAAGCACTCAAATAGCTTTAATCAAAGTCACAAATGACATCCTCAGTTATAGTAGACCATGGCGCACTGTCACTTCTTCTCTTTAACTTCTCAACAGTCTTGAAGTCAGTCAATCACAGTATACCCTGTCAACTCTGTTCTTTCCTTCAATATCTAGCTGATTGATACTGTCCATGCTTGGTTCCAATCCAATCTATCCAATCAAAGTCAGAACATCTCCAACAATAACTTGAGATAACAAGGTGTAGAGCTGGATGAACACAGCAGGCCAAGCAGCATCAGGAGAGCAGGAAGGCTGA
>NC_063342.1:46084438-46100958 GCF_021869965.1 Rhincodon typus | reverse complement strand
GCAGGAAAACTGACGTTTCGGGCCTAGACCCTTCTTCAGAAAAGGTTTCGAGCCGAAAACGTCAGCTTTCCTGCTCCTCTGATGCTGCTTGGCCTGCTGTGTTCATCCAGCTCTACACCTTGTTATCTCAGATTCTCCAGCATCTGCAGTTCCTACTATCACTGCTTACTCTTCCAGGTTTCCATCTTGGCCAGCATTCCCCAATATCTCAGAGCATGCTCCACGGCTCGTCTGCACCCATTGTCCATTGGACAAATACCAGCCTCACCACATCATCACGACACATCTGTGGCATAATACATTTTACAACTTCATACTGCAGTTTGAAGCTCACCAACACCTTTCATTGCAATGCTGTTGTCAGTCCATTTGGCAAACAGGGACAGACACCTTATGCATTGGCATAGGATGTATCTCAGGGCTCTTAGCTTGTTCTCTTTGTGCTCACTAATTTCATGAAGTTTGGATACTCACAGCATCTCTACCTTGATTTGTCTTTTTGTGGATTCCCACATCATTCAGAGCTTACAGTTTCACAGTACTTCTGTCTTATCTTGCCTTTTAGTGCAAACACAAAGCCAGGCAACATGTAAGTCAAAGGGGTAGTCATGTAGATGTACAGCACCATACTACATTATGTTACACCTATAGCATGTGCCAGCAGCCTGTGTAGCGAAAACGCTGGTTGTGCTTCTAACAAATCGACCAAATCTCAAAGTCTGAGGGGTGTAGTCCTCAGTTAAGCAAGGGTGACTTTTGTCAATCAAGGATTGTTGACACAGTCAGTCAAGGGCATCACCCAATCTCAGTCCAATGGTTTAGAACAGTCAGACAAACACTTAGGGCAGACAAAGTTAGAATTCCATGTCTTTATAGTCTGGGGAGTGACCCATGGTTAGTCCTGAAAGTCAAGTACAGCAAATCAGGGGATTAGTGATATGTCGGTCAAGGAACTGCACAGAGATCACCCACGGGTCTGGTCATTTAACCATCGAGGGCTGTTATTCCAACTTGTTCAGGGGATGGCCCACACTCTGTCTTGTAGATCTGTTCACTAAAGTCAAAGAGGTTATCAGATACTACTGCTGTTTTAGGCAAGTTAGCTGTCATTGTTGAAGGCTGCAATGCAGAGGAGTCAATCAATGTGGAGGAAGCAGCTTGATTTTAAAGGATGGGAGATGAGAGAAAATTAGAGGGCACAGATTGCTGTGGGGGGTGAGGACAGTCACCAATGGTCACCACAAACCTGGCTTTGACAAGTTACAGTACATCACTATGGTTGGCATCACTAAACTGTAGACATGCGGCTCATAGCGATAAAGTGATGTGAAGAAGGAGTTAGGTTGGAACATGTGGAAGATCAGAACTGATAGGGTCAACAGGGAGTGCAAGGAAAAAAGAAACATGAAGGTTTGGAGATCACCCAGATTGATAGCTGAGCCTGTGACTTACTGTGTGAAGTGCTACCTGTGTTGCCTATCATCCCCATCTCAAATGTACAAGGTAAATGAAAAATGGCTGCCATCACACCTGGAATTGGTGGAATGAGTTTTCTTCTTTCTCTGTCAGAGGACATAGGATCAACTTGCGAGCCATGTAAGGCCTTTCAAGAAGCAATTACATTATTCAGGCACTTATATAGTGTATGTTTAGGATATCTGAAATCATAGAATTCGGCAAGCAAGCTGCACGTGAACTACAGCGACTGGCAATGTCAAATACAAATCCTGGTTATAAGTAAACTTGACTATGTCATTGATCATGACAGATTTATCATAGTCAGCTCTTTGTAACAGAAGTAGTCACAGGTACCCTTAAAAATGTCAATTGCAGGTGACAATTCACAAAAACGTCTCATAGGTAATGGCCTAGTGTTTTTATCAACAGACTATTAATTCAGAGACCCAGGTAATAATCTGGGGACCCAGGTTTGAATCCCACCATGGCACAGAAGGAAATCTGGTGTCCTTATGTGGTCTGGCCTACACGTGACTTCAGATTTGTAGGAATGTGAATAGCTCTTAACTGCCCTCTGGGCAATTTGGGATGGACAAATGCTGGTCTAGCCAGTGATGCCCACATTCTGGGAATCAATAAAAACAAAAGGGGCAGAGCTGATTGCCTCACAGTTGAAACGTAAATAATAACATGCTGTATTTTTCGGATGATGGAGGTGAGATAAGGTTTCAATAATCCCATCACAGTTGGTGGTACTGGCCATCATTTACCTTTTTAAACAATACAACTAAAAGCAATTAAACTGGTCATTTTTTTTTCTCTCAATACCACCTCTGGGAACTTGCTGAGCACAAGTCATTCATAAATCCCTAGAGCATGTAATTTAATCTGCAAACTGCCAGATGAAACTTTATCAAATGCCTTTTGTAAGACTGAGACTATAATATTGTAAGATTCATTACAGTCAAGTATGAGCTGATAGTTCATCAATGAAATTAAGATAGTGAGGCAAGTAGGATTTTCTTTATCTAAGACAACACAGTGTGGAGCTGGAGGAACACAGCAGGTCAGGTAGCATCGGAGGAGCAGGAAAGTTGACACTTTGGATCAGGACCCTTCTTCAGAAAATGCCTCAACCAATGCTTTTTCTCCACCTTCAGTACTTACCTCTTTCCTTCGCCTAAAATTATATTGAGTGCAATGATTAGATTATGACAACCATCATGTTTATTCCTGATAATCAATTCCATTACTTTTGTAAGAACAATAGCAATATTATTGTGTTTATTATTGTTCAGAGATATTTGTCACCATTTTGGAAAATGGGCAGTACATTAGCTTTGTTTATAGTTTCCTTATATCCACTAACTCCTTCGTAATGATTGACACATCCCATGAATCTCTCATTAGTGCCTCTCAATATTTGGGTACAATTTTTTCCACTTTGAAAGACACAGTGCTCAAAATTGCACATGATAAGCCATATATGGTGCAGCCAGGCGTACAATAAATAGCAATTTGATATGGAGGAATTATTAGTAGATTGCTCGTACAATTGTATGACTGCTCAGAGGATTGTTTTAATCCTGAAATTTAGCAAAAAATTCAAAGATACATTTTTGTTTGGCAATGGCCAATTTATGAGAGTATGATGCTATGAGAAAGCACCAATGATGAAACAGGGCCCTCACTCCAACTCAGCAATGACATCTGTGATGTGCCCACTGTATGGTCTGAATTTCTGGGCTTTAATCTTTAACAGGCTTAACAAATGAGGGTCAATTCGTTAAGGCTCTGTAAATATCCAAATACAACCTTTTTTCTCAAGTACAAAATAATTGAAAAGCAATCTCAAATAGAAGCCTTGGCTTGATTTATCAACTTTTCAAGTATAGGGACATTGCAGAAAATTTTGGCCCCTAACACCATCAATACTGAAATTGATTCTGTTCAGTCCTGAAATCATTGATGTAAAGTACAAATAATGACAAGAAATTCAATTTTAAACTTTCGATCCTGAGGTGAAGATAAAGACAGTGGTATTGATACATGTGTTTAATACAAAATGAGAACTTGTTTGTTTATTATTGTCAAGATATTATTTAAGGAAATGTGATACATTTTAGCTGCATTTTCTGTTTCAGTAAGATGAAATTTGAGCAAGTTGGGGAAAAGAAACAGGACAGAATTTGTACTTGGTAACAGGGTTTTATCTGCTAGTTGGAGAACCTGCTGGCTCTCTATTACCAGTGGTGCCACTAGGAGCAGGAGTCAATAAAGAACTCAGATAGAAACCTAGGTTTAAGATAAACATAAACCAGAGGTAAGTGATGGTAGGTGTCACAGAGCAAGGAGTTTTGGCTAATTGTTGGCAGTGGTGATGTTGAGGGGTGGGGGCGGGGTGCTGTGGTGGGTGGATGGGGGCATTCAGAAGAAAGAGTGAAGGGTAGCTTTCTGCAGCCCCACTTCCCACACACATACCTAGAGGCTGCAAGCAAATGCAATGCACAAGTTCCCTGCCTGCCGCTAGACGATTAAATGCCTAGTCATAGGATCAGAATACCAACTATGAGCTTTCCCAGACTGGACTTAATTGGGTGGGGGCAGGCAACTCAGTTCTATATTCCCTCCTCTGATCAAATGACCCCCATGTCCAAACTTGCTACTTGAGAGTGTATTAAACCTTGCCATAACAGGTATAGCTCCCAACGCAACGGGAGTAAGATTTGGGTTTTTATTGGTGGTTAATTCCCGTAAAAAAGACATTAATCAGTATCCTGACATTATCTTGCCATCTTCTGGGATTCACCTGGGTGGGATTCAGGACGAGCAATAAGTGCTCTTGCTCATGTCTTTCCAATGGCATGGGAATAGCCATGATAAGAGACATATAGAGAAACAACACCAATTCCAACAGGAACTGTTGCAACAGAGCAACATAATCTGCAATACCAACTGTGATCTCCTCACCCCCTCAAGGAAGAGAAGATGGAATATTGAGATCCAGCTGGAAGGGGCTAAGATCTTCACCAGCTCCCTGGACATTGAATATCAGTTCCTCAGCAATTCAGGTCTCAGGAGATATCTGCATCTTCCTGGAACATGAAGGAAGCAAGTTAGACTCAATACCAATCTCTGATAAAGTGGGCAGCTAACTGCTATACCTCTTGCTGCCTCTTGTCAAGTTTATGAGCTGGGCACTGAGGGCGACTGCAACCCACAGATCTGTCTGCTGCTCCTGTTTCTCCCTGAGCATGTGGATGAAGTCTCTGATTGCTGACACCACTGGGTCCTCTCCTACATGTGGCTGAGCAGATGCCTGATCTCTGGCATGCCAAACAGCTGGGGTGTTTCTTCTTCAGCCAGCTCTGGAGCTATCACAGTGAGGTGTTCACCAGTTTGTGTCCCACACTGTCTTTGTCTAATGTTCCCATGAGGTGTCACCGGGGATGCAGGAGGCAACCTTGCAGATGCTTTCTGCAAAGTTGTGGAGGCAATGGCCTAGTGGTATTATCGCTGGACTGTTAATCCAGAGATCCAGATAATTTCAGGAGACCTGGGTTTGTATTCCACCATGGCAGATGGGGCAATTTGAATTCAATAAATATCTGGAATTAAGAGTCTAATGATGACCGTGAATCCATTGCCGATTGTCGGAAATATCCATCTGGTTCACTAATGTCCTTTAGGGAAGGAAACTGCTATCCTTACCTGGTTTGGCCTACATGTAACTCCAAACCCACAGCAAGGTGGTTGACTTGTAACTGTTCTCTGGGAATATAAAGATGGGCAATAAATGCTGGCCTAGTTAGTGATGCCCTCATCCCATGACTGAATAAAAAAATAATGCTTCCTCTAAGATCTTGAAATTCTCATCCGCAGAGGTTGAGAAGGTATCTTCTGGGACAGCTGCAAGACATATATTTGCAAGACATAACCAGTGGTCAGAACAGATGTACAATGGATGGTACTGACAGTAGGGATTGCAGTGGAATGAAAAGCAGTACTTACTCATTCGATGGGACATGGATGTCTTGACATCCTCACAGGAGTTGTCCTGGCCTACTCCTGTGAGGACCAGGATTCTCTCCTTGTATGGTGTGAGGAGTCTGATATCCAATATCCCTTCACCTTTACAGGTTCCTTCTGCCTCCTTCAGTGCTTCTCCTGGAATGAAAGAAAGGGAAGGACTATTTGAAATAAAAGTTGGATGCATGATTCTTCATGCTGATGCAGGAGGAGAGATGTTTCAAGTGAGTGAGAAGGCCGTGCAGAGGGAGTGTAGGGTTAATGGCGTGGGAGGTTGGTGGAGACAACAGCAAGTGAAGGAGAATGTTGCAGGCAACAGTGAGAGTGGCAGAACATGAGACTTAGTGAGAGATGGGTACAGTAGTAGAGATAAAGTGAGTATGAGGTAGCAGATAGATGAGCGTGGTAATTATACTTGCACAACAGAGAAGGTCATTGATCTTCTTACAGCACTGCTGACCATTCCACTGAACCTTGCATGCAGCATTGATCTGGTTAACCATATCTAATAAGGCTGTCAATGTCTGGTGACACACCTTCCTCAGTCAGTCCTTCAGGAAGATAATGGCTGTCCTCTTCATGAGCCCTTATGACCAGGACTTCCAGATCCCTGTCAGAGAATCATGGTGTTATCCTCCCCTTCTTCAAAATGTTCAGAATCTGCCTCTGACCAAGCAGGTCATTATTACCCACCATTTATTACTTCTTACTTAGGCTTCAATAAAAATCAAACTGTTACCAATATGAATTCAGCTTCCACATATTGAACAATTTCCAAAAATGTTGTAAGATTACAAGTCAGTACATCAGATATACTTTAAACAAAGTTTATACAATTTGAGCATAACTTCTCTCCTATTCCAGTCCCTTGAGGTAAGGGTTACCTTACCATTAGCCCTTGTATTTTAATACTTTTAGTGTATCGATCCAGAAATCACCATGATTCTGTCCAGTTCCAGCTTCTTCTGAATCACAAAATATTCAGTACTAGCTTTCTAAGTTAAAATTTGGTGACCTCACATTTCCCCACATTAAACTTCATCTGTCACAGCTTTATCCACACGCTTAATCTTCCAGAATTACTTTACAACTTTCTTCTCCCATCCACATTAGTTACTGTGTCACCTTTCTTAGCCTCATTAGCAATGCTCCATTTCTTCATCTAACTGATAACTGGGAGACTAAGGCTATGGAAACAATAATAACAATAATAATACATAGCCTCATAGCTAAGTAAATAATTAATATGTAGAAACAATCAGATTTCAAACATTTTGTAGAATATGTCTCATGGATCAGTGAAAATTTAATGGTTGTAGATATTTTCTAATCAGAGATGTTATAAAGCAGCTCTGGAATAGGTGGGACTTGAACCCAGATCACCAGGCTCAGAAGTAGGGACACTACCACTACACCACAAAAGCTCTCAACCACCCACCCATCTCTCCAATTCATTGTTGTAAATTATTGTTTAATATTGTTAACAGATCTCCTGTCACATTGGCAATCTGAATCATAATTTGATACTTAGAAACTAAGACAGACGTGTGTTTAAAATAGTGGGTCGCTGTTCAAAGATAATGAACTGCTCAAATCATCGTTTATGCCTTAGCTGGAGTATTGTGGATATTTCTGAGCACCATTTCAGAAAAGTTGCAATTGGCTTAGGAAGGTTGTCAAGATGTTACCTAGTGATTGACTTTGGCTATGAAGTGAGAATAGAATAGTTGGTACTGTTCTCCTTGGGAACAAGGTTATCTGAATTAAAACGTGGACTCTTCTGGCGTTGCACATGACGAGACCAGAAGATTGAGTTAAAAATGTATTATTTTTAAGCTGCTTTTATATTACTGATTTGGGAACTCTACTCTTGCAGGTGGGCAAGGTAATGAAAGCATGAAATAAGCTCCATCGCTGAATTAATAAATTAAATTACATTTGATAATAAATTAAACAGATTTCTGGCAGACTTCATGAACTTAGAAAAGGAACAGTTGAATAGGGAAACCGAGGAAATTAATTAAATAAATTCAGCCCTGAACCAAAAGCAAGATTGAATTACATGTGCACACCTTGATCCAATTATTCTCTCTGATATTTCTCACGCTGTTTTACTTTGAAATTAGATTTAGCATTAATTCCCTATTTGCAACATAATGAAAAATCAGCTAATACACACCACAAAAATATAAATAAATAATGATTTCAAATAATAATTTTCTCTTGCAGTTCAAATAAAGTTTATAAACAAAATATATACTTTGTTTTCCTTTGTTTTCCAATAATCTCAGCATTATAATTGCACTAAGGGATACATTATATTTCATTTAATTTTACTGCCCTGAAAAATGTCATTTCTGAGCTGTGAAGTTACCTTTCACGTGGAATAATAAATTTGCTGCTGTAAAGGCAAAAAGAAATTCAAGTGTCATAAGTTCATGTGTTTCTGCTATTTCTTGACCAAATGGATTTTACTTTGTAATTATATTATTAACTCCTGATGACGTCTATCAAAACAGTCACTGTTTAAACGTGCTAGAAGTCACCTGCTATGTGGAGCTCTAAAATAAAGTTTTGACTCAGTCTTTTTTTTGATTTTCAGTGCTATGTAAAGGAAACAAAAATACACATGTCCTTGGCAGTGAACTGTGTAGATTTTACCAATACAATCTCAATATGTTGGTTAAATACAACATAATGCTGTGCAAATAATAATTAAATCAACAAGCCTTGTTGTCCAGTAAATTGGGTCAGAAATGTAATTAGGAATCTAAAATTATCCCGTATTGATTCAAATATTGTTCTGGTTCCAATAGCATTGTTACCAATTATGCAAATTGCAAACAGTTTCATTTAATTGAAAGAAACATTTTTTGGGTTTATTTTCCTGGACCAATGTTAGAATGTTTACTACAGACTACGTTCAGTCTCCAACCCAAGTGTAATTTTCCATTAGGTGTTTACATAAAAGAAAAAGTTCAGTATTTGATTGCAGGCATTATGAAGATTAGTTTATAAATCCTGAGAATTTACCATTATAATAGTACGAAAGGTTACTAGTGCACTGGCCTGTATTTATTTTAAGTGGCTTAGGTTTTGCAGTCAGCAGGGAATGAACAGTACTTACTGTTCATTACACTTAGACTTGCTTATGGACTTTCAGTGAACTTTTACGCTGTGATTTGCAGCAATTAGAGAGTCAAAACAGTTTGGTACCCTCTATAGGG
Organism: Rhincodon typus; assembly: GCF_021869965.1. Classification (NCBI taxonomy): domain Eukaryota; kingdom Metazoa; phylum Chordata; class Chondrichthyes; order Orectolobiformes; family Rhincodontidae; genus Rhincodon; species Rhincodon typus. The sequence continues at coordinate 46,092,244 of NC_063342.1, read as the reverse complement.
AAACAAGGCCCTGAACAGGACAAGCAACCAGATAGTGAAATATTGTAGATGCTGGAAATCTGACATAAAAACAGAAAACCCTAGAAAAGGTCAGGTCAGACAACATTTGCGGAGAAACAGGAGTTAACACATTAGCACTACTATGCAACTTCATAACATTGTGACCAACCAATTAAGTAGTCAGATAATTAAAGTTAATGTCAAATCAGCAACAGAAAGCAAGAGGGAAAGAAAGATGAAATTAAGATATAGATAAGAATAATAGAAACAATTATTTACATGTTTTATTCTTTTAAAAGTTAGGGTTTGTTCAGGCTTCTATAACTGATGGTAGCAGCCATGTTTTTGATGTGGTATATCCTTTGCTCAATAAATTGTGAGTGAAATTTCTCAATTTTGGTTTATCCAATTCTGAAATAGATCACACAACACAGAAACAGGCCCTTCAGCCCTATCAACCATGCCAGTGTTTATTCTCTGCTGTGATTGGAATGAAGTCAACTAAATGGATTGCATAGAGTATGAATTCCCTGATTGGGGCTACTAACCTGGTCAGATCAGTGAGTCCTGGCTGACAGACATAAACAGAAGTGTCAGGGGTTCTGTTCACTTAGGAGATAACTATGAGCTAGCTGGTCAGTGCCATGCACTATGCACGTGTAAATAAAGAGTGACTTGGTGAGAAGATACCAACCTTTAAGGAGTTATTTCATTCTCCACATGAGTCTTTTCCCATTTCTGCTCATCTAAATCTACTTTCATAACCATCTATTCCTTTCTTCATTATATGCTGGTCTATTTGTCCTTAAAAATATTCGTAGTATTCACTTCAAACGCTTCCCAGGGTTCTGAGATCCACGTTACCAATCTGTGGGAGAAAGTTGCTTCTCAATTTCGTATTGGATTTCCTGGTGGTTTTCTTATATTGATAGCTGCAAATAATACTGTTTACCACAAGACACAACATGCATCTATATCTGCTTTATCAAACATAAACTTAGATACATCTAATAGTTCACTCCTCAATCTTCTTTCACAGGAGCAAAGACATCCAATTTATCAATCCTTTTCAGATGTTTATACTCACATATTTCTGGTATCATTCTTAACAATCTTCTTTACACACTTTTCAGTACCTCCATACCCTACTCATGGTGTATTTCTGTGCAATAGTCTGATTTCTGCTCTAACCAAGATTCAGCATAACTTCATTATTTCTAAATTTTATTCTTTTAGAAATGAAGTCCCTCATGCTTATTTTATTTTGTAGCCTCATTAATCTCAGGCACAACTTTTAGTGATTAGTGTATTTACGGATCCCTTTGTTTGTTGATCATCTAGACTTGGGCTTTCCAAAAAGTGACCTCACTATTTTTCTGTTAAATGTACTTCTTCATATTTATGTGCTAAACTTCACTTTCAATATTTACCCTCTCTGTGAGTTTGTAAGCTTTTTTCCTGCAAAATGCCTCAGTGGCCCATTATTGACAATCACTCTGTCACCCATGCCCGTTTCATGTCATCTACAAATTTAGAAATTAAAGCTAAACCTTGTAGAGATATGATTGGTTACAGCAGGATTTGTAGTAGAACTGGATGAGAAGTTTGGCAAAGTCCATCTTGATGTGAGGACCGTCTTGTTCCATCTGTTGATGACAAGTCGCCCCCCTGCCACCCCACCCCACCCCTCCCCCCAGGTTTCTCACCAGGCAGTGGCGAGTTGACAATTAAGGGGAATTATTGCTTGTCAAATGCCTTGTTGATGACCCAACTTGCTTCATTAATATTCAGTTTTCTATCTTACCAAATCTGCAAACAAGATAGATGTCTAGACAACCTGACATGGAAACTATGGCTGGTAGCTGGTAGATTCAACTTGCCTGCTGTTCTGAAGGACTTCCATGTTGCATAAAACCAAGATACATTGCCATGTACAATTCATAGGCGTCACAACTCTTACACCCATGGATATTGGCATGCTGCATTTGCCAACCTTCATGACCATCATGGTACCTCTATAACACACAGGCACTGCACTTTGGAAGCACAAATTTGCATTGCAGGGCACACCAGCAACTAGTGTTGAAAGGTTGCTGCAAGGAAACTGCACAGTGGTACAGGCACAAAGTTCTCAGATTAGACCAGGCTGCATCTCAGGGTTTACTCTCTTACTGCTCACTCACTTAGTGCTTACCTCCATGATTACAGCATCCATTCCTTGCCTTGCCAATTAATACAGTCACATAACTAGGTAGTTAGCCTTGATAGTTAGCAGTCTTCATTCAAGGGCATGCATATCTTGCTCTGTACCACACCGGGGCCATACCATGTGCCGGCAGCTTAGATGGCAAACACACTGCATGTGCATCAAGCAAGCAGCCATGTCTCAAAGTTTAGGCGGGGGTTGTCCTCATCAAAATCCAAGGAGGCCCCTGTCAGTCAGGCGTGCCAGCACAGTAAGCCAGGGCCAGCCTCCCATAGCAGAACAGGGGATTGCCATGTTCAGGCATCTGGCATAGCGATCTCAGTATGGGAGTCCATGCCTATGCAGTCCAGTGAGTAGATCACAGTCTGCCCTGTGGCACTATAGCAGCCAGTCCAGACGGTAGGGCTAATGTTATCAGGGAGATGTACAAAAGCTGGGGCACTTCTTATCTAGGACTAATCCATTAAATCACACAAGGAAGTGCACCATGAACAGTCTGTCAGGTCTCTTCACAGAAACCAATGGAAAGAGGAATATGTGAAGTATGGGAGTCCACTGCAATTGGAAGGAGACTCAGGCATGTATTCCTTGGGATTTTGGTCTATTGGTTGGAGGATAGGGGAGATGACAACTAGCAGGGGGCAACAGTATCTGCAGGGCAGGGATATGGATGGCAAGGGATCACGCGAGAGACTTATTTTGTCCACGTTCAAAAGCATCCTGGCTTCACGTGAGTGGTAGTGTATGACCACACCTGGCATGGGCACTTCATATACCCGGGACTGGAGTGGAAAAGTGGGCAGGAGAGGGTTCATGTATTTGGGTTGGATAGGACCTGAGGAGGTACAAAGCCAATGGGGTTCATAGGAAGGGCTATGAGAAAGGGGATCTGAATGTTTACAGCCACACCATCACGATAGAGTGAAAACCTGTATTCTATTGGCTAAGCCTCAATTATGTCAAGATTTTTGCAGAGATTTCAACCATGAATTCTGGAGAGTTTTCTTGCCATATCTGAACAAACTCACCTCATTATCGATCTGACCCTCTCCATGGCATCCCTAAATTCCAATTCTAGCCGCTGCTTACCACGCACCCATTCCCAAAACAATTTGCCTCTCAATGGATACCTACCATTGTCCCTTGAACCTTTGCCATCTTTAAAAGGCCATTGTGCACACGGACTAGCACTGGCATTCTAAAACTTCCCTCCTCTGTGACTGGGGAGGCTCTGAAGGTGTCAGACAATTCTCTGACAGGAATTTAGAGGATCTTATCAAGGGAGTCATGTAGAGGTCATCCTCTTTCCAGAAGACCAGTAGAGGAGACCATGACATCAGCCTCTAGCAATCTGGTCTGATCTCACTACTCAGGCCAATACCTTCTGCACAGTCTGGAGGAATGGCTAACAGTGCCATAAGAAAGTACCATCCCACTGCACCAGGGTAAGGTCAATGCCCTTCTCTCTACTTCCTCCCACTCATTCTATCTCTACTAGAATCCCTTCACTACCAATGGTGCCAAGCCTTATTTTCATCAGCATGGTATTCCCAGAATACAATAATACTACACTTTGAAACTTTATCTTTTTTTACTACAGTGTTCCTACATCCACCCTTCAACTTGACAAAGGCACTTCTCCCTGCAGAGAGGGCCTTTGGAGATGAGCTTGTTCCCTTCTCAATGCCCCCCCTCCCATCATCATTTATTGCTTGAAGCCTGGCTCACAATTCCTGTTTGAGAATTACAGTTGTTACCACCAAACACAGTAGACTGTGACTATTTACTAAGCATTTGTGTGATCACCATATTCAATTGCACCACAATGGCTAGTACATTCATGTCCACAACAATGGCACGCTTCTCTTTGCTGATCAGTAAAATCTAGGATTTGCTCAAGAAGATTTTATGGCCCTCTTCACTGAAATATTATGATGCAGACAGAGGCCATTCTGCACCAGCTCTCCAAGCATTTTGGCTTACTCCCAATCTCCTGCCATTTCCCACACCTCTGCACACTATTTCTACTTAAATAGTCATTCAAAGTTATTTTGAATGCCTCAAGTGAACTTCCTTCAGCACATATCCAACAGGTCCATTCCAGACCCTAACTACTCACTGTGAATGTTTTTCTCACCTTGCTTTTGTTTCTTTTGCAAAACACTTTAAATTTGCACCTTTTAGTTTTCCTCATCATCTTATAAGCAGGAATGGATTCTCCCTATCTGCTCTATCCAGACCCAACATGGTTTTGAGAACCATCATATCTCCTCATGCTTGTCCTCTTCAAAGAAAATAGTCCCAACTTCTCTAATCTGAAGTTAGTCATCCACAGAATCATTCTAGTTAATAACTTCTGCACTCAATCGAATGTGTTCACATCATTCCTATAGTATGGTGCCCAGGACTGAGGTCTTAGAGTCCATGTACACCAAATCAAGAGTATTACCTAATCAGCACTCTCTGTTACCCCTTCTAAAAGCTCCAGCTAGGTTGTTAGACATGATTTAACAAATCTTCACATTAATCCATATTTTTTCCAGGTGGCTATTAACCCTGAATATCTAGAAATCTCCCCAACATCGCCCCAACACTGAAGTTGAACTGCCAGATCTGTATTTTGCTCTGCTCACCCTTACAAATCTTTTTGAACAAGGGCATAACATCTTCAATTTTCCAATCTTCTGGAACCCATAATGTCTCCTCCATTTCCCTGACTCCAGGGAAGAATGAAAAATCATTGTCAAGACCCCTGTAATTTCCATTCTCTCTTCCATCAATGTTCTTTGTTGAACCTCATCTGGTGTAGTTCTTATCAAATGTAAGTACTGATAGTCTACCCAGTAGCTCCTCCTTGTCAGGTTTAACCTCTTTCAGTGACTTAGTTTCCTTCTCTGCCACCATGGCCTGAGCAGCATCTACCTAGTAGGTAAAGACAGTATTTATTTAATGTCTCTACCATGCTGCCTGCCTCCTTGTATAAATCTTTGTGTAATGCCATACCTCTCCATTTACCACCTTTTTTTAATCTTTATGTGACCTTAGAAGACCTGTATTTTAGCTGTCAGTCCCTTTTTCATAATTCCCCTTCAGTTTCCCTACTTGCTTTTTCACCACCCTTCTGATTCTTCTTAATTAATTAATTTAGAACAAAATTAAATTTATTAAAAAATAATTTCTATCTCCTCTGTCACCATAGGGTTGGTTGCAACTAACCTGCCATCTAAAGTATTGAAGGCCATAACGTGTTCATGTTTAATCTCCCTCCTCACTCTCCAGTTATCTGTTACCTTTCCCTGCTTTCTGATGTGATGAACAAACTGCCAGATATTGTCACCACGGACCTTACACCTTTTACTCAATCCGACTCCTCTCACCCCAAGCTTTCTCTTTGATTCTCTGGTTTTCTGCTTTTAGACATACAAGAATTAGAATGATGAAAAAGCACCACTACTTGATCTGGAACTCACAGCCACTATCTCTGAAGCCCTATACCTACCTTTAAAGTATTATAGAGTTTTAGATCAGTATGTAGTGATCAAGGCACATAGCTTCACATGGCTTCTTGTACCCACTGCTCAACCAGCCTGTCACATTGTTCGATATATCGTATTTCTGTCACTCACTTAGCACACTGTCAGGAATCCAGGAATCGCATTGAATAACCCATTACTTTATTTCACCCTCATGCAGTTACCAATACTGGCAAGCTCATACTTACTATTCACTGTATGAGTGCACAGCAGCTAAGCCAAGGATAATGGATGCTTGATTGGTCAACTCACCAGAGGGTCATATCACAGGCTACAACAATGGACTCCGATGAGTATCCCAATGGAACAGAATTTTATTCTTCTTAAGTTTTCAAGGTATAATAAAATCACTCAATATCATACAATAAGGGATAACACAGGATGGTGGATCACTTTCTTCCAACAGAAATTTCCACCTGCCTTTGACATACCAATAAGGGATGTGATGAGGACCTGAAACCTGTACAGGAGCCAGAATGGAAAAGCTATTTTCCCAGAGGCAACCTCCTAATAGGCTGTCGCCATGTTTGCTGTCCAATTAGGGAAACCAGGCAGGTTTCTGTTGCCAGCAACTATAGAGCCTCAGCAGTCCCACAATGAGGGGTGGATGCTGACGATCAGGTCAGGGACCACCAGTGCAACTAAACACAGAGCTGCCTATGGAGAAGTGTATCCAAAATTAAAGATTCTGAGGGCCAAAGTCAGTCAGTCCCGGGAGAAGGGGCAAACAATTTGGCGGAGTTGTTTTGGCTGTGTGTGCATGTCTCCAGGAAGTTGGATAGTCCCACAAACCCCTGCAGGAAGGCCACCTCCAGGAGCTGACAGCGTGGAATGTGGCAGAGGGCCTGCTTTGCTGCCAGCCTGTCTCCTAGGTTGCCCATAATTTGGCACTTAATGATTTAAACTGCCTGCCCAGGGAAATTTCCCAGCAGCAGGTATGCATTCAGGAGGAATCCCAATGTCATTCCTCATATTGCATCACTAATCCAGCACAAGGAAATTTCTACTTTTAATTTCATGGTAAATTTATTCATAGACATAGGACTAATGTCAAAGTGACAGATAAACCATTTTTATACTGTCTCCACAACTCTGTGCAAGAAATAAGTCATTTATAGTTAAGATATAGAAGGGATAAAGGGAGTTGTGAGTTAAAACTGCTTTCGTAATACAGATTATTGGATTTACAGTGACTAACAGTCATCACCAAATGATACAAAGCGCTCAGACCTGACAAATCACGGTAATAACACAGTTCTTCTCTTGTCTGGATGGTGATATTGCTTTGTCATGCATTAAAAAGGTGCCAAGAGAATTAGCATTTTTCTTCATTCTTTTTCCTCAGGATTTAATGAAGTGTTGACACGAATAATAAAATGAAGATAAAAAAAGCAACCAAGAGAATGCTTCTGCTTACATACTCAGGAACCAGTTTCAGCGTATTTCAATTCAAACACATTTTGGGGAAAGAAAAGGAAAATAGTTTGTGATAAATAATGTTGTGATTAACTTGCATAATCATGTCAATGCTTCATCGATAATCCTAGGTCCCATAAATATGTTCTTCTTTTATGCTGTACTAACGCATGAGTGATTTTGAGAGAAAGGGCACAGAAATAGAATTTGGAAGAGAATCATTACCTTGAGAAGTATTTCAAATTAGATGCAGTTTCTCTATTAGTTGTTATTTGAATAAGCACTTTGGTGTTGCTGAAAAGCAACACATTTTGTTGAAGGAGATAGTAGGAACTGCAGATGCTGGAGAATCTGAGACAACAAGGCGTAGAGCTGGATGATCACAGCAGGCCAAGCAGCATCATAGGAGCAGGAAGGCTGACGTTTCGGGCCTAGACCCTTCTTCAGAAATGGGGAGGGGAAGGGGGTTCTGAAATAAATAGGGAGAGAGGGGGAGGCGGATAGAAGATGGATAGAGGAGAAGATAGGTGGAGAGGAGACAGACGGGTCAGAGAGGCAGGGATGGAGCCAGTAAAGGTGAGTGTAGGTGGGGAGGTAGGGAGGAGATAGGTCAGTCCAGGGAGGACGGACAGGTCAAGGGGGCGGGATGAG
>NC_063342.1:46084044-46084338 GCF_021869965.1 Rhincodon typus | reverse complement strand
GGGGAGATTTTGAAGCTTGTGAAATCCACATTGATACCATTGGACTGCAGGAATATGAGTTGCTGCTCCTGCAACCTTCAGGTGGTATCGTTGTGGCACTGCAGGAGGCCCAGGATGGACATGTCGTCTGAGGAATGGGAGGGGGAGTTGAAATGTTTCACGACTGGGAGGTGCAGTTGTTTAGTGTGAACCGAGCGTAGGTGTTCTGCAAAGCAGTCCCCAAGCCTCCACTTGGTTTCCCCGATGTAGAGGAGGCCACAACGGGAACAGCGGATGCAGTATACCACATTAGCA
>NC_063342.1:46057945-46074044 GCF_021869965.1 Rhincodon typus | reverse complement strand
CTCAGCAGGTCTGGCAGCATCTGTGGAGAGAAATCAGAGTTAATGAATCAGAGTTTTCCAGCAATTGAAAAACTCTGCTTCATTAACTCTGATTTCTCTCCACAGATGCTGCCAGACCTGCTGAGCTTTTCCAGCAATTTCTATTTTATGAAGGGACTCCTTTCACAAGAAAGAGAACAATATCAGTGGTAAAAGATGGCCAGGGCAATCAATGCCAACTTGACCAGTCCATGCATGACGAGTCAGTGCCAGAGAACTTTAACAACGGCGCAGCAAGGCATGAAGAATTGCTTAGTAACATCCAATGTATTAGTACTTCATGTAAAATGACTCATCTCTCACAGTGTGTTAAATACAGTAATTGTTTTCCAGCAAGTTTCTGGAGGATGCAAAGTGCCTTTTATGATTTCAGCCTTCACATCAAAGTTTCTTTCACTCAAACTTAAAAGCTTCACCACAGTGAAAGCCCAATGTGGTACGTAATCGTTTGCTATGCATTTGTAGCTAGATTATGGTCTGTACTATTTCTCTCAGACACCATTGGATCTCTATTCCCATAGATCAATAGCTATGTCCATAGTGTCCAGTCTCAATGGCATTGTAGAATATTCCATGGGTGATGGTGTTCTCTTTTCACTTTCATACTGAGTTACCAAAAATAAATGACTACTAAGGATGTTGTTGTACTAAGTCCAAGCATCCCACACATACCTACTGATAAATTTGTAGAAGCTATGAATCAGATTAAGAGTTCAGACAGGAGAAACTGTGAGTGAGAAAAGTTCAAAGATAAGAACAAAAACAAGAAGGATTGAACTTGTCAGGTAGAATGGAAATCCAAGTCGTAATTCAGACAGAATGAAAACAAAGCTGGTTATGGAAAATAGAAAAAATGCTGTTGAAAGCAATTGAAAGTTGAAAGCAGCAGAAACAAATCCTGGGATTAATCAGGGTCAAATAATGTTTAAAAAGGCAAAATTAAAAGCAATTTACCAGAACGCACAGAGAATTTGCAACAAGATAGTTGAATTGAAGGCATGAGTAGAAGTAAAAGGGTATGATTCATTTGTCATTATGGAGATGTAGCAACATGATGACCAAAATTGGGTACTGAATATTGACGGATATTCAACAAAATACAATCGAGGTGGGGCAGGACTGATAACAAAGGATGGCTTCAGTATGTTAGTAAGTTAGGATCTCTGATTGTAAGAACAGGTGTTTGCGTTAAGTTTAAAAAACTGTAAGGAGAAACATTGGTAGAAGTGGCTTATAGACCACCAAAGCAGTGGTTAAGGCACAATAGAAATCAGGAAATGAGAGACCATGCTGCAAGGGGAATGTCGTTCTGCTGAGTGACTTTAATACATATAGATTGAGTAAATCTAATTAACATCAGTGCTGTGGGGAAAGAATTCCTGCACTAACATGTTGAGGAACTAACTATGGCAAGGTTAATTTAGAACAAATAATATGCAGTTAGATAGGGGTTGTTACTAATTTTGTGTAAAAGAACTTATTATGTAATAGTGACCACAGTGTAACTGAAATTTCCATTACATTTGAAAAAGCTGCCATTCATTCTGAAACTAGAGTCTTAAATATAAACAAGGGGAATTATGAAGGTATCAGGAGAAAGTTGATCAATTGGAAAAATACATCAAAATGATTGGATGAGGCCAGCACTGGCAGAATAAATGTTTGCTTTTCAACAATCATACATGCCTTTTAGAGAAAAATACCCAAAAGGAAAAGTGAGAGTGCCATGGCTAACAAGGGAAGTTAAATATAGCATTAGACCAAAGGAGCAATCTTAAAAAGTTGTAAACTTGAAGGTTAGGAGAATTTTGGAATTCAGCAAAAGAAGACTAAGAAATTAATGAAAGAATGGAATATGAATGTAAAATCAAAAATAAAAATTATGAAAGCTTCTATAGGTTCTCATTAGGTGACACATCCAAATTCCTTGACCACCACTATCTAGAAGGACAAGGGCAGCAGATAGGTGGGAATACCACCAACTGTAAGGTTTCTCTCTGAACCATGCACTATTCTGACTTGAAAATATATTGCAATTTCTTCACTGATGCTGGTCAAAATCCTGGAACCCCATCCCAAATGATATTGTGGGTCTACCTACACAATGTGGACTGTAGCAGTTCAAGAAGGCGGTCCACCACAAACTTCTCAGGGGCTACTACAGATGGGCCAGCAATGCTCACATTCCATAAATGAATTGTTAAAAGGTTGCCTAACAGCCTCCACAAGTATTCATTCCCTTCACCACCGGCACTCAGTAGCAGCAGTGTGTACAATCTACAAGATGCACTGCAGAAATTCAGACAGCACCTTCCAAACCCACAACCACTTCCATCTAGAAGGACAAGGGCAGCAGATATATGGTAACACCACCACCTCCATGTTCCCCTCCAATGCACTCACCATCCTGACTTGGAAATATATCGCTGTTCCTTCACTGTCGCTGGGTCAAAATCCTGGAATTCCCTCCCTAATAGCATTGTGGGCCAACCCACAGCAGGAGGACTGCAGCAGTTCAAGAAGGCAGCTCACCGCCACCTTCTCAAGGGCAACTAGGGATGGACAAGAAATGCTGGTCAGCCAGAGAAGCCCACATCCCACAAAATGAGTAGAAAAAAAAACAGAGAGACTTTCAGATTATGAATATATATCCTCCTCATTGCCAAGGACATTAGCAAGAGCAATTTGTCTGAAGAATAGGAGTTGGATATTCCCTGCCCCATTGATTTGTTTTAGACACGGGGCAAGAGGTTGGTAGATAGACCAACACCCTTCCACTCACTCCCTGAGCTTACCCCTTAGTATGGAGGATGTTTGTTTGAATGCTAAAATCAGCAATCTGCCCACCACATTTAACTATATCATTGTAAATCTGTGTCTATTGTCAGGTGATTTGGATGTGTAAGTAGCTTCATCATTGTCCAATAACTACTTCATGCTGATATGACTGCAATTGTCTTGAGTGGGGGATATGAAATAGACATCTTCAAAATCTGAACTGATGCTATGGAAGGCTGTATGACAGTCCCCCTACTACTTAAAATCCATCTAACAATGGCTATTCCCCTCCACAAAGATCAGCTGCTATCTGCAGTGTCTTGAGCAGAAAACACAGAGGGTCTTATCTGTGGTTCCACCTACAGTTGGGTATCTTCTGGTACTGTTTTGTCAGGTAGACTAGGGTCAAGGTTCCCTGAGGCCCTGTCGCCAAGCTTTTGGTCCTGATGACAATGAGTGGGTGATGGAATGCAGGTCTGTGTGTGTCTCCAGCAGTCCCTGACAGTGTTGGGCCTGTCTCTCCATGGCAGCATAACAAATGTTCATGGAGGCATACAAGTGATCACTTGATTCAATGCATCACTTTATCCCATTTCCCTGTCTGCTGCTGCTTTGCCCTGTGCATTTAGGTGAAGTCCTGATGGCCAACACCACAAGGTCCACTCCTGCCTGGGAATGGTCTCCGGTAGTCCTCCGAGTGCCAGCAGCCTGAAACGTTTCTACCTCAGCCAGCTGCACAGCTGTTACAGTGAGTGGCTCACTGGATTGTATACCTCTTTGTATATGATTCCCCCAAAGTGTCAACATCTGGTTGGTAAGAAGTGCAGGAGGCAGCCTTGTCAATGCTTCCTCTGAGGCCTCCATACTCTCATCCTCAGAAGGCCAAGAGAGTGCTCCATGGAGAGCTGGACATTTTTTTGGAGAGATCCTGGACAGGCTAAAGATGTCATAGCCAGTGGTTTGAAGTGGTGTGTAATGATTGAGAATAACAATGGAGTTAATGTGACAGTTGCTCTGGAATGAAGTGTGATAATTACTCATTTTGTGGGGGGTGGATGTCTCAGCTTCCCTGCAGCAGTCACCCCAGTCTTCTCCTACAAGGACCAGGATTCTCCCCTCACAGGGGCTGGGGACATGGACGTTAAGCACCTTGCCTGTATGGTCCTCTTTCTTTTCATGGACTACCTTTTTTTTAATAAGAAAAAGGATGTTAATGAGTGAGATTGCAGTGGATTATATGGCTGTTCATGCAACGCATGTGGGGCAAGATGGTGAGTTGCTCTGAAGGACTGAGGAGGAAACACAGAGGGCATGCAGATTTGGTGGTGTGATAAGTGTGTGATTGGGAGTGATGAAGGAAGGTGTTGCAGGCAATAGTGAGAGTGGCAGAGCATAAACTTGGTGGTACATGGGTATAGTAGCAGAGAAAAAATGCAACATTTACTCTGGCAGAGTGGAGAAGATCACTGACCTTCTTTCTATATTATTGGCTGTTCCTCAGCCTCCTGGAGACAACACTGACCGAAGTAGAGATGTCAGCCCAGGCTGGCAAGATCTGGTGCTGTGGTCCTCCTCTCTACTGACTGCCCCATCCACAAGGATCTCCAGGTCGTGTTGGAAAATCACGGTGCCATCTTCCCCTTCTCTGAAATGTTTAGACTCTGTCCTTGACTGAGCAGAGCAGATTCAGAACACCAATTCTTGCCCAGGTGCACCACGGGCTTCATAGTGGCACAGGTCCAAGAGATACCAGTGTTTTGGCGGATATCCAGTGAGTGGCATGTTGTTGAGGGAGCAACATATAGTAATATGGGGTAGAAATCATACATGACAGATGCCCTATTGCTTGGCAGTTAATTAATGAAGTGAGTTTGGTAAGGTAGGGCAAGAAAACCCTCTAGACCTTGGGATGAAAAACTGTCCCAATGCAATTCAGACAAACATTTTAAAATCTACATTTTTGCTGTTTTTTCTCCTAAGATAACCAGTTTAATCTTTAAAGGCCTTTCAAAGATCAGGAATTGAATGCAATTAGCGGAAACTTCCAATAGGGATTGATGAAACCAGGTACATGACCAAATTTTGTGCTCCCCTCAGTACAAACAGTAGTCTCCTAAACACATAGTACCAGAGTGCATAAAAAAAACGATGTGAACTTGTCAAAAAGGTGCAGTGACAATCATGAGGGACCCTTTGAACATGCATATAGACTGGAAAAATCTGACAGATGAAAGTAGCCTAGATAAGGAGCTCATTGAACGTTTACAAGGCACAGCTTCTTGCATCCGCATGTTCCGGAGCCATCTAGAGGGCAAGCTGTACTAACCCTGGTATTGTGCACTGAGACTGGATTAGGTCATAACTATCATAATAGGAATGAATTTTACATAGTATGAAGCAGCCGGGAGCATTTTAAATCAGTATCGTAACACTATTTTAAACATATATAAAGGCTAGGGTATGAAAACTGAGATAGTTAGAGTGAACTAGCAAATTAAGTTTGCGGATAGGTCAATAAAGATTCAATGGTAGACATTTAGGGGATATTTCAGAATACACAGGATAGGTACACTTTCAAGAATGAAAAATTGCACTCTCCATTTGTGATTAACAAAAAAAATTATCATAGGAAAGCTTATAATTTTGTGAGGATAACTGGCAGGTCAGAGGATTGAACAAAATATAAAAATAAGAAAAGAATGGCTAAAATATTATTAAGGGATAAAGGATAGAGTGCAAGAGAAATCAAGCCAAGAATTTGAAAAATAGCAAAAAGTTTCTCAGGATACTTAGCAAGGAGTTTGCAAATTAAAGTTTGGTTATACTGAAAGTGAGTCTGGGGAATTAATAGTGGAAACTGAGGAGATGACAGAATGAATTGAACAGATTGCTGGATTTTCAGGCTGACAAGTGCCTGAGTCCCAATGAATTTTATCCTAAGATCTTGAAAGAAGTACTAGCGAGATTGTCAATGTATTGGTTCTAATTTTCCAGAATTCCCTAGATTTAGGGAAAGTTCCATTAAATTGGAAGACAGTGATGTAGCTCCTTTATTCAAAAAGCAAGTCAGAAAACAAGAAACTAAAAGTCAATTAGCTTAACATCTGTCATAGCGAGCTGGTAGAAGCTATTATTAAAGACAATGGCAGTGCTGTTAGAAAGATCAATGCAATCAAGTAGATTCAGCAAGGTTTTGTGAAAGAGAAATCAAGGAAACCTAATAGAATGTTATTATTTATTGTGAGGAGAATGGGATATGGAAATAGGGAGATTGTCTTTCAGTTATTGAGATCATTTACGAGGCCACATCTAGAGTACAGTGCACAGCATTAGTCTCCTTATTTAAATAACTATGCTAACGCATTGGGAGCACCCACTGGGGAAAATTAGAGGACGGCACTTTGATTAAATCATTGGCAGAGTGAAGGGGAATAGTGAATGACGCTGGAGGAATAAAAAAGATGCATAAAATTAAAATAAGGATTTTTTTTAATATATAGCATCCAGATTTTCCAATAAGCATTATTTTAAAGTCATTGCTTATTTTAGAAGAATTTCATAACAAAATTCAGGCGTATACCATGCAGTATTTCTTGGTGTTTCTTTGCCAGCACTGAAATATTAGAACGAAATTCAAGCAACACTGGCTATACAATTTGCATAAAAAATTATGAAATCGCCTCACAGCATCACCTGACAGGATTGTGGAAGAGAATTAAGGATAGTGGCAAAAGGACACATCCATCAACTAAACCCAAAACTAGCAGTCAGAAGTATCAGAATTCTTACAGCATGTTAGAATTTTGTTTTCAGTTCTTGAATGCAGAGATAAGCTTCGCATTTACAATTTAGCACTGTAACCTACAACACTCATTTTAAACATGAAATAAGAGATCACATATTTTCAATAAATTATTAACTGTCACTTTTGTTTATTGCAAATGCATTTCTATTGGGTGATGAAGAATCAGAGCAAGCGTCCTAACAGGATTTAAGACATTTTGTCAGTAGGTCTGTTACAAATTGTACAAATTAAATGTTTTAATACTAAAATAAACTTTTATACAGAAATAAACCAAAAGATTATCAATATACTTCTAACACTAATTTGATATCTAGTTGTCTTTTAAATTGCAAGGTACAGGGTGACAGGATGTTTTACGACTTTGGATTCAAGGAGAAAAATTAGACTGACTGGTGTATTGGCAACTGGAGATATCTAGCATGAAGCATGGAGTCATTTTAATTGACTAAAAGTAAACGTGTTTAAATTGGTATGGAAACTAAGACATAGCTAAGAAGCTCAATGCAAAAGCTGGACCATTCATTAATAAGAACTTAGACAATAAAGCAGGAAAGTCACTTCAGGCAAGGACTGTGGACTTGTGATTATGAAGAATCGTCGTGGGAAAATAGTAGTGGAGAAAACATGTAGCACAACAAAAGGAAATGATAATCACATTTAAAAAACATATCAGCATAGCAAAAATAGAACATAAATCAAGTGAGTCAGATTGCAAAATTAACCGTTATTTGAGGAATTCATATGACAGAACTTAGTTTGCATTAAACAGTATTGCTGGTAGCAAAAGTACAAATGATTGAGATGCATTATTTGAAAAATTGTTGACAAATCTTCACAAAAGCCAGTTTTGGATGAAGAGGAGACCCCTCTCCTGCACCACTCCCTCTACCAGCAGCTTCAGTTCCCTGACTGCCGACTGAGCCAATTTCCCCTTCTTTGTCTTTTTATCAATGGCACTATGTGTCATGTTGTTGGCCTTTGAATGACTTCACATCCCTCAAAGCTGAAGTACCTCACAGAATATAGCACATACCATGCTCACAACGGGTGCAATTGCTATCATTTCCATCCCCACTGTACTCTCAGGATTTACAACATGCTCGAAGGTAATAACAGTCAGTCCTCAACCAATGAGACCGCAAATCAGGGAATAAAAACAAAGGCTGGATGATGTCAACTCGATAAAGTAATACCACTGTCAAGAAGGGGACAAGCAGGTAATTGCCTGTCCCATATCACCCACCCGGAGGACAAGATTAGCAGTGGTGATAAAGACTTACATTGAGACCTCTACTAGCTGACTAGCAAATACAGGAATACTGGCAAATGTAGATTTCTTATTTACGCATCTCAGTGTGGAACAGCAAGCACACTTAACAAGTCTTCTCATTGTATTCAAGAACCATTGTTGTGGCAAAGCCAGAATCCACCACAGTAGCTCAAAACATTTGAATTTGGGAGAGGCCCCTCTCATTAGACAACATTTCTATTGGCTAGGCTCAGGAAAGTTAGCCCAGCTGCAGGAGGAGATTAATTACTTGCTGAAGCATCAACTGATAGAGCCTAGCAGTAGTAGGTAGAGCTTCCCAGTTGTGTTTATACCAAGCCTTCTAGCCCCACAAGGCTCTTCATTGACTGCTAAAAAGTTAATGTGGTGATCAGAACTAATCCTACCTGGTAGCCTTGCTGGAAGATTGAATGGATAGGACAGGTAAGGCAGCCTGTATTATCAAGACAGATTTACTCAAGGGGCATTGGCAGGTTTCCATTGGCAGGCCGATCATGCAAAGTGAATTTCCACCTTCAAAGCTTTGGACAGAGTCACGCCATTTGGACTGCAAAATGCCCCAGCCAGCTAGTGGACCAAACACTGGCGGCTTGTGCAACTGCATGGTATACCTGGACACCTAGTGCACAGAAACACTTAGGAAATGCACTTAAAGCAATAGGGTTTCATTTGCCTGTAAATACAATTAGCATACCTAATAGCCAATCTTACAAAGAGTGATTTCTCTAAGACTCAAGTGGCCTATCTAATACATGCAGTGGATCAAGGACCAGTACTGCACAGGACTGCAAAAGGGAGAAGCAATAGTATAATTCTCCTATCCCATGGCAAATGAAAAAGCAAGAGGGTCCCGCCACTGTGAGGGTTCTACTGAAAGTTTGTACCAAATATCAGCACAAATACCTTGCTGCCAGACCTAATACAAATAAAATACAAAGGTAATATGGATTGAGAACTATCAGGCAGCTTTTGAAAAACTGCAGAACATTTTAATAAGGCTTGCAGCTCCAAACTTTACTCAAGCATTTAAGTTAGCCATCAATGTGAGAGACACCAGAATAGGGGCTGGCCTCTTCAGGAAGACATATCTGGAATCGAGAGACCAATCAGGTGCTCTTCCAAAGTCCTAAACAAACATAAAGGTGGTACTCCACTGTACAGAAGAAAACTTTCAGTTTATTACTAGCTCCAATACTTTTGGATACATGTCTGATAATGGGTACAGAGCCATTACAATTTACGCTGAACACAACCTGTCTTCTTTTTGGAAACATTTAGGACCCAGCCAGCCAGGTTATTCTGTTGGAGCTTATCTCTTCAACCATACCACTTAAAAAATCACCCACATTGCTAGGCAATCGAATGTTCCGCAGACGCCCTGACTAGCATGTAATGAGACCTGGTTAGATCTGAAAAGCTAATTGACAAAGGCTATTGGAATGAATGTGTGTTTGTTTCTTTTATGTTTACTTCATCAAAATACTCTCCTTTGTAATGAAATAAGAATGAATCTCATTTTATTCATCCTGTAGGAAAACTGTTATGCCAATGGATCAGAACCTGAAATATTTATAGAATGTTTTTAGTTTTGATTTCATAGAATGGTATTTTTTAAAAAGAAGTCTGCTACAAAAAAAAATACTATGGACATAAATTCAGTAACCACTTGACGAAGTCCTGTGTGAAATCCACAGAATGTCGTACCTATTAAGTGTCAAGGAAATTTAATGCATGGAGAGACTTAACAAGAATAGATAATGAGGGGACTACCATTACCACTCTCAGCAGAAAACCACCTCTTGCAGACATGTCTATTTCATCTTCAAAGTTGGCTGGACATACCAGTGTGTGGACCAGCTGTAAGGGCTATACTGTTGAGCTATTTGAACACCCTTGGACTGCAGACTAAAATGAAAAACTCCTTGACTCTGAATACTACCAACCAGCTGAAAAGAAATCCAGGCAAAAGAATTTCAATCAAGCAACAAAACCTTGAATTTCAAGATCGATTACTCAACTGCCAAAATCAATGCTACCAGGCCATCCAATAATGACCACAACACCTTTGTATCTACTGTTCATGATCAATGCAGAGACTAATCTGTATGTTTATTTTACTGCCTTTATTGGTCAGTGCATTGAGTATAGGAGTCGAGAGGTCATGTTGTGGCTATACTGGACATTGGTAAGGCCACTTTTGGAATACTGCATTCAGTTCTGGCCTCCCTGCTATAGAATGTTGTGAAACTTGAAAGGGTTCAGAAAAGATTTACAAGGATATTGCCAGGTTTGGAGGGTTCAAGCTGTAGGGAGATGCTGAACAGATTGGAGCTATTTTCCTTGGAGCATCAGAGGCTGAGAGGTAGCCTATTAGACATTTATAAAATCATGAGGGGCATGGATAGGGTGAATAGACAAGGCCTTTTCCCTGGGGTAGAGGTGTCCAAAACTAGAAGCCACGGGTTTAATGTGTGAGGGGAAGGATTTAAAAGAGACCAAAGGAGCAACTTTTTCACACAGAGGGTGATGCGTGTATGGAATGAGCTGCCAGAGGAAATGGTGGAGGCTGGTATAATTACAACATTTAAAAGGCATCTGGATAGGTCCATGAATAGGAAGGGTTTAGAGGGATATGGGCCAAATGCTGGCAAATGGGGCTAGATTAATTTAGAATTTCTGGTCGGCCTGGAACAGTTGGACCGAAGGGTCTGATTCCATGCTGTATAGCTCTATGACTCTATGTTTATGGAATCACCTCTATTTTACTCTGTGTGTACGCATGTTGCATTACAATCTCCTCTTGCATTTACAAATTAATAAATTCATTCTTATCAATATTCAGGAACATCTTTTTAAATTGGCTTCTTTTAAATCATAAGTTCATTTGGACCTTGGATAAAGGTTTCTACAAAGGAATGGTTATGTTTTCTAATTAACCTTCTACTGACTGACTAAACGGGGTGCGGGGGAGGTCAATAAAGAATGGGACCAAGCTCATTTGTCCTCACCTGGGAACTTGAGGATTTGGGATATCTCATCTGGAATTGTAACAAATTGAGAATTTATACAGTGGTGAGGATTAATGAAAAATGCTACACTCAGCAGATTAAGCAATGCCACAGTTGTCAGTCTTGTTTTGTTGCCTATCTAACCTTGTTCCAGGCATGACAATGCCATTTGTAAATGTTCATATATCACAAAGGAGAAAACTCAGAGACTGAGTCTAATGTAGAACTATGATTCGACATGGGTTGAAAGAAAATCAAGGTTAGCTACCTTTCTGTGTCTGATCCTATAGGCTCAGATATTGTTGCTATAGCAATGTTACATTTGACTAATACCTTCCAACAGTTACCTTGGCATGCAGTTTTCATTTCCTCTGATATATGCAGAAAAAAATGCCTAGATTTGTTAGAGGTTCAGTGCAAAACTAGCATTTCCTCTAGCAGGTATATTAACTAGATAATAGTATTAAATTATGATAAATTACATAGTTATATTAATCGAATATGGGATTCATCTTCACAAAAGATGAAGAAGAATGCAGTCATGAAAATTAAAATTCTCTGATATCAATCCATCAACAGTAACTCAGCCCAGCTTCATATGAATGGAGAATGCAATATAACCTAAATTTTCATGCAGAAAAACAGGGGTCAGTTGATCCAATTCCTCTATGCTGGAGTTGAATTCCTATTTTCTAATTCTCATCATTGTTATCAAGTTATCAAGCCCACTGTGCTCGGGCCAGGGATCAGGCAGCCGGTCGGGTACGGCAGCTCTGTTCGGGTCAGGATTCATAGCAAATTAATTTGGTGAAATCTTTTTCCTGATCACTCATGAATGTCAGTGTCACTGACTAGACCAGGATTTATTGCCAATCCCTGGTTGCCCTTGAGAAGATGGTAGTATGCTGTCTTGTTGAATAGCTGCAGTCCATCTGGTACAGGGACATCCACAATGCTGTTATATTGAGAATTGCAGTATTGTAATCCAGCAATGGAACAGCAATATATTTCCAAGTTAGGATGATGAATAACTTGTTAGAATACGTACAGTGGATGATGTTGCTATGTATCTGCTGCCCTTGTCCTTCTAGACGGAAGTGGCCCTGGATTTGGAAGATGGTATCTAAGAAGCCTTAGTGAATTTCTGCAATGCTCTTGTAGACCATACACATTGCTGCTACTGAACATCAGTGGTAGAGGGAGTGAATATTTATGGATCCTACAAGACTGTGTTTGTTACTCTGGGATCAGTGACAGTGCTTACATGCTCCAGTTCTCCCAGGCATTACAGTCGTTCATATCCCTGCAACAACAGTAGGGTTCTCTGGTATTCACTTACCACCCCGAAAACACCTATATCCGAAGGATCATGAGTCACCATTTCCTCCATATCCAGTGGGATACCACCACCAGACACATTCCCATCCCCTCCCTCGTCAGTATTCTGCAGGGACCATTCCCTCCAAATCATCCTGGTCTACTCCACCTCCACTCCCAACACATCGCCTTTATATCTTCCTACGCAATCGCAGAAGCCTGTTTACACCCTCCTGTTTATGTCCTCTCTCCTCACTACACAAGGCCCCATACATAGCTTCCAGGTGAAGCAGTGATTTATCTGCACTTCACTTGATCCAGTTAACAATGTGGTCTCCTGTTCACTGCAGAGATGAAACATAGACAGAGTGACTGCTTTGCTGAATACCTACACTCTGTCCAAAAAAAAAATGACCTCAAAGTTCCAGTTTCCTGTTCCTTCAACAGTCCACCATGTTCCCTAGCATTTCTGTCTCTGGCCTGGTGCAGTGCTATAGCGTGGTCAAATGAAAGCTGCAGGAGCCCTTAATTAAGGGTTAAAACTGAAAGAACTGCGGATGCTGTAAATCAGGAACAAAAACAAAGTAGCTGGAAAAGCTGAGCAGGTCTGGCAGCATCTGTGAAGGAAAAAACAAAGTTAACGTTTTGGGTCCGGTGACCCTTCCTCAGAACTGATGCTGGCTGGGAAAACGTCAGTTTATATGCAGAAAATAGGGAGGTGGGTGGGGTAGGGAGTAAACGATAGGATAGAGCCCAAAGAAAGAGAAAGACAGTTGGACAGACAAAGGAGTTGCTAACGATCAGGCTGGGAGGGTGAATAGTTGTTAATGGGGACTGTTAATGATTAACAACTCAACTTCTCTTTCAACTCCTCTCATTTTCTTCAGGTAAGAGGGGTTGCCTTGGGTACCCGCATGGGCCCTAGTTGTACCTGTCTCTTCGTGGGATATGTGGAACATTTCTTGTTCCAGCCCTATTCTGGCCCCCACCCACAACTCTTTCTCCGATACATCGATGATGTCATTGGTGCTGCTTCCCTCTCTTGCCTGAAATTGGAAAACTTCATCAATTTTGCCTCCAAATTCCACCCTGCCCTCACTCTCACCTAGTCTATCTCTGACTCCTCCTTCCCTTCCTCGACATTTCTGTTTCCATTTCTGGGGATAGACTGGCCACTAATATCCATTGCGAACCCACTGACTCCCACAGCTACCTGGGCTATACACCCTCACAATCCACTTCCTGTAAAGACTCCATCCCATTCTGCCAGTTCCTCTGTCTCCGTCGCATATGTTCAGATGAGGCCAACTTCAACAAGGGAGCCTCCGAAATGTCCACCTTCTTCCTCAACCGAGGACTCCCCAGCTCCATTGTCGACAGGGCCCTCAACTACGTCCGACCCATCTCCCACACTTCCGCCCTCACCCCTTCTCTTCCCTCCCGCAACAGTGATAGGGTTCCCCTTATCCTCATCTACCATCCCACCAGCATCCACATCCAGAAGATCATCAGATGCCATTTCACCACCTCCAGCGAGATGCCACAACCAAACACATATTCCGCTACCCTCCCTTATCCACCGTTCCATCTGGGACACCCTGGTCCACACTTCCTTCACCCCCAACACCTCCCCACAGCCCTACGGCACCTTCCCCTGTAAACGGCAAAGGTGCAACATTTGCCCATTTACCTCCTCCCTCCCCAGTATCCAAAGGTCCAAACACACCTTCCAGGTGAAGCAACACTTCACCTGCACTTCCCAGAATCTAGTCGACTGCATTCGCTGCTCACAATGTGGTCTCCTCTACAGTGGGGAAACGAAGCCTAGACTTGGCGACTGCTTCACAGAACACCTACATTCTGCTCGCAAAAAAGACCCTGAACTACCTGTTGCCTGCCACT
This sequence comes from Rhincodon typus, assembly GCF_021869965.1. Taxonomy (NCBI): domain Eukaryota; kingdom Metazoa; phylum Chordata; class Chondrichthyes; order Orectolobiformes; family Rhincodontidae; genus Rhincodon; species Rhincodon typus. The sequence goes on along the minus strand of NC_063342.1, from coordinate 46,059,907 downwards.
TCAATGCACCGCCCTGCTCCCTGGCCAACATCTCTGTCTCTGGCTTGCTACAGTGTTCCAGCAAAGCCCAACGCAAGCTGGAGGAACAACACCTCACTTTCCGCTTGGGGACCCTACAACCCTCCGGACTCAATATTGAGTTCAATAATTTTAGGGCCTAAACTCTCCCATGTCCCAGCCCCCAACCCCACACAGCAGAACTTGTTACCACATAGTCTGCCATTACACACCCTCTGTTCTTAATCACTAACAGTCCCCATTAACAACTACTCACCCTCCCAGCCTGATCGTTAGCAACTCCTTTGTCTGTCCAACTGTCCTTCTCTTTCTTTGGGCTCTATCCTATTGTTTACTCCCTACCCCACCCACCACCCTATTTTCAGTTTATAAACTTAAGTTTTCCCAGCCACCACCAGTTCTGAGGAAGGGTCACTGGACCCAAAACGTTAACTCTGTTTTTTTCCTTCACAGATGCTGCCAGATCTCCTGAGCTTTTCTAGCAACTTTGTTTTTGTTCCTTAATTAAGGGTTAAATTGGGTGAGAATTAGTTGTAGAAATATCGAGGGAAGGGATAATCTGTAGGGTGAGACTTAGTGGTGCAGTGTTCGTCTCCGTATCTCTAGGCCAGAAGGTCTGTGTATAAGACCTACCTACCTACCCACCCCAGATAAATGTCTGACCAGGTTGTCTTTCAAAAAATGGGAAGAAATCAGTGGGATATGAGTTTTATCGCATTTGATTAACTGAAATAAAACTGTCACTATAAAAAAAGTGTGGCTTTGTTAAAAAAAATTACCTTTGAATGTAAAACATGTGCACTCGGACCGAGAATGCCTTGTGTTGATTTTATCACATCCACAAATACTTTCTGTTGTGTGCATATAGGTACTTGATGACTGGTATAATTTGGCTCAAACTACCTTGCTTGAATTTCTAATACCCACATCATTGTTGGTGAATATATTCTCAATGTCCAGTGGTCTTTATGAACACTAGCCTGTGGGCTTGTAGAGTTCTTTCAGGCCCTCTGTATATTTGTCTTCTAAGGCGAAGATAACGTGACTTCTTCTTGGATCTGTAACTTCAAAAGGGAAAATTAAAAAAGAGCTTGCATTTATATAGCACATTTTACATCCTAAGCACATGTGAAACTGCTTCACAGTTAGTAAAATACTTTTGAAGGACATTTGCTATCACAATGTAGACAAATGTAGCAGGTAATATTTTTACAGCAAAGTCCCAGAAACTGCAATGAGATAAATAATAACATAATCTATTCTATCCATATTAGTTGAGAGATAATTACATGACCACTACACCAGAAGAATTGCTTGTATCTTGAATGACTTGGTTCTCTAACAGCTAAGGGCCTCCAATTAAAGTATCATTTAAAAGAAAAAATTTCAGCATCGTCTCAGTACTGCACTAAACCCTCCAAAGCAGAGGAATATGATGAATGATTTTATTGTCATGTTTATTTTACAGTGAGGAATAACGGTAAAATATAGTGAAAAGCTTTTCAACTGTCACCATGATTCAGTGGATTTTTAAAATTCAGTTGTGGGATGTGGACATTGCTCATTGGCCAGCATTTATTGTCCATCCCTGGTTGCCCTTGAGAAGGTGGTGGTGAGCTGCCTTCTTGAACAGAACAAACAAAGAACAAATAAAATTACAGCACAGGAACAGGCCCTTCGGCCCTCCAAGCCTGTGCCGATCCAGATCCTCTAACTAAACCTGTTGCCTATTTTCCAAGGATCTGTATCCCTCTGCTCCCTGCCCATTCATGTATCTGTCTAGATACATCTTAAATGACGCTATCATGCCCGCCTCTACCACCTCCGCTGGCAATGCGTTGCAGGCACCCACCACCCTCTGCGTAAAGAACTTTCCACGCATATCTCCCTTAAAGTTTTCCCCTCTCACCTTGAAATTGTGACCCCTAGTAATTGAGTCCCCCA
>NC_063342.1:45999029-46052945 GCF_021869965.1 Rhincodon typus | reverse complement strand
CATCCAGCTCCACACCTTGTTATCTCAAATTCTCCAGCATCTGCAGTTCCTACTATCTCAGGAGCCCTACAGATTGGGTCAGGGATGTGTTCCCCTGCTAGTGTGTTCTAGAAAAAGGGTTCACAATCTCAAGATACAGATTATGTCACTTAGTACTGAGTTGATGAGCTATTTCCTTATTCAGAGGATGGTGAACTTGTGAAACTCTTGACAACAGAATGCTGTGAAGGTCAAGTCACTGAATATGTTTATGAAAGAAACAGATTTCTAGATTCGAAAGGCATCAAAGTGTAAGGGGAGAGAGCTGAGTATGGAGCCATGATTAGATCAAATGGCAGAGCAGATTCAATGAGTCTAAAGCCCAGATACTCCAATGGCCACATAGCATTTGGAAAGCACAGACCGGAGTTGTGTCTTAAGAATCTGCACAGTTCTAGACTCATGGGATATTTTCCTGGGAAACTGAAGATTCCAATGGGTAATTCCTCCGCGGCTACAATTCTCCGAAAAAAAATACTTTAACATCAGAGAATTCAGAGACTTCCACTTCTGATAAAAGCTACAATTAAAAACCTAAGACTAAATCTTACATTTTCCTGACTCATAGTTTTGTCAAGTTTCATTCAGAGTTATTGTCTGAATCCCAAAAGATCTTCTGGCCACATCTTACCAAATTTGGCTTATTAGCTACCTACCACACCCCTATGGTACTTGTTTCATTCAATTCTAGATCCACTGTAACACATGCCACATCCAGAACAAGTCGCCACCACTGGGAGATCCTGGAATGGATTGGTATCTCTGGCACCAATGGCCATTTTAAAGAATATTGTCCACCAGACAAGCCCTGACAGCCATAACTGCCCTGCATGATTACCAATATTCATCCTGGATGTGGCAGAGAAGGGAAAATTGGTGCCCCACTTTGTAGTCAGGGACATGATGATCCTGCTGGATGGGTGATGCTCCAGGGAACATTCTTTTTTCCCAGGACTAGTCCTAGAAAATATAAAGGTGGCAAAATCTCTGGGGCATGACCTAGTATATTCCAGGACTTTGTGGAAAGCTAGGAAGGAAATTGCAGGGCACCTTACATAAATATTTTTATCATCTATGAATACAGGTGAGATTCAAATGACTGGAGAGTGGATAATGTTGTGCCTTTGTTTAAGAAAGGATGTAAGAAAAAGTCTGGGAACTAAAGACCTGTGAGTCTGATTTCGGTGGTGGATATGTTGTTAAAAGTGTTTCTGAAAGATAATATTTATATGCATTTGGTGAGTCAAGGAATGATTAAGGATAGTCAGCATGGTTTTGTGCAAGAGAAATCGTGTCTCACAAACTTGACTGAGTTTTTTGAAGAAGTAACCAAGAAGGTTGAGGGCAGAGCTGTAGACATGGTTTACCTGGGACTTTAGTAAAGCCTTTGACAAGGTTCTGCATGGTACAGTAATTAGTAAAGTTAGATCACATGGGATTCAGGATGAGTTTGCCAATTGGATTCAAAATTGGCTTAAAGGCAAGAGACAAAGAGTGATGGTGGAGGGTTGTTTTTTGGCATGGAGACCTGTGACTAGCGGTGTTCCACAGGGAACAGTATTGGATCCACTTTGTTTGTCATTTATATAAATAACTTAGATGAGAATATAGATGGCATCGTTAGTAAGTTTGAAGATGACACGAAGATTGGTGTTATAGTGGATAGTGAAGAAGGTTATCTAAGATTACAAAGAAATGGGTGGGTTTGTAAGTTTGCAGATGATACAAAGATCGATGGAGTTGTGGGTAGTGTAGAAGGTCGTCAAAGGGCACAGCCAGATGTAGATCAGTTGCAGATATGGGTGGAGCAATTGCAGACGGAGTTTAATCCTGCTAAGTGTGACGTGCTGCTCTTTGGGAGATCAAATGTTAGGGAAAAGCATACAGTTAATGGCAGGACCCTGAACAGCATTGATGTACAGAGGAATTTTGAGGTTCAGGTCCATTGCTCCCTGAAAGTGGCCACACAAGTAGATAGGGTGGTAAAGAAAGCATATGGCATGCTTGCCTTTATCGGTCATGGAATTGAGTACAAGAGTCAGGATGTCATGTTGTAGCTTTCTAAGACCTTAGTTAGTCCACATTTAGAGTACTGCATTCAGTTCTGGTTGCCATATTACAGGAAAGATGTGGAGGTTTGAAGAGGGTGCAGAAGATGTTTACCAGGATGCTGCCTGGATTAGAGGGTGTGAGCTATAAGAAGAGGCAACAAAAACCCAGGTTGTATTCTCTGCAGTGGTGGTGGCTTTGGGGAGACTTGCTAGTAGTCTATATAACTATGAAATGCATAGATAGGTTGACGGTCAGAATGTTTTTCCCAGGGTTGAAATGTTTAAAACTAGGGGACATGCATTTAAGGTGACAGGGAAAAGTTCAAAGGAGATGTGAGGGGCAGAGATTTTACACAGGTTAGTAGGAGGCTGGAATGTGCTGCCAAGTGTAATGGTGGAGGCAGATGTGATGGTGTGTTTAAAGGACTTTTAGATATGCTCATGAATATGCAAGAAAAGGAGGAATATGGACCAAAGGCAGGCAGAAGAGATTGGTTTAATTTGCTGTCATGTTCGGTGCAAAATCGTGCTGTATAGTTCAATGTTCTATGTTCTATCTTGATCAACTGGGTCAATGGCTGAAGAGTGGCAGATGGAGTTTAATTTGGATAAATGTAAGGTATTGCATGTTGCTAAAACAAATAAAGGCATGACATACAATTAAAGGTAGGGGCTTGGGCAGTGTTGTAGAATAGAGAGACCTAGGGGTTAAGGTACATAATTCTTTGAAGTTTGCATCAAATATAGATAGGACGGTTAAGAAGACATTTAGCATGCTTGTCTTCATTGCTCAGACCTTTGAATATAGGAGTTGTGATGTTGTGTTGAGGCTATAGAGGACATTGGTGAGGCTTCTTCTGGAGTACTGTGTCCAGTTCTGTTCTCCCTGTTATAGGAACAATATTATTAAGCTGGAGAGGGTTCAGAAGGGATTTTTCAGGATGTTGCTGGGAATGGAGGGTTTGAGTTACAAGGAGAGGCCGGATAGGCTGTGGCAATTTTCACTAGAGCGTAGGAAGTTGAGAGGTGACCTTATTGAGGCATATAAAGTGATGAGGTGTATAGATAGCATGAATGGCATGCTAGGGTGGGGGATTTCAAGAATAAAGAGCATATTTTTAAGGTGAGAGGAGAAGGATTTTAAAAAGACAAGGGGGTGGGGCAATATTTTAATGCAGAGAGTGGTTCTTATGTGGAATGAACCTCCAGAGAAGTGGTGGATGCGAGTACAGTTACAATGTTTAAAAGATATTTAGATAAGTACATGAATAAGAAATGTTTGGCGGGATATGGGCCAAGCACAGGCAGGCAGGAATAGTTTAGTTTGGGGTTATGGCCGGCATTGACTGATTGGACTGAAGCATTTGTTTCCATGCTGCATGAATCTTTGAGACCAGAAAATACCAAGCTAAGTGCAGTTTTAGCCATCTGGAGGAATGCCCAGCCATGTGGGAAGAAGGTCAATGATCTTTCCCAGTCTGTCAATGGAAATGCATAGAACTTTCAGTTCTAAAGGAGGGTCATTGGTTCATGTTCAGCAAACCTCAATATCATCTGCAAAATCTTCCCTTACTTAGACTCACCCACCCCAATCACTGGCAGCACTGTATTCTCTCTGCACTGCCTACTCACTCCACCAGGAATCTCTCCAGCTGCATCAAAAATAACAGCTGTATGACCCATGTTCATCTCTTATCTCCCATTCCAACTGATAAACAGCCTATAATAGACAGAAAGAGTCAAGAAGGGTGGTGGTCTGTCCAACCCTCACTCAGCTCCTCACTCCTCATAAGGAGAGGACCTTGACTTTGTCATGCACAGGTGGCTTACTGACCATGTCCAACTGCATCGATTACACTAAGAATTTATTTTGAGAGTCTTTTGATAGTACATTCTAAACCAGGAAATGTGTACCCCCAGATAGACTAGGGCAACAAATACACAGGAACACTACCACCTGCATATTCCCGTCTAAGCTCCACACCATCCTGACTTGGAACTTCCTTGATGTTTCTTCATTGTTGCTGGATCAAACTCCAGAAGCCTCCTTCTTAACAGCATTGTGGTGTACACATCCCCTATGGATTGCAGAAGGCTGCTCACTACCACCTTTTCAAGGGCAAATAGGGATTGGCAATAAATGCTGGGCCATCTAGTAATGATCACATCCCATAAATGATATAAAAGAAAAATCTAATTGATTCATTATCACGTCTTTGTCATCTATGTTATTCAGATTCATTTTTCAGAAAGTAATTTTACTCTTTTTTTTATCAAATGATATGTTGCATAATGCTTTCAACTATAGACATGTGAACCAGCTGGTAATAAACTCTTGCAGTAATCTCTCTAACATTATTTTTACTCCTTTAATTACATACATAGACCTGACTCTCATAACAAATTTAAGAACTGATTTCTCCTTTTTCTCTAGCTCTCTATTTCTTTTTCTTTCTTTCTCTATAATTGTGATTTTGGTCCTTTCTGTGGAGCATCCACTCAGCAGCTTTTACTCTGTTCATGTTTATCCGTACTCATTGTTTTGTCCATCATGAATAATTGCAATCTAAGATTCAATATTAATCTCTAGTTGACTGGATGCGCACGATAGAGAACACACCTGTGTGAATGCTGGTATTCTGTTTGAAATGAAGAGGTACATCAATTGGGGATTGTCAGCTGATTTGATTAGTTGGTTTCTAAAACATGTTGCCACACTTACCACTTTGATAGATTAATATAATGAATTCATGATTTTAACCAATAATGAGACAAGCAGGGTCTGGTTGAACATGCAATCATTGTGTTTGATGATGTCATCAGCAGTGTGACTTCTTAATTTTTTAACTCAACACAAGGAAAGTCCTGTGTTGGGTGTTGTCTGGAGGGTACAGTGGCTGGGTCAAAAGAAGCCCAGATAGGGTTTGCAACTTGGCCCAATCACAGCCTAATGTTGCTGTCTGTTTCATACATCGATTGTGGCCAGAAGCCATCTCCCTGCATTTTACTGCTAGTCATTAACCCCATAGCTCTCCAGCTGCTCCTGTCTAAAGTGCAAGCTCCCAAACTGGATAGCTGTCTGAAGAGATCAGACGTAATTGTTTAATGGATCCTTGCCATTAAGACAGGTAGAGTTGGCAACACTAGAACACTGTTGGATTCTTCTCCTGCAAACAAAAGACCTTGCATCCTTCCCACCACCCCATCAGTTTAGGGGTCCATATGCTTGCTTTTACTTTTGTGATGAAGTTATAGATTTTGAGTGTCAGGTATCCACAACAGAATACTTGTAGAAATTTTGCAAAAATGTTGCAAAATATTATCAATCTCAATAGTGAAATCTTGCTAGAATATATTATCAATAGAATTAAACCCAAGTGATTTTTCCCCATGTTATTGGTGATGTTGAAAGATATAGTGGCAGTCGCCAGAAGTATTTCTACAATTACTTATCAGTTCAATGAGTCCTTCATTTTCACTGATAACATGAATTCAATCAGTGTAATTGAAGGGGGCAATGAAATTACAATAATTATTGCAGTGGATGGTACTGTGCAGTGAGTGTTTCAGACTGTGTAATCATGCTATAAGTGCAGGGTGTATATTGTTTTTTGTACAATCCCTTGGTTTCCAAACTACTAGGTAATCTGTAACTGTTGTAACAACACCACTATCACACAAGACATATGCAGATTGTGTTTTGTAAATGATAGTAGGAGGACTTTAATTCAAATAATATATCACTTTCGTTTTTTTTTTCCTTTATTCATTCACGGGAGGAGGGCATCGCTGGCTAGGCAGTATTTATTGCCCATCCTTAATTGCCCAGAGGGCAGTTAAGAGTCAACCACATTGCTGTGGATCTGGTGTCACAAGTAGGCAAGACCAGGTAAGAATGGCAGTTTCCTTCCTTAAAGGACATTAGTGAACCAGATGGATTTTTCCGACAATCGGCAATGGATTCATGGTCATCGTTAGACTGATAATTCCAGATATTCATTGAATTCAAATTCCATCATCTGCCATGGTAGGATTCGAACATTATCTGAGTTTCTGGATTAACAGTCCACCGATAATACCATTAGGCCATCACCTCCTCCTATTACTATATATAGTGATAAAAAAAGGTCTTGATTTGAACTCCCCAGTGAACAGTTTAGATGAGGGAACTAAATCTAATTTCTCAATACTGCACATGACACAAAGCTTGCTGGAAAGGTGAGCTGTGCAAATGATGCAGGGATGTTACAGTGTGACTTGGATAGGCTGAGTGAGTGGGCAAATGCATGGCAGATGCAGCTTGATGTAGATAAGTGTGAGGTTATTCAGTTTGGTAGCAAAAATAGGAAGGCAGATTATCTGTCATGAGGAAATTGCTGGAATCTATTATTAATTATGTTATAACAGGCACTTAGAAAATCTCCATACAATTAGGTAGTCATCATGATCAAGTTAAAGAGTAATTGTGATTCGCTTATTGGTTAGATTTCTTTGAGGAAGTAATAAATAATTTGGATAAAGAAGAACTAGTTGGTGTGATGAACTTAGATTTCCAGAGGACATTTGATGAGGTGCCATCTCAAAATAAAAACTCATGATGTAGGGGATACTATATTAGCATGGAGAGAGGATTAGCTAGTTAACAACAAACAGAAAATAGGCACAAATTGTTGTTTTTTACATTTGCTAGTAATAATGAGTAGAGAGCCACAGGGATCACTGCTGGGGCCACAAATATTTACAATCTACATTAATGACTTGTATGTCAGAACCAAATGTATGAATGCAAAATTTGCTGATGACACAAGCATAAGTGAGAAAGTAAGTTCTGAACAAGACATAAGGAATCTGCAGAAGGATATCAATAGATAAATGAATGTGCAAAAAATTGGCAGTTGGAATGCAATAATAGGAAAATGTAGGACTGGTCCACTTTTTCAGAAAGCATAAAAAAGTAAATGTTAAAGTGTTTAAATACAGTAGAACTTTGAGGTACAGAGGGATTTGAGTGTCCTGGTACATAAATCACAATGTTAGTATACAGGTGCAACAAGTGGAAGCCAAATTGAATGCTGTCATTTATTGCAAAGGGAATGGAATGTAAAAGTAGTTACATTTTGCATCAATTGTGTCAGACATTGGAGAGACCTCATCTAAAGTCTTGTGTACAGCTTTGTCATTCTTTTCATTGTTTGTTTATGCAATATAGGCACTGCTGGCAGGCCAGCATTTATTGCTCATTCTAATTTTCCTGGGGAAGATGGTGGTGGGCTGTCCTTAGGGTGTATAGAGGCCACAGGGCTGATTGAGAGGGAGTTCCAGAGCTCAACTACAGTGAAGAAAAGGTGATATAGTTCCAAGTTAGGATGTTACTTGATAGGTTAGATGGTGAAAAGATGTTTCTCCTTGTGAGGGAGACCAGAATGAAGGAATACGGTTAAAAAATAACAGGGTTCCCATTTAAGATAGAGTTGAGGAAAAATGTTCTTTCTCAGAGGGTCACGAGTCTGTGGAACTCTTTCCCCAAGAAAGGTGCAGACAGGATAATTTATTTAAAAAATTAAGATAGTGTTAGTCTCTTGACTAACGTGGGTGTCAAACAGGGTCCAGTGCATGCAGGAAAGCGGGATTGAAGACACAACCAGATCAACCATGATTTGATCGAATGGTAGAGGAGGCTTGAGGAACTGAATGACTTCTCCTGATCCTAATTCCTCAGCCCATATGTATGCTGTGATTTAAGGTGTGTGATTTATATATATTTAATATCATTTATTTTGAATGTCTCCATTTTTAACTAGTGGCATATGGTTTAGTGTGCCTGAAGAAGTTTAATGAATAACTTGTATTCATTTCTGTAGCCATGATGATTTATTATAAATCACAGTTTTAGTGAAAGAGACTTCTGAAGATTAATGAGATTTTATTTATATTAGGAGAGTTAATGAGTGAACAACGTAAACAATGTAGTGTATCATGCTTTCAGACAGAAAATTTTGGATTTTTTGAGTTTAGAGGAAACACCCATAGCTATTTAGCTTCAGTTTAGGTAGTTTTCAGAAATCTGGGCTGAACCTGAATGTGTAATAGAGTTGCACCTGGGAAAGAGAGAGAGTTTAGGACTGTTGAAAAACATGTTACCTGAGCAAAAAGAGTTAAGCTTCGAACTTCCAGAGCAGAAGAATTTAGTTAAAACCAAAAATAGTTGATAAAGTCTACGCTCAGTCATATGAAAACTCTATGGGAAAGCTAACAGATCCTCAAAATATGACATTGAAGCCACAGTTAAATTACGGCCTATAGTTCTGAAATAGCAGGGAATTTTCTCTGGTGTGAATACTGAAAAGGAGTGTTCTTGGGATTGATGGGATTGTATTTTAATACTTGTTTCAAAATTTTCACATTAATATTATAGGTAAATAGCTTTGTTTATTCTACAAACAAAGGAACAGGAGTAGGCCATTCAGCCCCTCGAGTCTGTTCCATCATTCAATGAGATCATGGCTGATCTATGGCCTAACTCCATATTCCTGCCTTTGGCAGATATCCCTTAATAACTTTGCTTATCAAAAAGTTTTCTATCTCAGATTTAAAATGAACAACTGATCCAGCTTGCACTGCCATTTGTGGAAAAAATGTTCCAAACTTTTATGAAGTGCTTCCCAACATCTTTCCTAAATAGTCTGACCTTAATTCTCAGACATGCCCCTTAATTCTACAATCACCAACCTGTAGAAATAAATTATCTTAATTGACTCTCCCTTTCCTGGTAATACCTTGAAGACTTTGAGATCATCCCTTGAACTACTAAATTCTGGAGAAAGCAGGCCTCATTTGTATGATCTCTCCTCTTAACCTTGAGTTCAGGTATCATTCTTATAAACTTACATGATACTCCCTCCAAAACTAATATATCCTTCCTGGTGCCGAAATCTACTCATAGTACTCCAAGTGGGGTCTAACCAAGGTTTTGTACAAACTGCAGCATAGCTTCTGCATCCTTTATACTCCAGTCCTCTAGATATAAAGTACAGCATTCTATTAGTTACCTTGATTATTTTCTTCACCTGATCGTGACATTAAATCTATGCACTTGAACTCTAGAAAGTGCTCTGATCTACCTTTCATTTTATTTTACTATTTGTTTTGCATAATAAAGTTAAACCAAAATCTGCAGCATTGCATGTTTGCGTTTTATGGAGTCATAGAGCTGTACAGCATGGAAACAAATCTAGTCCCATTTGTCAGCATTTGGTCCATATCCCTCTAAACCCTTCCTATTCATATACCCATCCAGATGCCCTTTAAATATTGTAATTGTACTAGCTTCCACCACTTCCTCTGGGAGCTCATTTCACAGACACACCATCCTCTGTGTGGAAAATGTTGCCCCTTAGGTGCCTTTTAAATCTTTCCCCTCTCACTTAAACCTATGCCCTGTAATTTCGGACTCCCGTACCCTGGGGAAAAGACCTTGGCTATTCACCCTATCCATGCTCCCCATGATTTTATAAACCTCTATAAGGTCAGCCCTCAGCCTCTGACGCTCCAGGGAAAGTAGCCCCAACCTAATTAGCCTCTCCCTATAGCTCAAACCCTCTACCCCTGGCAACATCCTTGTAAATCTTTTCTGAGCCCTTTCAAGTTTCCCAACATCCTTCTTATGGCAGGGAGACCAGAATTGCATGCAGTATTCCAATAGTGGCCTAACCAATGTACTCTACATCTGCAACATGACTTCCCAACAGTCAATGTATTGACCAGTAAAGGCAAGCGTACCAAATGCCTTCTTCACTATCCAGTCAACCTGTGACTCCACTTTCAAGGATTATGAACCTGCATTCCAAGGTCTCTTTGTTCAGGAACATTCCTCAGGACCTTACCATTAAGTGTACAAGTCCTGCCCTGATTTGCCTTTCCAACATGCAGCACCTCACATTTATCTAAATTAAACTCCATCTGCCACTCCTAGGCCCGTACGCCCATCTGATCATGATCCCATTATACCCTGAGGTAACCTTCTTTGCTATTCACTACACCTCCAATTTTGCTGTCATCTGCAAACTTACTAACCATACCTCCTATGTTCACATCAAAATCATTTATATAAATGACAAAAACCAGTGGACCCAGCACCGATCCTTGTGGCACACCACTGGTCACAGGCCTCCTATCTGAAAAGCAACCCTCCACCAAGAAGACCTTGTTAATTTTTTTTTTAGAAAAGCAATATGACCTTTCAAGCCAGATTTCAGTCTGAAATCTGACCTGTCCATTAATCAGCAGCTGGGATCATAACAATGTAATACCGAAAGGAGTCACCCCAGCAATCAGGTAAAACTGGATGAAAAAGGAATCTGTTGGGCATGGCAAATAAGCATACAAAGCTTTTGTAAAGAGTACTCCTGATCTCTGCATGTTGTTAGAATTGGCACTAATAATGCGTAATTATGACAAATTAAATTACCTGAATCTAAGAAGTCATCTGATTGTGTTTGCAATTCACTGATTTATCAAAAAAGTAACCTCTTTAATTTAGGTGTTAAAAGAAGGATTTTTTTTTCTTACAGTTCAATTTTAGACCAGGTTGAGAACCATAGAAATGAAATATTATCATTATCAATTTATGGAGCCCATTTACCATTGCCTATGAGAATAGTGAGTTCATTGATATAGTGTATGTCAACAACTGTGTATAGATGTATATTCTCAGTGGTGGGAGAATATCATTTGCCTAACCAATATGACTACACAACTTGTGAAGAACGTTTACAACACAGAAGTAATAAGAGTTGGAGGTAGAATATAGAAGCAAAGTTACATCGCAAAGAAGCTTTTTGACCTTTTGTTTCTGTACTAGTTGAATAAACTATCTGTCCATTCTAATCCAACTTGCCAGCACCTAGTCCATTGCCTTTCACATTTCAGCACTTCAGGTTCAGATCCAGGATTCTTTTAAATAAGTTGAGAGTTTCCACCTCAACCATCAAACTGGGCAGCAAATTCCAAACATATGCCAAACTCTCAATGAAAATGTTTTTCCTCATGTCCCCTTTAATATTTCAGCCAATCACCTTAAATCTGTACCCTCTGGTAGTTAACCCCTCCACTAGAGGCAACAGATCTTCCCTGCCCACTCTATGCAAGCCCTTCATTTTTCTGGACTCCTCAATTAAGCCACCCCTCAGCCTCTTCCATTCTAAGGGAAACAACCCTAGCCTATCCAAACTTCCCACATAACTACAATTTTCCTGTTCTGACAGCATTTTTATAAATTTCCTCTGCATTGTCTCTAATTAAGTTCTTCTTGCAATGTGGTGACCAGAACTGCACACAAAACTCTAGTAGTGACCAAACCAATATTATATAATGTCCCAGCATGACATCACTGCTCTTGTATTCAATACCTTGCCAATGAAGAAAAGCATCCCACTTGGCTTCTTTACCAACTTAGAATTAGATCTATAGTCATGTGTACTCAAGTAAAATAGAGTACAGGAGTAAAGTGAAAAGTTTACAATGTCGCCCAATGTGCAGTTTTGGGCCCCATATCTCAGGAAGGATATACTGGCCCTGGAGCGGGTTCAGAGGGGGTTCGCGAGAATGGTCCCAGGAATGAAAAGCTTAACATATGAGAAACGTTTGAGGACTCTGGGACTATATTCATTGGAGTTTAGAAGGATGAGGGGGGATCTAATTGAAACTTACTCAATGGCCTGGACAGTGTGGATGTTGGGAAGATGCTTCCATTAGTAGGAGAGGCTAGGACCTGAGGGCACAGCCTTCGAGTAAAGGGAAGACCTTTTAGAACGGAGATAAGGAGAAATTTCTTCAGCCAGAGAGTGGTGAATCTATGGAATTCACTGCCACAGAAGGCTGTGGAGGCCAGGTCATTGAGTACATTTAAGACTGAGATAGATAGGTTCTTGATTATCAAGGGGATCAAGGGTTATGGGGAAAAAGTGGGAGAATGGGGTTGAGGAACTTATCAGCCATGATTGAATGGCAGAGCAGACTCAATGGGCAGAATGGCCTAATTTCTGCTCCTATGTCTTATTGTCTTACGGTCTCATGGCACCATCTTAGGTACAAAGTATCTAGGTACAAATCTTAAATACAAAATAGAGGGAAAAATAGAGTTACATTACCTTTTACTGTGATTCATAGCATAAGTTAGAAAATAAGTAATAAAGTTAACAGGATGAACATTACAGTCAGATGAACAAACAGATTAAACATTACAGTAAGATAAACTTACCAAACTATTTCTGCGAGCCCTAAATATACACTCTAAGATCTTTCACTTGCTCATCGCCTGCTAATACCTTTTCATTTATTATGTATTCCATGGCTTTTTCTGCCCTCCCAAAAGCAGAATCTTCCACTTTCCCAGAATGAATCCCATTTGCCACTTTTTCACTCACTCAACAAACCTACTCATATCTTCACTGTCAATTACCCGGTCAACGCTCATGTCATCTACATGTCATCTCCATCGTGCTCACTTATTTAATATTTCACACATCAGCTCCTTAACTAGAATGTCTGCATCATCCCTCTCCTGTGTAAAGACAAACAGAAAGTACTCAAAAAGAAATCTGCCCACATCTTCTGCACCCCTACACAAGTAACAGTCAACATCTATGATCAATCTCTTCTTTAGTCATTTTATTTTTAATGTACTGATTAAACATCTTTGTATTTTCTTTAATTTCACCAGCCAACATTTTTTTGTATCCTCTGTCTTCCTAATTTCCTTTTTCACTTCATCCCTGGACTCCTCTAAGCTTCCTGGAGTATTACTTTTTGAACCTCATTATCAACTTGATTTTTCAGCTATTTTCTTACTCTGTATACCTCTAGATAATCAGGGGCTCAAAGTATGGCTGTACCCACCTTTCTCTTTGTGGAAACATGTTTATACCCTACCTGTCAAATCTGACTTTTGAATGTTTCTCACTGATACATCATTAACTTCCTTTCAAGTAGCTGTATCCAATCCACTATTGCCAGCTTTGTAAATTTTGCCTTACCCCAGTTTAGGACCTTTTTTCCTTTTCTACCTTTGTCCCTTTTCATTATGTTCTACATCTAATGGGATCCACTGACTCCAAATGGATACCCATCCATTTGTTATTCACCAATCTGCCTAACTTTATTTCTTCAGGCTAAATCCGGAATTGTCCTCTCTCTTTGGGCTTGCTGGCTAAAACAAAATCTCTTGAATGCAATTCCAATTTGGAATCTTGTGGCCTCCAACAATTATTAATCTACGATTTTGCAATCAGAAATTTACCTATTTGTTTGGTTGTCTAACTCTCTCACTGTTTGGGGCTCTATAGTACAGACTTACCAGTGTGACTGGCCCATTTTTGTGTTAAACTCAATCATATGGTCTCATTTGTTGCTTTATATGGTTATCCAACATCCTTACAGCTGTTATTGATTCTTCCATCAATAATGCCAAACTCTACCAATTTTATCCCCTCCTCCACCTGACTGAAAACTCAACATACAGGAATGTTCAGCTGCCATCCTTGCCCCTCTTTAAGCCAAACTTACAATTTTGTAATTATATTATGCTGTCATGTGTCCATCTGTGATGTCAGCTCATTAGTTTTTTTTCACAATACTCCTTAACCGTTTGGTTGCTTGAGTCTACTCCAGAGTTTAGCGATCATGAATATTGTTCTCACTCATTTACAATTTCTACACAACCCCATACCTATTAGTTCCCTTCTTACCTAAACATAGATCAAAATCTACCAAATAATAGTTACAGAAATAACATCTAATGCTCTCTGAGGTTAAGACTTTTGAAGAATCATAAATCTTTGAGTAAAGAAATTTCACTGTATGTCAGTTAAGTGGGCAATCCCTTTTTCTGAATCTGTGATCCTAACCTACATTCCACCATTGGGGAAAATATTTTTACAGCACCTACCCAGTCAAGCCCTTTTGAAATTTTATATTTTTCAATGACAGCATGATTCATTCTACTAAATTCTTGGGAATGTAAGCTTAATGGACTCGATCCCTCATCACAGGACTCAAAATTTTCATTTCAATTCTTAGGTGCAACTAACTTTAATTTATATTTTTGAATCTAATTTCCCAAAGATATTTATTCAAAATACTGAATTTGTTGAGGAAAACTGACCCTCTAACTAACTCACTATTAATTATAAATTAGTGGTTCTTGCACTGCACCATTAATTGGGAGTTAGCAGGAAATTAAATTTATAGAGTTTGCATGTTAGCATATGTTAAAGAAAACTGTTCCTGCTCAGCATGAAATGCATAATAATGTATTTACGATTGCTGTTTGCCTGATGTTAAATATATTTCTGTCAGCAGGTTCTTTATATCAAGTAGCCATATGAAGAAGGTAGCGTCAGCAAATAGTATCTCTCTAACACCTTCCCATCCACACTGGCCCCTTCTCTTTGAATGAATAGCATTCATGACAAATGTGTCATAATTTTGTTGATGTAAATATTAAGCAAGTGTTGAAACATAAACATGAGTTTATTATTAGCATTAAAACAGAGAGCAAACAAACTGTCCTAACTGATTTGGGACATTAGGCCGGAAATGGACATTTGGGTTCTATGGGAGATTTTAGATTACTTCAGAATGAGGTTTTCATCAGATAAATATAAAATTGCAAATATGCAGCACACCTAGGCATTATTTCACAGCCATTATGAAAAGGTTGTGTGCAGTTCAATTTAGTATTGGTAACACTGTTAAGTGAACATACTATGATGAAATCATTTATAATATAAACCACTTTATTTATAAATTAGATTCCAAAGGGCTGCAATTTTATGCCATGCATCAATACTAACAATTAGCAATATTAACTGTAGTCATGGGCCATACTGCCATCTAGAGCACACCAACAATATTTTATGATATCCTTAAGCTATCATTGATACTTATTTTACATCTAAAACTTAAAAAGCTGATGATAAGGTAACTTTCTTTTAACATGCCAAAAATCCCGTACATACTTTAAATATAAAATGTTTGGCTGTAACCTGAATGTTTCTGAGATTACTGAAGTTTGAAATATTTAAAATTTAAATAATGTTATCAAGTGTTGGTTGAGTGGAACGTATGAGTAATTACCACAGAGTTGTATGTAATACCAGTATTCGAGAAAGACGGCGGACAGAAACTAGGAAACTATAGCCAATTCTCTAATTGAGGAAATGCCAGACTCCATTAAGAAAGTAGTAGCAGGGCAAAGTCACATAGTTTTGTGAAAAGGAAATGCTATTAGGCTAATTCCTTAGAGTTCTGTGAAGATGTGAGAAGCAAGATTAATAAAGTGGAATCAATGAATTTAGCATATTTGGATTTTCAAAACACATTTGTTGAGATGCCACATAAATGGTTACTGCAACAGGCTAGGAGCTTATAGTGTTGGTTCTGATCATTTAATACAGACAGAGGATTAGCTAATGAACAGGAAACAGAGTTATGATAAAATGTTTTCTAGTTGACAAACTGTAACTAGTAGAATGCCTCAAGAATCAGTGCTGAGGTCGCAACCATTTATAATTTACCTTAATGGCTTAGATGAAGGAACTAACTCTACTGTAGCCAGTTTTGTTAATGGTACAAAGATTGGTAGCTTTACTGATGGACAAAAAAATTGGTAGATGGATTGTAAAGTTAGAAAATGTGCAATAGATAAAAGAAAGGCATAATATTATTTAAATGATAGAAACAGAAAATACTGCAGTACAGAGGGATGTGGGTGCCTTTGTTCTTGAATCAACATTAGATAGAACAAAGAGTAAGGAGGACAAATAGGATGTTGGCTTTTGTAGGGAGGGAGCTACAGCATAAAAGCAAGGTTAAATTGCTACTGCTATACAGAGAATTGGCAAGATCATATTTGGAGTGCTATGTATAATTTGGTTCCTGTACTCAAGGAAGGATATACTTGCATTGGAAGAACTTCAGACAAGGTTCATGAAGCTGATTCATGGGAGGGGTTGAAAGGGTTGGCTTATGATGAAAGATTGAGCATATGTTCTTTGGAGCTTAGAAGAATGAGAGATGATCTTTTTGAAACGTATAAGATGTTCAGGGACCTTGGCAGGTTAGATGATGAGAGAATATTTCTTCTTGAGGGGATATCTATAACTAGGGTCACACGGTAAAAATTAAGGGCCTCATGCAATCATGACAGAGGACATGATTATCACTCTAGTGATGGTGAGGAAGATAAGGCATTTAAGTAGGCATGTTGGTCCAGAGAGGTATTTTCTAACTTCCTGTCACCTTAGCAATTAAGTTCTGGCTGAGAAGGTCCATAGGTGACCTTCTGAACACCCTATCAATTTACATTCTTAAGTGGTCAATTATCAGCTTTTGCTGAAATCTGTGCCTTCTCAGTAGGTGTAGAAAGTGCCTTTCCTTGTAAGGAACCTGTCTGCAGGATTGGCTGTGGGAGTGTGGGTGCAGGAGTAGGGGAGTAAAAGGGGTTAGCAGATGAAAGCCTCTTCACTGCCCTGCCTCTGACACCAATTTCTCCCCAAGCAGCAACCCATGAAACCCCCAAGAACACACTCACCTGCCTACTGGTGAAACTCATCACAACTGTGAAACCTGGGCTTCCAGCAAGTCTTTCGGCTCCCTGATTGGCCGTCAGCCTCAGGCAAGGTGGAACGTCAGTGCTGAGGTTTCTGATTAGATGAAAAATTCACTTAAAAGCACTTGCAGAGCACTAAAACCTGGCCAGTGATGAGCAGGAATTTCTTCTCAAGAGGGTTAGTGGTCATGGGAATTCTCTTCCACCCAGATTATTGGAAGATGTGTCATTGAATATGTTCAACAATGCATTAAACAGATTTTTGACCAACAACGAAAACACAGATTTTACACCATTACACAAAGTAAAAGAGAGAACTAGTTCTGAAGTCTATCAGGAAACATATAGTGCTTGACTACTATATGATACCTTATCTTTAAGATTACAATCTCCAAAACAAATTGAAGGAGTTTTCTATGTAGCATTCATTTTAAATGGAGTCCTGGAGTTAAACATGAAAATAATTCAACTTAACATAATTTGTGCCAATCTTAAAAGTAGATTTTGCTTTAGAAAGCAATAATTCTTTCGACTAAAAATACAGCATGACATCAGTTAGAAAGCTGACCCAAGAAAATGGGGTATTTTCCTTCCCACTAATTCTATTAACCCTACATTGACTAACCTGACCACAGACTTGGCCCCGTGGTCTAGCTCAGCAGTTCTGAACATAATTAAAGCTTTGTTTAAGCAAAAGTGTTTATATGTTTGCACATATTTTTACTTTTAGCTCCATAACTGTTTGAATTATTTTGGTTTCTTTCATGTCAGTCCTAATGAGTGTTCAGAGCATCTTGTGCAACATAAATCATATTTTATCTACCGCTATTTGTGCTTTAGATTGCATGTGATGCCATTGTGAAGACAGCAGAAACTATTAAGATTGGAGTTCATGTCATACAAAAAGTTTAACAAGTAGGCAATGTGTGATGTACAATACACAAGTAGTTGAAAGAAAGAGGTAGTGGAAAATGCTATTCTTAAACAGGCCAAGCAAAGGAAAACTTTTGAAATGAAGGTTTCAGGAGTACTCTGGTGGAAAAAGAAAACCCAGCAGAGGGTAAAACCTGAAAAGGAAGGTAGATTACAGAGATGGAAGCAAAGTCTAATTATCATCCTTTGTGTTATATCAGAGAATATGCCTTTAGAATTCTGAGCATTCTGAAGTAACTTGAACCTTCAATAAGATTTGCATATGTAGCCTGATGGCTCAGTGGTTAGCACTGCTGCCTCACAGTGCCAGGGACCTGGGTTTGTTTCCAGCCTTAGGCGACTGTCTGTGTGGAGTTTGCAGATTCTCTCCATGTCTGTGCGGGTTTCCTCCGGGTGCTCCGGTTTCCTCCCACAGTCCAAAGATGTGCAGGGTAGATGGATTGGTTACACTAAATTGCCCATAGTACCAAGGGATGTTTGGGTTAGACATGGGAAATGCAGAGGTAGGGGAATGGGTCTGGGTGGGATGCTCTTCAGAGAGACAGTGTACACTTGTTGGGCTGAATGGCCTGTTTCCACACTATAGTGATCCTATGATTCAATGAAAGACTTCCTAATATAGCCCTCCTATGGTTATAGTGAGGAATAAACCACATGGTCTACATGCTGTAAAGGCCAGGGGTTTGGTCTAGTTGGCCTGGAGGGCTGTTTTATGATAGTGGTCTCCTCGTTTGCCTGCTGATTCTTCCTTGTCTTTCATCTCCAATGTTAGCAGGGAAATATCCATGACAAATACTTTTGCAGATTTTCCACTTATTTTAAGGAATGCCCCAAAATAATAATTGTTGCAAGTGAGATGCTCAAATAAACCAATGTACCTTGAAATTAAACAGCAAATAATAATTACCTGCAAAGGTCCAAACATTGACTCTCCCTCGAATATATAAATGAACTATGGTAATAGAGGTCGTTATCATTGGCTATCCCTTAAGGATTACATCTGTTTAAGGTGGCAGGTTTCTCCCCTGGGTCTCCACGTAACTGAATATCAGCATCCACAACCTGCAGGCCTTTAGGCATGTGGGTAGGATGTCATACAAAGTAGGGCAGAATTTAATGTAAGAATTGACAAATATGAGTAGATGGACATAAGCTTTGTTTTGGCAAAATTCAATAACAAGTTGACTTTCTTACATGTAGAATTTGAGATACAGTGTAGCTTGCAAACCTAATGCAGATTGGGTAATGGCACTGTAGTCTTCCTCAAACTGTACATCATGTGTTTCTTTGCTGATCTGTTTAATATTGGCATGAAGAGTAGTCAAATATTACTGTCAGTAGAAACTGGTCTGAAGGTATTCCTATCCGTTGGCATCTACATCATATACTATGAAGACTGTGTTCTTGTTGAGAAAGGTGTCTTCATGTTTATTAACAACAATCATAACTTACATTGTTAAAAGATCTCAGATGGATATAATTATCTGGATTCTGTGCTTACTGACTATGTTGAGCACATATTCAGTAATTGCAAGAACAAAATTGCTAGCGGCATTGACTATTGAAGATGAAATGGAATACAATGAAACACCACATTGTGATTTTTTTCCTACCTGTACTAAAGGTAAACAGCCTGTACTGAAATCTTTGCAATAATACAACAGTGGGCACTGAGATTAAAGAGATTGCCATCCAAGCATATTCAACATGGACACCAAAGATAGTTGTTCTTTGATAAAATGAATAGTTGTTGTCAAATAGTATAGGAGCTATCACACAGCCTTGCTTGACACCAGTCCAAATTTGAAAAGCATCTATTTTTAACCTTCCATGGACAAAAGCTCCAGTCATAGCACCATGGAGAAATTTCAGGATCGTAACAAAGTTTCTTGGATATCCAAATATTTGGAACACATTCAGGGCTTCATGATTTAGAGTCAAATACTTTGGTCAAACTGAATGCAATGAAAAGATTTTGTATTTTTTCACTTTTATTGGATTAGTCTGACTATGTGATAGTCTCTATACTATTGACAATCTACCTGACAATGGATTTACCTGCAAGCATGTCAGATGTTACTCAGAAGGATTTGAAGCCATATTATTTCTGGGGAGATTTTCTCAATCACAGGAAGTAATTTTTTTAGGAGAATGCATGTCATGACATATCCTGTTATAAGCCAGCAGGAAATATCTCAACTGTTCTTTTATTACATTTCTAAAGTCAGGTGGTAATGGGGGTGGAGGCTGTAGGCAATGGTCTTTCATCTCAGATTCATGGGATGAGTACATGGTGTCTTTGTGTAAGTACATGGTGTCTTTGCGTAAGCCAAAGCCCACCAACTTTGAAGATTTCAAGCAGAATACCATCAGGCTCAGAGGCTTTATTGTTTTTCTAATAAAGACAAGATACTACGAATACTAGAAATCTGAAACAAGCACAGAGAATGGTGGAGGAAATCAGCAGCTCTGGCAGCATCTGTGGTGAGAGAGACAGAGTTAACCCAGTTCTAAAGAAGAGACGTATCAGACTGAAAATATGAACTCTATTTCTCTCCCCACAGATGCTGCCAGACCTGCAGAGTTTTTCCAGCAGTTTCTGTGCTTCTTATCACTTTTCATCTGTTTGATTGGTTAGAGGTAATAAGCAATCAATGATGATTCACGAATGACTTCTACAATTATGGGTATATAATGGGTACCAGAAGAGTATCAGCTCCCTCTATTGACTCATAGTTGAGGAGTTGTTCAAAATGCTCTTTACAATATTTGCAGATGATATTATGAGTGTAAAAAAGAAAGACACAGTGCCCAGAGCTATAAGGCTTTAGTCTACTTGGCCAATGTTTATTGATGCCCAGTTCTGGGCCATCTGTTAGCTCCGTTGGTTGGTCAGCTGGATTGAGATGCAGAGTGACACCAACAGCTGGGGTTTAATTCCTACACCAGCTGAGGTTACCATGAAGGACTCTCTTTCTCAACCAGACTTCTCACCTGAGGCATGGTGACCCTCAGGTTAAACAACCACCAATTTTCTCTCTCTCTATTAGTGAGAGTACCCCTATGGCCTGGTAAGACTATGGTGACTTTATCCATTTATTAATGGTGTCAAGTAATGTTTTGTAATTCATGATACCTGGCACACTGTTAGATTTTTCAGTTTCTTTTCCCACCATATAACTTTTATCTTCTGGATTTGTCTTTGGACATTATTCTTATGCAGTTGCAATCCTGGCTTATTGGCTTGTGATATTGGGTTGCTCTGCTTGTTTCTATTCTAGGAGTTCATATTTCAGCATTGTTAATAGGACTCTTCAGACAAACAATAATGCTTGAACCCAATGGTCTCAGCCCAGGAATCTAGTCTATCTGATATCATTTGACTTCATTGTTCTGGAAATGAGTTGGCTGTCCAAACATTTTTTTTTTCTAGATTGGTCTTGAGTTGCACTTGGACTTCGTCTCATTGCTTGGGCTGCTTTAGGGTTAAGACGTTGATTTTTTTTTCCCTATTGGACCTCTGGACCTTGCAATGTCTTGGTGATAGGTGGAAGTTGATTATTGATCAAGCATTTCAATTATCTATGCAGCAGGCATGGGGTCCCAATTTAGACTGAATAATATAGATATTACTTGGGTCTTTGACTTACCTCGTGACATTTGTTGTCCTTCCCAAGAAGGATTTTCTTTTATCTTTACAACACAATGAGGATTTAAGCAAAGTCAGAAATAAGTCCGCAGAGGCCAGTATCCCATCAAAAGGTCACCATTTATTTATATGTGGAGAGCCCTTGACACCAATTCAGCTCCCACAGAGCCAGCTCTCAGAGTGAACAGAACCTCTGATGCTCCTGTTTATATCTGTCAGCCAGGGCTCACTGACTGGACCAGATTAACAGCCCTAATCAAAGAACTCATCCTCTGGGATCCACCTGGCTGACATCATTACAATCCCTATATCCTTCTTCCTCTGAGACTGAGGACATAGGTCAGTTCTTTTTTGTATCTCCTCATGGAACGTTTTTGCGCCAGACCAGGTTCCTCCAACTCTACCTCTGATACCGGCACCAAAGTAGCTCTCCCCTTGTGCTGGACATCTTGGAAGAAATTCATAGATAACACAGTGTTGAGCTAGAGGTGCACAGCGGGCCAGGCAGCATCAGAGGAGCAGGAATGTTGATGTTTTGGGTTTGGACCCTTCTTAAGAAATTTCTGTGCTACTCCAGCTCCACACTGTGTTATCTCTGACTCCAGCATCGGCAGTTCTTACTATCTTTTGGAAGAAATTCATTCTCCTTTTCAAGAAGCAAAGGTGTCAAGGTGACAACGTCGGCTGTGTCCATTTCAGATTGTGAGGTACCTTCAACGCTTGACAGAGAGGTAGAACCCACAGGTTCGAGAACTGTCGGAAAGACTGTCAAAGGGCTGGGCCCTTCTTGCTCCCACACCATTTACAAGTGTCAGCTTTCCTTTTGGTACACATGCTTGGTTAGGACTATTGTACCCACGTATGCCAAACTTCATCTTGGGGTGGCATGGTGGCTCAGTGGTTAGCACTGTTGCCTCGCAGCACCAGGGACCTGTGTTCGATTCCAGCCTCCGGCGACTGTCTGTGTGGAGTTTGCATATTCTCCCAGTGTCTGCATGGGTTTCCTCCGGGTGCTCCGGTTTCCTCCCACAGTCCAAAGATGTGCAGGGTAGGTGGGTTGGCCATGCTAAATTGCCCATAGTGTTCAGGGATGTGTAGA
Organism: Rhincodon typus; assembly: GCF_021869965.1. NCBI lineage: Eukaryota > Metazoa > Chordata > Chondrichthyes > Orectolobiformes > Rhincodontidae > Rhincodon > Rhincodon typus. Next base: position 46,030,566 of record NC_063342.1, on the reverse strand, counting down.
TTAGGTGAGTTATAGGGGGAATTGGTCTGGGCGGGATGCTCCAAGTGTCGGTGTGGGCTTGTTGGGCTGAAGGGTCTGTTTCCACACTGTAGGGATTCTATGAATGAGAAATTCCTGAACTAAACTGTCTCTAACTCAGTGGAGTCTTGTGTCTGGCATTGGCACTCCTCAAGCAGTTTCATCCCTCCCCAGGTCCAGGAAGGTTAAAATTAACCTCATGCAAAGTCTTCTCCCCATTAGCAACTCTGGAGCTATCCCTGTATTTGCATGAGGGGTGGTCCTATAATCAAATAGAAACCAGGACAATTTGGTATCTAATGAAGCTGCAGGCTGTTTCTTTAAGCCAGCCTTTAAAGTTTGGATTGCTTTTTCTGCCAAATCATTGGATGATGGATGATATGGTGCTGTCCTTATACGATCAACACCATTCAACTTTAGGAAATACTCAAATTCCTTGCTAGTAAATGATGGCGGTTATCTGTGACCAGCACTTCTAAAAGTCCATGTATCGCAAAAGATGCGTACAGTTTTTCTATTGTCGTCCGCATGTTTGACGAATGATCTCTATGCTTGTCCAGTCATGTTCAGTGGGTCTTCAGTGACTAAGAACATTCAGTCCATGCATCATCAATGTATAACCGAATCCAGGATTTACCCAACAATTTCCACAAATGTACGGGAGCTGCTGGGGATAGATTTTGTCCTTGTTGGCACTCTGGCCACTGCTCCACCTACACGGCTATGTCTGCATCCAATGCTGACCAACAGACTTAACTCATCACCAACATCTTCATTCTGGAAATGCCTAGATACCCTGGTAGACTTCAGCCAGTATCTGGCAGCAACCTTTGCTTGGGACAATCAGTCTTGCTCCCCAAAATAATAGGTCATCAAGCAAGTAGGTATTGTTCCTTAGAAGAAACTTTTTTCAGACCCTTCTTTTACAGTGGGAGGTTTCCTGAAGAGAAAATGCAGTCACAAGGTGCTGCTGCCAAAGACACCTCTGTTGCTATACTGCTGTACATTGACCTTCACAAATCTTTCACTTGGGACTCTTATGTTCACCACAGGGCTTGGCAAATAGATTTTGTGTAAAGCGGGGACCTTGAAAGCTGTTATTTTCCACAGGATCTTGGTGACCAGATTTCAGTGATGTGTTAAATCAAGGTGACGGGGACATGTTGTCACTGCAGCCTTCCTCCTTCTTTGGGACAGTGAGATATACAATCTTTCTACATCTGTTCTTCCATTGAAGATATTTTGAACTGCTCATTGTCTGTCCTCTCCCCTCAATATTTCCATCGTGGGAAGCAAGACATCTGTGACAACATTGCTGAAGGGATCATTGCAGCACACACATGCCTCTCCAATATTTCAGGTGGTCAATCCATGGTAAAGAAGGGGATGGAGTACCATAATAGTTTATTTAAGGTAAAAACCCTAACTGCAGCAACATACAATGAAAACTCTTAACAAATGTAAATAATTTTAATTAACACATGTGGTTGATACTTACTTGGATGTATATCTTGATAAGTTCTACATGGAAAACAATATTTTTCAGCAAACCATACACCACATTCAATATTTAAAGATGGACAGAGAAACTAGTTAACGAGGTGAGGGCAGATTAAATCTTTAGTAGACATGCAAGTAAACATGCTAAACCAACAGTTATGATTGAATTCACTTACTTTAAGTGGTACAACTTGGGCTTGACCTATAGATCACATCAAAGCTGCAAGAGAGGGGGCAGGCACTGAAACCAGCGGCGATAGCAGTGTTGATTTGCTGTCCCAATTCTGCTACTGGTAAGTGTCATTCAGGCAGGTGAGACTAGCCATGAGATTCTGCCTAATTCTTAAATAAGGCAACATAGAGACAGTCTAGGTTATCCTAAGATATTAGGTGGGCCCATTGCAAGTAAGAAATAGTGAGAGTTGAGTCAGCCATTGGTTTCACAGGAATATAAAAGAAGGGAGCACTGTTCAGGTACAATTCCACCCAAGTGCAAGAACACTTGTCAGTTGGTAATCCTGGAACAATGCTCATATCATTCCAGTTATGGTAGGGGCTGGCATATTCCACAGGAAGGGATGGACCCCAGGGTTGAGGATACCTAAAAAGGATGAAGGGCAGGAAGGTCATGTAGACCATTCCACCAGTAGAGAATCTATCAGTGAAGGAGCTACTTTCAGGTGACAGGGAATAGAATATCATTGTGGCTGATTTTCTGGGACTGTGTCTGTATAGACTGACAGAGAATTCTCCCCGTAAGGCATTTTGGGTCAACCCACAGCATGTGAACTGCAATGGTTCAGTAAAGGAGCTCACCACCACCTTCTCAAGGGAAACTAGGGATGGGCTGCCAGGGATGCTCATGTCCTACATGTGAACTGAAACAAAAACAATGTTGCAGGAGACTGCAACACTTAGGGGAGATGATTATAGGCATTTCTGCACTCATGAGAAGAGCTCTCATACCTCACAGCACTGGCCACCACATTTCATCAGTCGCTATCAACTCACAAAAGCCTTGAAATTCCTTCCATCAGCTGCAGGCTTTGGTGGCATTTCACAAATGGATGCATATCACTGCAACTTGCATGTGTACGATGCCCTTTATTTACAGAGTTGGACAGTGCATTCACTTCTAAATGAATGGAGTCTCATAAACACATACAGTCCTAGCATATCAGCCGCAATGATGGCAACAACTGTTCACCTCCTAAGACTGCATCATACTTGGTCCAGCAATAAACACTGGCATAATTCCAGCTCTCTGACTGTCCTGAGCAGATCCTACTGTCCACAACCCATTCTTTGTTCCAACAAATATGATGCCAGCTGCTGAGCTGTCATGCTGAGGTACTCTCCAGCATGTGTACCCAAACTTTCTAAGGCTAATGTTCCCCCAACGTGTCAGTATCTGAGTTGGGGGTGTGGGATGCAGTTTCTTCTGAGGCCTTGAAACTTTCGTGCTCAGAGGTAAAGGAGGTGCTTCCTGGCAGTTCCAGTCATTTTGCTATGGTGGTTTTAAATATCCCGCTGGTACCTGCATGACAAAAAAGAGAGAAGGCATTGCTGAAAGTGGTTAGAAGTGGTGTTCAATGAATGATTCTGGCAGTAAGCTACTGAGAGATTTGTGGTGGAATGAAGGGTGGTATTTATTTGGGTGGTGGAGCATGGATATCTTAGTATCTTCGCTGCATCTGTATCTGTCTTCTCCTGCAAAGAACAAGATTGTCTCCTTGCAGGGGCTGAGAGTCAAATGTCAGGCAGTCCTCCATGCTCTCTTCTACTGGAATGAGAGGAAGGGAGATGTTGGGTGAGAAGGCTTTACTGCTGGTGCATTGTGGGGGAGAAATGACAAGGCGTTCAGAGGGAGTGAGTATGCCTTGCAGGGTTAGTGTGTGTGACTGGGGAAGGTGAAATGAGAGTGGATGAGGCAAAATGTTGGTATGCATTGGTGTGAGGATCAGAGCTTGAGGTTTAACAAGGTGTTGAGTGCAGTGAATCAGTATTCACTGAATGATGAGTTGTTCTGGGAATGGCACATGTTAAGATGGGGATAGAATCAGACATGCGTGTGGCAGATAATTAATGCAGTGAGGTTGGTAACATATGGCAAGAAATCTCGCTGGGCCTCATGGTGACAAAGCCTCCAAAAAAACTCAACACCACTCACACTTAGTCAATAAAAGTAAGATTCAGCCCATTGTCTTCCAATTCTTGCTTATAAGCCCACTTGTCCTTGTCTCTCTTGCTCTCTCCCTCTCTCACTCTCATTGCACAAAGGCTACTGATATACTATTGTTTTGTGAATCCTAGTCTTTAAGTCATTATTTCATTCTACACTGGATAGTTGTAGGCAACGTTTCATCTCTCAAGTATGAATGTGACAAGAAATGTGAACTTCCTGATGCCTCATTGAATTGCAATGCCTTTGGATCTAAATGGTAGTTCTGCTGTATTGGATTCTGTATAACCCATATGGGATGCCTGAGCTTGTCAGGTGATCACAGCTACCACTTTAGGTCAGTAGCATCTTTTTTAAAACTATTATTAGAGCATAAAAGTCCCTGATATTACAATCAAATGATGACAATTGAATATTGATATATCATTTTCATCCCAGTCACAAGAAAATGATCTTGCCTCCATTATAAGGTTAAAAATGGGGGTGTTTACTGCACAATATTTAGTCTCATTCATAACTCTTCAGACTCTGAATTGTAAATGTCCCTAATTGCAGCACGACCTATGGTGTAGCCTGATAAATGGAAAATGACATTCACGGCTCATAAATGCCAGGTAATAATAAAACCTGATGACAGAGAATCTGATCATATCCTCGACATTCAACAGAATACCGTCACTGAATCCTGGCCAGCAACATCCTGTGGCTTGACATTGATCTGAAACTTATCTGGATCCATCATTTAAGGATCTTGCAAGTCAGAAAGTGAGGATCTTGCAGCAAGTAAGTCATCCCTGACTCAACAAAGTCTGTCCACTATCTACAAGACACATTTCTAGGGCATGGTGGAATAATCTTCAATTGTCAGGATCAATATAAAATATATCTCTAACAATTTTTAAGAATCTCAACCAATCCAGAAAAATGTAGCCGACTTGATGGGCATCCCATCCACCACTTTAATCATTTAATCCTATCGAATACTCTGCCTGAGAATGTGGAGGAGCCTGCTTCAATTCAGAAGATTATCTTAAAGGGAAGAATGTACAGAAGTAGAGGGAGGAAGAGACAGAATGGTACATGACGAATTACACCTATGGAGGGCCAGTGCAGATGCAGTGGGCAGAATGGCCTCTCTCTTCTATAACTATTTCATGATACTTCCTGAACTAGTGATGGATAGTGGCAGCGGTGTGCACCATCTTCAAAATGCAGAGCAGCAAATCAGTAAGCTTCCTTCAACAACATTTTTAGCAAATTCATGACCACTACCACCTAGAAGGTCAAGGACAACTGCTGCACGGGTGAACTACCTGCTGCAATTTTTCTTCCAAGTCACACACCTGATTTGGAAATACATTGACTCAACAAGACTGAAGGGACAACAAAAATCCAGAGAAAGCTCCCTAACAGTGCTATGAATATGTCTAAACCACAAGGACTGAGGCATTTCAGGAAGGCAATTAGGGATGGCCAATAAATGCTGGCCTTAACTGCTTGCATATGATAAGTTTTTGCTTCTTCCTTTTTGGAACTTTTTAAGTACTACTGAAAATTCATTGAGCAGATTAATTTAACTGTGGTTGATTTGTCCAATTATGAAATTGGCATTTAGAGTTCCACTGGAAAAATGCGTTTAACTAGTGGGACTTCCCACAAGATATCCAGGTTCAGCAAAATTTGGCCAAGGTCGTTGTGAACTTTGGCCAACTGCAACTGTGGCAGTGTACAAGTTATTTTTCCAAAGTAGGTTTTCCTGTGCTACAGGAATTCAAAATACCTAAAGTTTATACTTATTGTTATAAAGTAACATTAGTTATAAGGAAATTGAACTTTAGCCCTGAATTTTCTCATGGTGTTTTTTTTTAACTGTAGGCCAACTGTTATTGCATAAACGTGATTACAAATGCAAAATGTTTGGCTCCTGAAAACAACAATAATTTGGGATCATTATTCTTTTTGTTTTAGTTTTTCATAAAACTGCAGGAAGCAGCCAGCACTGAATATCAAACAATTGGGTTTGAAGATCTCTGAAGGACACTGGCTGAAAGCTGATACTTAGATATTTCACTTTTACTTCAATGTTGGACCAGAACAACTTTAATAAGGCAACAATATGCAGATCTACCATATTGAAAATCTATGTTAAAATCTATTTAAAATATATTTAACAATCAACTGATAATACAAAATAGCCTGCTTGTGTCCAGAAATTGGGCAGATGTGCATTGAATTTTGGGAGGAATAGACACTTTAATGTACAGCATAGTAGCACTAATCCTTTAGTGGCAGGTGAATCATCAATGCAATTGGCAGAGACACAGGAGAAAGGCATCTACAAACCATCTACAATACAGGTACAAGTCCAGGGAGACCTAAGGTAAAATGCTAATAAATAACAAAACTAAAAATGGAATCTTCAAGGAAGTGCATCTTCAAGGGAGGTTTTGATTTTTTAGTATAAAGGAGAATTTAGGCGTCTATGGTAGCTACCTAAAATTACCATTTAAGGGTCTCGCAATTTAATTAGGACCCCTTTACCAAATTGGTGCCTGAGGCCTCTCCTTTGCACTACGTTCTATCTGGCCAGAGAAACATATGCATATATATATGAAGTTCTGCTTGAAGAGATCCCAACTCCAATACATTACTAAAATGGTTGTCACTTGAGATTTTGGAGCTGTACCTTTTTTGGTTAGTTTGAAAATCACTTAAAGTACACTGCAGTGATCAGACATAATGTTTGACAACATTGGGTGCAGACATACCAGAAAGAAAGGAAACGCTGCTGGTGTTACTACTGAGATTGTACTGCATTGTCAGCAGCGGTAAGAACAACAAATACAATGGTAAGGATCTGTGAATGGTTGACCTCAGAAGGTATCACATCAACACCAGCTGGCAAACCAATAGTAACAGTAACAGTAACAGGGCATTCCAAAGGAATGAGGAGATGGACAGACAGAGCACATGATATATTTCAGACAATGAGCTTTTTTAAAATAGTGCATCAGAAGACTCATGCTTTCATGGAAAGTCAATGTGATATCTGTAGCTTTCTAAGAGAGCCAAGTGGGTGCATGTGTATCCATGGCTTTCAAGTTTACCATAGTTCTGAATTTCTTTATTTCTGGCTCCTTCCTGGGATGTGCTCTTAAGAACTGCAGCCCACTAGTATTTTCAAGCTTATCAAGACCATGTTTGCAAAGGCCAACACTTATGTCCACTTTGACACTGAGGTCAGTCAGATAGAGAAAGCTCAGCTACCTTCTGTGCCAGCCAAATTACCATATGTGCAAGGAATCACAGCATAAACAAAGCATCCTCAAATTTTCATTCTGAAGTATTTATCATTCAGAAGGAATTCCACTCCCCCAGTATCCAGCTCATATGTGATGGGTGGGCCAAATGGTACAAAAAGTAGAAGTCAACTTACGCAGATTATTAGCCTGGGCCTCTATGCAATTGATGAGCAGTGGCATCTGAGCTTCTATGCAGATGGCCAATCTTTCCATGGAGATGGAGTGTAACTGCCTGAGATGCTAGACAACAACTTCTTCAATAGCTCTCCAAGGACGCACACTGCCACTGGAACTACTAATAGAAGAATGCACATCTCCAATGATTTATTAACAAGTTCCCTATTCAAGGATGATACCTGAAGTTCAGCATCTAAGTTGAACTGAGCAGAACCTGGACTGTCCTGCTGTCTTCCTGGCAGTGCTCTTTGCTGTCTATACTTCCAGAGCCTGCTTTTGTTCATGTGTTGTGGTCCTTTTGATATGACAACCTAGCTATAAAGGCTGAGGAATTTAATGTGAAGAAACCTAGAGAATTTTAGAGATCAAAAAGAAATAGAAATCCTAAAAATCTAATAGAACACATTTTGTTTGAAAGTGGAAGCAAGAGAAAGTGGCATTGAAAGACAAATTGAGCAATCCTTGAAGTTTTGAGTGCACATGAAAACCAAAGCATTTTGTTATATTCTGTCAAACAAACTAACTGAGTAGTTATAATTTGGGGAACAAATTGCACAATAGTTTGTTTGTTGAAGGAACTAACTAGCAAGTTTTCTATTTAAAGAAAAGACTACTGCTAAGATTGTACATTAAGGGGAAAACTGCATTCAGTGCCATCCACAATAGGACATTGAAAAGGAACATAGACGTGCTCTGATATGAAAAAATGTACATTTTTGGACTGAAATTAAAATCATAAAATGGAAAGATGAAGTTATCTTCTAGGAAGTATGAAGCTGCACATTTGCAAACCAATTTATCCAGCAGGTGGAGTGCTTGGTCCCTTAACTTTCCTCAAGTTTCAATTCAGTTTATATTGCACCCCAGTATCAAAACTAGAGCTTCGAACCAAAACTGGAGGCACTTCAGTTGCAGCTGTGCAATTTGTCTGTGAGACATCACCAGATCAGTTAGGCACTGTATTCATTAGGATACAAAGCAGTATTTAATATGAATATTTGGTATCTTGCCCTGGCTTTCCACCAGAATACTTTAACAAGTCTAAACCTTGATTAAATGTTTCATACTTGACAAGGACTAGACTCATATAGCTTAGAGACAGAGACTGGTTATTTAAAACTAAGAATGTTAACCATGTTAAAAGAAACATACTATTAAAGAGGAATGCTTGTTCATTACTCCTATGTCCAATTTCTTCTTTGAGGGTTCACTCACTCAGAAGAATGTGTGGTTCCTGTAAATTAGACTGATTAATATTGGTTAACTAAATGAGCCAGAATTTCCTTGGTAAGAAACCTATCAGATAGTTATGTAGAAAAGTGATGGAAACTTCTTATGTCTTGTAATTGAAGTTCATTTGCTAAGTGCATAGATATTGCTATCCACAGTTTTCTGCAATTTCATTCCTCAGATCAGATGTCTGTACGTACATCCATATGCAAAATTATTAATTCAAAATAGTTAAAGGAATCATCCAATAGCTTCCTGCATTAATATGGGGGCTGACTTGGTAGGTTTAATTCTTTATCTTAACATCTTATTATAGAACTGTTGATGAATTGACCTGCTTTTCCTACGGAATGCAGTAACGCCTTTTCACTCCTGTCATGGTTGAATGTCCTGCTTTTGTGAAATGGCTTATTTGGAGCCAGAAAGAGGAAGAAAAAACCACAGCAGCCACTCTTCATGACTCCTCTGCATTCAGCTTACAGGCCCTCAACTTGTTGCATCAGAAGCAAAGGGCAAGAATTCCCTTCCTAACTTAATGAATGCATAATTGCATTAACAGAAACAGAATCTGGGTCAAATATTCACTTTTCTCTAACCTCATCCTTTCAATTAGTCTACATATACACAGACAGTTTACACTTGCACACTGAGTTTCCTCATTTATACAACTGAAGGAAAACCACAACTGGAAGAATGATTGAACTCCAATACAGATTTATTACAATGTTGTGCTTTTGTGAGCAAATTATCCATTGCATTCATCATTTCTATCTCACCCAGTGTGTCCTTTGTGCATTGTCAACTACACTAGTGATTTCTTTTTCTAAATGAAATTTTACAGATACAATATTGAGAGCAGCTATGGCTTTGTAATGTAAAATTGGAATGAGATGATTCGTTTCTTGGAGCATAAATCCCACCATGTCTGTCACTTGACTCCACCCTACTCCACTGATTCTAAACTGTCACACTGTTCCAACACTGAATGAGGAGTATTTTCAGCTAAATATTGAAAAGACGAATATCATGTAGAACTATATAAATGATACAGCACGAAAGGGGGCCGCTTGGCCCATCTTGTCCATGCCGACCCAAAGACATGCAGATGCTCTCTCAAATCCTATCTTCCTGCACATGGCCCATAGCCCTGAAGCTTACTGCACTTAAGGTGCAGATCCAGGTACTTTTTAAAAGAGTTTAAGGTCTCTGCCTTCACTATCAACTCATGTGGTGAATTCCATGCACCCATTACCCTATACATAAAAAAGGTTTTTCCTCATATCCATTCTAATCCTTCTGCCACTTAGATTGAAGGTGGGTCTGTGGTTTTTGAACTCTATACCAAAGGAAACAGGTTCCTGCTGCATACTCTATCTTTACTCCTCACAATTTTATATTCCTCAATCATGTCAGCCCTTAGCCTTCTCTGTTCCAAGGAAAACAATCTCAACCTCTCCAATCTCCTCATAGCTACAATTCTTCAGCCTAGCAATATTCTAGCAAATCTTCTCTGCACTATCTCCAGAGCAGTTATGTCTTTCCTGTAACATGGTAACCAGAAATGCTCACTATACTCCAATAGTGGCCTCACCAATGCTTTAGACATTTTCTTCATTATACCCCTACTTTAGTGTTCTATACCTCTGCTAATGAAAGGGAGCATTCCAGATGCCTTCTTTACAACCTTATCTACCTGTACTGCTACCTTTAGTGGCCAGTGCAATTACACGCTAAAATCTCTTTCTTCATCTACCCGTCTCAGTCTATTCCCATTTATTGTGTATTCCCTTTTACAATTTGACCTCCCTAAATGCATTGCCTCATTAATTCCATCTGCCACTTTCCTCCCCACTCCACCAACCCATCTATATCATTTTGGGATTTACAGCTATCCTCTACATTAGCCGCATACAGCCAATTTTTGTGTCATCTGCAAATTTCCCAATTGTGCCCCCCACCCCACCACATTCAAGTCCAAATCGTAAATATATAAAACAATTTGCAGGGGTCCCGACATAGCCCTGCTGAACACCACTTGAAACAGCTTTCCATTTGCAAGGGCAGCAGTCAAATATTACCCGTTGTTTCCTGTTATTAAGCCAACTTTGAATCCATTTCAACACATTACCCTGTATCCAATAAGTTTGTATGAGTGTATGTTATTTCCTCCCTGACCTCCTTCAACATTCTAGGGAACAATCTATCTAGTTCTGCTGACTTACCCATTTTCAAGAATTCCAAATCTCCTATATTTCTTCTCACGTACTGATTATTTTGTCCAATGTTTCACACCATTGCTCTTGGATTACTGTATCCACATTCCCATAAACTCTAAATTTTCACACAAGTTTCTTTCTTCATCTCTGATAGATCTCATTTTTTCCCTTTGCACTTTATACACTGGTAAAACACCTTTTGGGTTTTTGTTTGTCTTGCTTCTGAATATTTTTCTATTTGATTTTCTTATTTCTTTTTTGACGAGATCCCTGTACTTTTTATACTCCTCTTGGCTATCTTCCGTGTTAATTTTTATTTTTGGTTTGGTTTAATCTTCTCCATACTTTTTCTACACAATCATGGGAGGGGACTAGATTTGGCAGTACCAGTCTTAATTATTTTTGAGGGAACCTGTCTGTTTGTGTCCTAACTATATGTGACAAATTTGGAATTGATTTCAATGTATAATTGATGAGGTACATAATGAGGAACCAATGGATACAGTTGCACTATGCCTGGTTTGTCCCAAGACAAAAGTAACATGTCTACTTCTGAGTTCAATGGCTTTTTCCTCACTTAACAGCTAATGCTTCATGTTATGATGACCTGCTGTTGGTTTGCCCATTACAGGAATTGTGCAGCATGTTTATGACAATAAGATTGAGTAAACATGGAAAATGAAGTTTTAATTTTGCGTGTGCATATTACACCAGTCAATGCTTTGTTTATCCACAGTACGTGAAAGATTTGTTGCGTAAGTTATTTTTAAGTATGAAGACTCTGCTGATGTCCAGGGATAACTAGGGAAAAGAGACTGGATTTCATTTTTACCTTATCTTCTCTGTTTAGGTTCTGGAGTTTAAGTATGATGCCCCTCTGCATAGTACACTGCCTTTTTTTCATTGGTTGGTAGCTTTTGGCAGGAAACCTATCTACCTAAACCCTATTTCAAAAGTAAAGATTTCAAGTCTGACTCTAAACATTTGTTATTTTCTTATTATGTAGTTGTCCCATCTTTGGCTTCATCTGTCTAGTTATTCTGTATTATATGTTCTGGTAAATTGTCACCATATACTCACGAGATATCCAAACAAGCTGGCTTACAGAAAATCTGCTGATGCCAAACTATTTCACCTATTTCCTTACTTTTTCTTCAACTATGATGGTCTCATTTTTAAATAGAATTGTTTTTAATAGGTCACCCTCTAAGTTCCATGCTCACCAGAACGATGCTTCTGTTTTACATGGATTTTATACAGTCCACCTCTAATAGATGCATGGTAAGCAGGTGCATCAAGTCTATTCTAAATATCATTCCATTTGTTAATAGATGTAGTGGATTTTCTATTAGTATAAAAGTGGCATAATTAATTATTTCAATTTTCGGGGCAAGAGTATTTTTATCGGTTACTCAATATATTTAGTAATTCATTGACAAACATTATGTGATTGGATGCTTGTTCAAATTTGTAAATGGAAAACATGACAATATATCATGGAAAATGTATGTTACATCTATCATCAAATTTGTAGAACAGATTTTAGTCATTAGGATTTGTTCCCTTTGCATTAACACCAGATACCAGAAATTCCAGAACAAGTTGTTACAAAGCATATCTAAGATATAGGTTCAACAAACATTGAAGAGAGAGCTGATTCATCCTGTATGACTGACTTAGTACAACCAACACTATTGATGAACTATTTATCTGGCATTTATGCAATTATCTAAATAATATGATTTTACAAAACAGTTGGACATGCTGTTGCAGTATCTTACAAACTGACGGTTGGAAAATGGGATTAGATTAGATAGCTCTTTATGGTCAACATGGACAGAATCAACTGAATAGCTTTCTGCTGTACTGTAAATCTTTCTTGTTTCCATTTGGGTCAGAAATAAACTGAGTTATTTGTACTAAGCATAATCCTTTCCAAAATGTAACAGAGTGAATAATACAGAACCTTGTCACTTTCTTACTGTGTCAAAGCAGCTTAGGGTTGTTTTTACACAAGCGGTTTTCAAGCAGGATGAGTATGAGATGATCAGATATGATGAACAAAAGTAATCCCAGCAAACATCCCTGCCAGTCCATTAAACATTGTTTGAATTCTACCCTCTTTATTCTGTTTCTTAGTCATCTTTCACTTCAAGTGAATGCAATTAACCACAAGCTGAAGTTGGGAGGTGTCTGGTTTACATACAAAGTCCTGACCTACCAATGACAGCCCTTCTTGTAGAATGTAATAAAATTACTGACCTTGGCAAATGGACCTGCTTGGTGCAAAACTGATCTGCATAATGTGATGGATGTCACATGCTGAAGCCTGTAAAATATCTGAGCTGAGGAAACTCATGGCCTGTTCGAAAGATGTCTTATTGTAAGAGTCAGCACTGACCCATCAAAACTTCTTGGGTAAAATAATCTCCTGATCCACTACTCCTTAGAAAAATAGAAGTAACTGACTGAGTTTACAGCCTATCATCAGGTAAGGAAAATTACATAGAGTCTTCTTTTATACCTCAATTCCAGTCCTTTGAGATATTCTGCTGTGTTTTTCTTGGAGCTTCTCTTTCCTCAGAATACAGTGGCCTGGAAATTCTATGCACTTTAAGAACTGGGCTTACTTGAGGGCTTTGAAACAGAAAAGAACTTCTCTGATGGATAAATATGAAGTAATCAAACCAGGTTAAATGCAGAGATGCAAGAAATCTGATTTTTTTAAAAATGTTCACTCACTAGATGTGGATGTCGCTAGATAGGCCAGCGTTTATTCCTCAAACCTTGTGGCCGTTGAGAAGGGGAATAAATTGACTTACTGAAATGTTGCAGTGCACTTTGTGTAGGTTATGCGTACAAAATTAATTGGGAGGGAGTTTCAGAACTTTGACCCAATGGCACGGGAGGAACAGTGATATAATTCCATGTCAGGATGGTATATAGCTAGAAAAGGAACTTCAGATGCTTTCAGATGAGTGCCCCTTTAAACAGACCTCCAAGTGCCATTTCTCACCTGTCCTGCACAGTAATATTGGGTAGGCCCAGCATGTTTAGCGACTCACTTTTTCCACTGTAAACAGCATTGTATCCTATTGATATGCTAGAAGTCTTAGTTAAATATCCAGTGACGTCCAATACTGCATCAGGCAGATGCTCAGGTTGCTCTAAATAAGGCAACAAACATTGGATAGCATCAGGACAGGGACAGTGCAGTTAGAGCAAATATTTAAGGTCCTATAGGCCTGCTATCACTAGGAAGAGAGAGCTAAAATTAGCCATGTTTAAGGTTCTTACATGAAACAAATTTATTTCATTTTAATCAGAAGAAAATGTTCTTGTGGACTCTGACCTATTTAAAGAACCTCTTGGCAACAGAACTAGATACCGACAAGAAACTTGGACAACGCCGAGTAATGCATTTATCCAAGTTATGTCTCTATTTATTGCAGTCATAAATATCATAAAGGGTACAATGTACAAAGAACAGATATGGTAAGCAAAATATAATGGGAATTATGATAAGCATATACAATATCTATCCAGCACTCAAATATTATACCAATTTGATAGCCTGATGGCAGAGTTGTAGTTATAACCAATTTGGTACTAATCCAGATCCACACAGTATGGGCTACATAATTATAACACCATATGGTAGTGAGGATCATTCTGTCAGTATGGCATTAATTCTGGCTCATACTGGAGAAGCAAATGCTTTCCAAGTTATAGAAGCTATGCCATAAATGTGACCTGCAACCATTCCATTGAAAGAATCTTTGGAATGCTTACCTTTAATGTATTCCAAAAACAAGCATTTTTAAAAAAATATAAGCCACGATAATTTTTTTAAAAAGTCTAGACTACTGAAAAGTATGCCAACTACATATCGACGACTTCTTTCAAATTCTTGGCAGTTTTACAGCATGAAGGACCATAAAATTATAGAATGATTGCAGCACAGAAGTAGATTCAGCCCTTGCCAGCGATCTGCAACAGCAACTCAGAGTCTCACACCCCTGCCCTTTGCCCACAGACTTGTCTTTTTTTCCCTCCCTCTCTTCAGGTACTTGTCCAAATTTCATTCAAAAGCTCAAATTGTATCTGTCACCATAACCCTTCAGGCAGTGCATTCCAGATCTGAACCATGTGTTATATAAAAATGTTGTTTTCATACTGCTGTTGTTTTTTTTGTAGCAACTAACTTAAATCAGAGTTCTCTGGTTTTAAAGCACTATGTAAATGGGAATGGTTTATTTTGTTTTATTCTTTTGTGGAATGTAAGCAAGACCAGCATTTATTACTCATCGCTAATTATCCTTTAGAAGGTGAAGTGAGCTGCCTTCTTGAAAAGTTGCAATCTATGTGGTGGGGATACAGCAACAGTGAGTTCCATGATTTTAACTTGACTCGAGTACAGGATGAAAGTAGGGCTCCAAATCAGGGTGATGTGTGATCTGGAGGGGAACTTGCTCAGGTGATTGAACAATAGAAAGGTCACCATGTAGAAAGATGCCAGTCACAACTCAGTGGGATAGCAAAATCAAACCTACTCTTCCTGAATTCATCACAAAAGTTAAGGTCATTTTTTTGTAAGTACACAAAATTCCCCAGTTTACTCGTCTTCTAGACCAAGTTGACAGAAAGCATGGACCAATTTCCTGTATTTGTCAAAAACTTTATTTATTATAAGCAAATTGACCTCAGCTACAGGCAACGTTCCCTCTAATTTTCTTCCATGTTGCATGGGCCTCCAAAGCCCATGCGTAGCAGTGACTTCCTAAACTGGAAGTCAGTGCTGTGTTTAGATTGCTGATGCTGATCACCATGTGCGATACACACACGTAACAGAGGGAACACTGGCTGCAGGTAAAATGTAACAAACTGTTGGCATAACTATACTAATTAAATCCCTGATCCCCTTATAAACTCCCTATTTTATTTATATATTTGTGCACGCACACATACACGAGTTTAGTGAGTGCTGTTCACAAGGGTTGCTCACATGATTATGATTATGATCTGAATTTTGCTTCTCAATCATCCTTCTCTGGATGCTTTCATTGGTTTCCAATAGGTGGAAGGTGACTAGTTCACTTATAAAAAAGAGTTACTAACTAAAAGCCATAGCTTACAGCACTGCAGTGGCTGACGGAAAGATAAACTGGCTTTCTTCAATTAAAGTGGCTTTCTGCAGAGAACAGGAAGAGCTCCTGAGCAGGTGGAGGTCTGATAGTTTCTATCTATCTTGTTCACAGCCCCATGCTGTTCAGGTACCTGAGAACCAATCATATAATTGTCGGCAGACAGATGACCTTTTTCATAGCTAACTGGTCACTTGTCTACAAACCAATATGCTACTTGTTGCCAACCATACACAATCCTTCAGATCCAGTTTGGCTGCAATCACTGATGTGACTCATAACTGTGCAAACAATGTTCACAATGAATATCAATTTATTTGCTTCCAAACCAAACAGCAATCCTTGAAGTCATGGAATCATAGAGTTGTATAGCATGGAAACAGACCCTTCATCTGTTGTTGAACAACTTTCCTAAATTAATCTAGTTCCATTTGCCAGCATTTGGCCCATATTCCTCCAAACCTTTCCTATTCATACACCCATCTAGATGTCTTTTAAATGTTGTAATTGTACCAGCCTTCATCACATCCTCTGGCAGCTCATTCCATGCATGCACCATGCTCTGCATAAAAAAAAACTGCCCCTTAGGTTCCTTTTAAATCCTTCCCCTCTCACTTTAAACCTATGCCCTCTCATTTTGGACACTGCTACCCTGGGAAAAAAGACCTTGGCTCTTCACTCTATCTATGCCCCTCACAGTTTTATAAACCTGAGGTCATCCCTCAACTTCCAACACTCCAGGGAAAATAGCCCCAGCCTATTCAGCCTCTCCCTATAACTCAAACCCTCCAACCCCAGCAACATCCTTGTAAATCTTTTCTGACCCCTTTCAAGTTTAACAACATTTTTCCTACGGCAGGGAGACCAGAATTGAATGCAGTATTCCAAACGTGACCTTACCAATGTCTTGTACAGCAACAACATACATCCTAACTCCGTGCACTGATCAATAAAGTTGGCGTACCAAATTTTGCCTTCACTATTCTGTCTACCTGTGACTCCACTTGCAAGGAACTATGAACCTGCACCCAAAGTCTCTTTGTTTAGTAACACCCACCAAGACCCTACCATTAATTGTATAAACCCTGCCCTGATTTGCCTTACCAAAATGTAACACCTCACATTTATCTAAATTAAACTCCATCTGTCACTCCTCAGCTCATTGGCCCATCTAATTAACATCCCATTGTACTCTGGAGATAAGTTTTTTCAATGTCCCCGACACCTCCAATTTTGGTGTCATCTGCAAACTTACAAACATTACCTCCTATGATAACATCCAAATTATTTATGTAAATGAGGAAAAGTAGCGGACCCCGCACTGATCCTTGTGGCAGACTACTGGTCATAGACTTCCAGTCTGAGAAACAACCCTCCACCACCACCCTCTGTCTCCTACCTTCTAGCCAATTTTGTATCCAAATGGCAAGCTCTCCTCGGATTCTGTGTGCTCTAACCTTGCTAATCATTCTACCATGCAAAACACTGTCAAAAGCCTTCTGAAGTCCAGAGAGACAACGTCCACCACTTTGCCTTCATCAATCTTCTTTGTCACTTTTTCAAAGAACTCAATCAAGTTTAGTGAGACACAATTTCCCATGCACATAGCCATGTTGATTATCCTTAATCAGTCTTTGCTTTTCCAACTACATGTAAATTTCAACCCTGAGGATCTCCTCCAACCACCTACCCACCAATGATGTCCAGCTCACCAGTCTATAGTTCCCTGGCTTTTCTTTACCACCTTTCTTAAATAATGGCACCACATTAGCCTCTTGCCAGTCTTCTGGCACCTTGCCCATGGTTATCGATAATACAAATATCTCAGCCAGGGGCCCAGAAATTACTTCCATAACTTTCACAGAGCTCTGGGATACACCTGATCAGGTCCTGGGGATTTATCTGCCTTTATGTATTTTAAGACATCCAGTACCACTTCTGCTGTAGTATGGACACTTATCAAGATATCACCATTTATTTCTTCAAGTTCTCTAGCTTCCATATCTTTATCCACAGTAAATAATGACACTAAATAGTTTAGTATTTCATCCACCTTCTGCAGTTCCACAGATAGACAGCCAACTTGATATTTTAGGGTCCCTATTCTCTTCCTAGTTACTGTTTTGTCCTTAATGTATTTATAGAGTCCCTTTGGATTCTCCTTAACCCTATTTGCAAAAGCTATCTCCTGTCCCCTTTTTGCCCTCCTGATTTCCCTCTTGAGTGTACTCCTACTGCTCTTTGTTATTCTAGGGATTCACTCGATTCAAGCTGTCTTTACCTGAGATATGTCTCTTACTTTTTCTTGAACAGAGCCTTGATTTCTTTAGTCATTCAGCATTCTCTACACCTACCAGCCTTGCCCTTCACACTAATAGGGACATACTGCCTCTGGACTGTTGTTATCTCATTTTTGAAGGCTTCCCACTTTCCAACAGTCCCTTTACCTGCAACTAGTCTCTCCAAATCAACTTTTGAAAGTTCTTGCCTAATATCATCAAAATCAGCCTTACTCCAATTTAGAACTTTAACTTTTTGATCAGGTTTATCCTTTTGCATAACTATTTTAAAACTAATGGAATTATTATCACTCGCCCCAAAATGCTCCCCCACTGACACCTCAATCACTTACCCTGCCTTATTTCCAAAGAGAAGGTCAAGTTTTGCTCCTTTTGTCATAGATACATCCGTATACTGAAGAAAAAAATTTCTTGTACACATTTAATTTCTTTCCATCCAAGCCCTTAACATAGTTTCAGCCTATGTCTGGTAAGTTAAAATCCCCTACCATAACCACCCTATCATTCTGACAGATATCTGTGATCTCCTTACAAATTTGCTTCTCAAGTTCCCACTGACTACTGGAGGGCCTATTGTGCAGCCCTTTCTTATCTCTTAGTTCCACCCAAATAACTTCACTGGGGATACTCATAGAATATCCTCCATAAGTACAGCCATAGTGTTATCCCTGACCAAAAAATGCCATTCCCCCTCCTCTCTTGCACCCCTTGCTATCCTTCTGATAGCATCTATACCCTGCAACGTTTAAGCTGCCAGTCCTGCCCTTCCCTAAGCCACATTTCTGTTATCACTATGACATCCCAGCCTCATGTTCCCAACTATGCCCTGAGTTAATCTGCCTTATCTGTCAGGCCTCTTGCATTGAAATAAATGTAGTTTAATTTATCCGTGTTACCTCATTCTCTGCCTTGCTCTTCCGTGCCTTAACTGCTTGACTTACTCCTCTTCTCAACTGTACCAGCCTGAGCCATGTGTTTTCTCAGCATGTCTATGTTTCCCAACACATTCCACACACCCCAGCCCCCTCACCTCCATGCCTTGTTAGTTTAAAGCCTCCCGAGAAGCACTAGCAAATCTCCCCTCTAGGACATTGGTCCCCTTCTAATTCAGGTACAACCCATCTGTCTTATACAGGTCCCTTCTACCGCAGAAGAGATTCCAATGATCCAAGATGCGAATCCCTGCCCCCTGCACCAGTTCCTCAGCCATGCATTCAGCTGCTCTATCCTCCTATTCCTACTTTCACTAGCACGTGGCACCAGGAGTAATCAAGATGTTACTCCCCTTGAGGACCTACTTTTTAACAACCTGCCTAATTTCCAATATTCTCTCTTCAAAACCTCGTCTCTTTCTCTTAGGCCATAAGACATTGGAGCAGAAATTAAGCAATTCGGCCCACGAGCCTGCTGCATTCAATCATGGCTGATAAGTTTTTCAACCTCATTCTCCCCATAACCTTTGATCCCCTTAACAATCAAGAGTCTATCTATCTCTGTCTTAAATATAGTCAATGACCTGGCCTTCACAGCCCTCTATGGCGATGAATTCCATAGATTCACCACTCTCTGGCTGAAGAAGTTTTTCTTCATCTCCATTCTAAAGGGCCTTCCCTTCTAGGCTATGCCGTTGGGTCCTAGTCTCTCCTGCTAATTGAAACATCTTTCCAATGCCCACTCTATCCAGGCCTTTCAATATTCTGTAAATTTCAATTAGATCCCCCCTCATCCTTCTAAATTCCATCGAGTACAGACCCAGAGTCCTCAAATGTTTCTCATGTTAAGCCTTTCATTCCTGGAATCATTCTCGTGACTTTCCTCTGGATCTGCTCCAGGGCCAGTACATCCTTCCAAAGATATGGGGCCCAATATTGCTCCCGTATTCTAAACGTGGTCTGAACAGAGCCTTATACAGCCTCAGAAGTACATCCCTGCTTTTATATTCTAGTCCTCTTGAAATAAATGCCAACCTTGCATTTACCCTCCTAATTACCAACTCAACCTGCAAGTTAACCTTAAAAGAATCCTGGACTAGGCTCTTAAGTCCATTTACACTTCAGATTTCTGAATTTTCTCCTCATTTAGAAAATAGTCCATGCCTCTATTCTTCCTACCATACTGCATGACCTCACACTTTCCCACATCGTATTCCACTTGCCACTTCTTTGCCCACTCTCCTAAACTTTCTAAATCCTATGTCATTGGTAGCAACATGTACAACGACCGCCTGTTGGTCACTCTCCTATTTGAGAATACTCAGCACCCTCTCAAGATGTCATTCACACTGGTACCAAGGAGGCAATACACCATTCCTGCAGACATAATCTCCAGGAACATTGAAATTCTCCCTAATCTCCCACATCCAACAGGAAGACACATCACTCTACTAAGAGCCATCTCTGCACTTTAGATAATCTACAGACCCATGAAAGAACACAGTCTTACTGCCCTAAAACACTGGTCTAGGATAAATTAATACTTATGTTTTAGTTTTAAAAAATATAATCAAGAGACGAGCCTCAGTAAAACATAACAAGAATCACCCTACTAACTTTTATAGATTTTTTTTAAAAATTATAAGTTTTATAAATCTTAAGGAAATACCAGTTACTGGTTTTAAAACAGTTCTTTTGTCATTTCAATCAACAATTTTTTAAAAAAGCCAAGCTGAGAAGAGATGGCCTTTTTAGACCTTTTAGTCCACCATGACTGCTCTTGCCTGAATAAACTGGTCATCCATTCAAATTCCACTTTGAAGCACATGGCATTTGCTAGGTTACAACAGTGCAGCTGCAGTTTAAAGTTCCTACGAAATGAGTTGAGGATTGGGGCAGTGAATTGTAGATGTCCACCAGCCTCTGGGTGAAAATCATTTTCTGCATGACCTCCCTAATCCTTTACCAATAACCTTAAATCTGTGCTCTCTGATAATTGACCTCTCCACTCAGGTGACACGTCTTCCCTGTCCACTGTCTCCTAGCCTTTGTAAATTTTGATTAAGACACCCCTAGCCGCCTCTGTTCAAAGGAAAACAACTATAGTCTATCCGATCTATCGTTATACCCATAATTTCTAAGCTCCAGTAACATTCTAGCAAGTCACCTCTGTATTCGCTCCAGAGCAATTATATCCTTTCTGTAATGTGGTAACAGAAAACTCCAGCTGCTACTGAACCAGTGTCTTATATTGTCCAGCATTATATCCCTGTCCTTTTACTTAATAACTCACCTAGTGAAGGGAGCATCCTACGTGACCATAAGATCATAAAATGATAAGAGTATAATTAGAATATTCAACACATTGAGTCTGCCCTGCCATTCAATGAGATTATGGCTGATCTGCTAATCCTCAACTCCATCTTCCTGTCTCTTCCCCATTATATTTTATTCCCTATATAGATTAAAAATCTGTTTAGCTCAGCCTTAAATACACTTAATGAGCCAGCCTCTACAGCTCTTTGTGATAAAGTATTCCACAAATTCACCACCATCTCAGAAGAAATTCCTTCTCGTCTCCATCTAGATGATCCCTTACTCTGAGATTATGTCCAATCTTTCCGTATATACCCTGTCAATTCTTGTAAGAATCATGTATGTTTCAATAAGGTTGCCTTACATTCTTCTAAACTTCAGTGACTTTCAGATCTAATCTACTCAACTCGCCTCACAAGAAAATCTTTCCATTCCCAGGATCAACTCAGCAAACCTCTCTGGGCTGTCTCCAATGCCATTATATATTTCCTTAGATAACAGGACCAAAACTGTTCTGGATGTGGTTTAATTAATGCCTTGTATAGTTTTTCCAAGGCTTCTACATTTTTATATCAAGTTCTATTTGAAATAAAGACCAACATTCCATTTGTCTTCTCTATTACCTGCTGAACCATTATGCTGGCTTTTTGTGATTCATGGATGCGACCCCCCAAATCCCTCTTTGCTGGACCTTGCTGTAGTCTTTCTTCATTTAAACAATATTCTGCTTCTCTGTTCTTGCTGCTAAAGTGTATAATCTCATATTTTCCCACATTATATTCCATCTGCCAAGTCTTTTACCTTCTCTCTTAACCAGTCTACATCCTTCTGGAGACTCTTTGTGTCATCCCTGCTACTTACCTTCCTACGTATTGTTGTGTCCTTCACAAACTTGGTGATAATACATTAACTTCCTTCATCCAAGTCATTAATATTTATTGTAAGTAATTATGGCTCTAGTGCTGACAACTGTGGTATTCCACTAGCTACAGGTTGCCGTTTTGAAATGCCCTCCTTATCCCAACTCTCTATCTTCTATTGGTTAATAAATCCAGTATTCATGCTAACATACTACCACCAACAACATGGATTGTACCTTATTAAGTAGTTTAACACACAAAGACTTATGGAATCTGCCTTCTTTGCCACCTTATCAATATGCGCTTTTAATTTGCTTACATCCTCCACTTACTCTCTAGCCCCAGTCCCCATCAACTCCCACACCACCCCCACACCCCGCACCCCGACCTATTGTCTCCTGTAATGTTCTGTTCCTATGTGTCTGTTCTCTTTGGCCTGCTAAGTTGTAGAAGTTGCAGGCTTCTTTGTCCTTTTGTAGTGAAGAGCCTCTTGAGAGATATTGAAGCTGCACACATCCTGGCAACTAGAGAGTTCTCCATCATGTTGCTGACTTGTGTCTGGTAGATGGTGGATATGCTTTGTTGACTCAGGAGGTGGATTATTTGCCACAGAATTCCCAGCCTCTGATCTGCACCTGTAAAGATAGTATTCTTAGAATCTTAGAATCCCCACAGTGTGGAAACAGGCCCTTCGGCCCAACAAGTCCACACCGAACCTTAGAGTATCCCACCCAGACCCGTCCCCTTGTAACCCACCTAATCTACACCTCCCTGAACACTACGTAATGTAGTAGACCCAGTTCAGTTTCTAGTCAATGGTAACCTGAAGGATATTTGCAGTGCTAATTCGGCCGTATTAATGCCATTAAATAACAAGGGGAGGAAATTAGATTCCCTCTTCTTGGAGGTAGTTATTGCAAGGCACTTGTGGCACAAATATCATTGACTGATGTCATGGACAAATGGCAAATAGGGGTGAATTTGAATTGTGATTGCTTTTCCCCTCCAAGTCCAAAACAGTGAGATTTTCATTGATTAATCCTTTTTATTTTGAATTCTGTCCCTTGATGACGTAGCTTAAAGTGTGTTCCCAAACCCAGACTTTCAGATTACAATTTTGACATAAAACCACACCAAAACCCTTTAAGATGAAATTAAAGATAAGACTTTTAAGAAGAAAAACATTCAGAATGTAGCAAGTTGTTTCTCTACTCTCAGGGGCATGCGGGAAATTGAGGAAGATAAGACAGGAGAGGAAACACTTTGAATTATGAGTTTTGGTAACCCCAGAGGTATTAATAACCAGTTTCTTCAGGACCCAGTGGTTGCTCTTTCTTTCAAGACAAGTATAGGCTTCTTTCTAGCCAACAACTTGGAGACACAACCGGAGGCTCCAAGGCAAGCTGCCAACTCAATCTGGAGTCCTGCTTTCTCTCTGGAGTCAAACATCCACTCACTTAGAATCCCAGAACTGTATATTTAAGCCATTCAACAAACCTAGATTTCAGACATGTGACAAAGACCAGCAGTTTGGGTGCTCATGGACCAATTCAGTGGGCTAATTGGAAAGTAATTAAACTAACAGTGTAGCTATCCCTCCACCATTAGAGTTTTCATTACAAGGTGACAATGTGCTTGGAAAAACATTAGCATTTGCTTTAGCATAATCTGTCATGATGTTCTTCCAAAGCTGGCTTGAAACAGATGACTCATCTCTAGCCTCTTTGTGTCAGATATAGCTGGAATGTCTTAATTCAGAAGCTCCTGGAAATGTGATCATGTGCTCAGCCTTGGTCATTTTATAAGTTCAGCCAGGTTGTCTTTTTAAAAAGAAATAGAAATTAAACTCAAACATATAGTAGAGGATACAATTTCCTTTGGATTTCTCTCTGTGCTCTCTGGCCATTACACTGGGTGTAATCTAGGTGTATGCATGCAGGCACAGGCTGCTTCGTCATCTGAAAAATTATGAATGTGTAATCATTGGGCCTTCACCAGTGAATATTATCACTTCTGACCTTTATGTTGAAAGGCGGAGCAGAAAGGAAGCATTAGAAGATGACTAGCTGATATATTACTCTGAGGAACTCCCACAGCAACATGCTGAAGCCGAACATATCTGACTCTAATAAACATAAACACTTTTCTTTGTGTATAACTCCAACAAGTGAAGAACTGTTCCCTATTTAGGCTGACTTCAGACTTGCTCTCTAATTCCTCTGTCTACACCCATGAAGATATGGAAAATTTTAATCAAATCTCCACTGAAAGTTACCTTCTGTAAGGTGAATAGCATAAGCTTCTCCAATCTATCCATGTTACTGAAATTCCTCAAGCCTGGAACCATTCTTGTAAGTCTTTGTTGCACCCTCTTGAAAGCCATAACATTCTTCTTAATGCTCTATGCCCCAAAGTGGACATAATCATCCAGTTGAGGACAATCCAGAATTTCATAAAGATTTATCATAACTTGCTTTCATTTGGATTCAATGGGCTGGATTTTCCATTATTTTTTAGCAAAGCATTTTTTTTCTCTCACTGCGTCCAGAACTTTATGATGTTCAAGCTGCTAGCACTCTATTTAAAGGCCAGCTATTTCATATCCTGCAAAGTAAGAAATGCCCTTTACATTCTGATGCCCCCCTCTCACTTGTGTATGCATTGGAAATCAAACCCCACTATTCCCAGAAGTTAAAGACTTTATAAATGGATGCAAAATTTCCTAATTTACCTGTCTTCGTTTTAGTTGAGAGAAAGTCAAGACCAGGTTTCTGTTTAACAAAAAATATTATGTATTATAAATAAATAGATTCTAGCTACAGGTAAAAAAAATGTTGACATACAATGTTACTAGTTAAAACCATAACTCTCTTATAAAACTCCCCCTACATATACATGCAGATGACACAAAACAAACCAGTATTATGACTACAGGGAAAGACTGGGAAGGCTGTTCAATAGTCCCTGTACACAGGCTTCCCTGTGAAGATCCTGTTGGCTTACCAAGACTTGTCGTCCCTTGATCTCTAATCTACAGGAATCACAGAGTGACTGGTTCACAACCTATTAAGTCTCTGATTCTTAGGTTAAAAATTACAGCTTACAGAGACTGGTGAGGGAAAATAAACTGGCTCTCTTCAGGCTTTTGGTACAGAAAGAAAGGCATCATCTCACTTTCTAAAGATCTGAAGGCTTCTGATTTTCTCATTCCTACCTATAAGCTGTTTGCCTCCCGAAACCCAATCAGATAGTTGTTGGTAGGTAGAAGGCCTTTGTCATCAACAACTGGTTATCATACATCAAATTGTGACACAGTGCTGGCTAAATCTAATTTTTTTACAATATTGCTGTTGCCAGTTCGTCTGCAACTAAACCTTGCCCACTGGTTGAACAAGCAACAGTATAAATAGCATTTACATTAAATGCTGGTAGCTTCTTTTAAAAAAAAATGTACTGCAATCCTTTCAATAATGCTTGGTTTCTCAATCAGTCCTTTACTCATTTGATCTACAAGTTAAAACAAAACGAGCCTCCAACCTTATAACATGAAACACAATTTAAAAAGAGTATTTCTTCCCAAAATATATGATACACAAACACACAAGGCTTACAACCATTCATCCTTCCTCCCCATTATACAACCTTATATAATTAAGCATTTCTTAAACTTTTAACTTTTTCCAAAATTTTACACTTGAATCAATAAAATTGCTGTTATATTATCTTTCCAGTGATGTAAATAATCTTCCCATTACAAAGTTGAAACAAAAGATTCTATCAGACTTGTCTCACATTTCAAGTTTTAAAATTTTCAATGAAAACCAGTGGTAAATTAATGTTCCCTTGTTACTGTGTTAGACATAAACTTCAAAGTGTTGAAGAGCAAATAATAATCCCAAAATCTCATTTTCAAAGTACAGTATTTCTTCTGATGCTGGTTTAGTTTGTTAGGGAATTAACCCGACTGACTTCTCTATTCCTGATTCATCATCCTACAACAAAACTACACCTACCTCCAAATCATTAGCATCAATTTCCATTTTGAAAGTTTTGGAAAAATCAGTGGTGACCAACTCAATTTTGTTTATTAAGTTTGCCTTTACCTTCTCAAACACTGCCTGGTGTGCTGTTGTCCATACCAGTTTTACTTGTTTCTTTAATAAATTCATTTGAAGATACATATTGTACTGAAGTTATGCACAAATTTCCAGTAAAACCACACATTTCTAAAAATGTCATAGTTTCTCATTTAATTTTAGGAACAGAGAATTACATTAGAGCCTTCACTTTTTCTGTCCTAGGCAACATTTGTCCTTGTCCTACAATATGTCCTAGATAAGTTGTTTTTTCATTCACAAATTAGTTTTTGGCTAAATTTATTACTAAGCCAGCCAATAGTAATTGCTTAAAGAGATCTTCTACTGGTCTCATATGCTTCTTCCCATATGTTACTATATACCACAACATCAATTAAATAAACTACATAATTACAAACTTCAGGTATGACTTGATTCATAAGCCTCCTGAATGTAGCGAGAGCATTCTTTAAACAAAATGGCATCACTCAACATTGGTATAACTCATTTAGTGTAACAAAAGTGGATATTTATTTAGCCCTTGATGTTAATGGCACTTGCCAATATTTCCTCAATAGATACAAATATACAAACAAGGAACAAGAGTAGGCTATTTCAAGCCTGCTCTGTCATTCAATATGATCATGGATGATCTGATTTTAACCTCAACTCTACATTCCTGCTTATCCCCAATATTTTTTTTCATCCCCTTGGTAATCCAGAACCTTAAAAATATTTAAAGATCAAGCATCCACTGCTTTTTGAGGAAGGAAATTCCAAAGACTCATAACGGTCTCGGAGAAAAAAAGAGTTTATTTTTCCCTGTTTTAAATCAGCACCCCTTTAGTTTTGAACCATGACTCCTAGTTCTGGATTCTCCCATAAGAGGAAACTATCCTTATGACATTCACCTGGTCAAGCCCTCAGGGTCTTATATGTTTCAATATCTATCTTAGAAACGATGAGGCACTACCTACCGTATCAATAAAGTTTTAAAATTGTGAAGTCAAGTACAAATCTATATTCCTAGCCACATTCACCTGTCCATTACCTAGACAGAATCTGGTTCACCCATCCAGTTCAGGAACGAACATGACTAATGAATTCCAGCTGCTTCAGGCAAGTGGCTTTCTAGCATGAATTAAAACTTTGTTTCCATCTGAACTTACTTTTTCTCTCTGGACTCAATTGATAAGGATGTTGTTTTATTAGTTCTGACTTTCCAATATCAACATCGTTACTAGCTAATGTAATGCATTCATGTGTACCTCTAAAGATTACTTAATAGTTTCTAATTAGTCTTAAATGATCCTCCCTTTGTCTTCTCTCTAAATATGAGAGCACAGTCTTTAACAATCACAGTATTTCTGTACAAAAACAGAAGTTGCTGGAAGCTCAGCAGGTCTGGCAGCATCTGCGAAGAAAAAATCAGAGTTAACATTTTGGGTCCAGTGACCCTTCCTCAGAACTCAAAACAGTATTTTTGTATTCGCTTATTGAATTGTAGGAGATTCACTTGCAGAACTGTCTACCTCTCCTTCTACCTCATCATTATTGCCCACTGCGATCTTTCACTTATCTTACCATCTCACGCATTTGTTGCTCTTCGTCCTCTTCCCCACAATGACACATTTTCAACATGTTTATGTGACAAAAATGACTTCTCATTCTACAATCAAACGTTTTGAGGTCACGTTACAAACTGTCCTAATTCTTTTATTTGAACCATTGAAATTTCACTTTCAGAGGTTCACCTTGTAAAGGCAACTATATACTTCATCTCACAACTGAAACATTTTTAATTTTAATTTCAATTTTAACTCATTTATAATTTCATGACCATAAATCAATTCAAATGGACAAAACCCCAATAAATTCATTTGGGGAATCTCTGGTGGCATACAGCAAAAAATCTAATCTTTTGGCCTGATCCTGTGGGTATTCAATGCCTTAATCATGGTTTTGAAAGTCTGATAGTATCTCTCCAAAGTTTGCTGTGTTTGCGAATAATATGCAGTTGACTTCAATTATTTATAGCCAAAATGCTAATAATCTCCTGGAAAAGATTTTAGACATAAAGTTAGGACCCTGAGCAGATTGTATCTCGATTGTTTTTTCATAAAAAATAAAAGGCTGAGCTAACTTTTCCACTACTACCATAGCTGGAATTGACCATAATGGAATGGCTTCCAGGAATCATGTTGTCATATCGTTAATGGTAAAGATATACTGATCTGCTTTTGTTTTTAGTAATAGTCCTACCTAATCTACTAACACCAAAATAAATAGTTCTTCAAAAATTGATACAGGTATCGATGCTGAGAGTTTAATTACTTGTTGAGGCTTTTTTACCACCTGACAAAAATGACATGTTTTATAGAACTTCACTGTTTTTTGAAATTTTATCTGTGTGAGATATCTGTTCATCGATGCAATTGCTCGAGTCATTGCAGATGATGTAAAAATACCCAGAAATTATCCACCAGGTGTAAACTGATTTCATCAACAGGTAATCTTTTAAGTAACAAAAACAGAAATTGCTGTAAAAACTCAGCAGGTCTGGCTGCTGCTGTGGAGACAGCAGAGTCAACGTTTTGGGTACAGTTCCATTCTGAAGAAGTGTTGCTGGACCCGAAACATTAACTCTGCTTTCTCTCCACTGATGCTGCCAGACCTGCTGAATCTTCTCAGCAATTTCTGTTTTTATGATTTCCAGCATTTGTGGTTCTTTGTTGTTTTTCTTTGTTTAATATTTTTACCACCCCAACTATCACCAAGCCAGATAAGAAGTCACAGTCAATTGGACTTTGTACAGTGGAACAGGGATAAACTCTCCACTTATTCCAGTTACCAATAGTTTGGCTTTTGTTGAATTTCCTGGAGAGAAAACTATTCAAAATCCTTCTCAAGCAAAAGACTTAGTTGGGTGTGACATTCATGTAGTGCATTGTCATCCAGTAACATGCTCTGAGGAAGGGTCACCAGACCTGAAACATTAACTCTGATTTTTATTTTCACAGATGCTGCCAGACTTGCTGAGCTTTTCCAGCAACTTTGTTTTTGTTCCTGATTTACAGCATATGCAATTCTTACGGTTTTTAACGTGTCAACTTACTTACTCGTCTGTGTTCCAAACCATCAACAGTCGTTGTCAACAATTACTTGCTATGATTTACATCTTGGAAATTTTATGTTATAGATTCTGTGGGTCCTTGTGTAGCTGATAGCCCAATCCTACAGTCACTTTTTCAACCACACATTTGGTAGGTATTTCTGGGAGGTGGAATTGGTTCTTGGCCTTGAAGCCATTGGCATTCCTTTTCCCAGTTCCTATACTTTTCGCTGCTGGAAATTTTCAAAGGTTTTTGTCTCTTCAGACAGGAGTTTCCTCCAAGGTGGTTTCTTCTGAATGAGGGTTCCCCAAGCATTGACATCTATGCTGCATTTCTTGAGGGAAGTATTCAGGAAGTCTTTGAAATAGCTTCTTTGTCCTCCTCTTGTTCGAGAGCTCCAAACTGTATCTGTGCTCAAAAGCATTGCAAGCCACAGAGGCTGACAGCCTTCAAATAAATGCAAAGTGAGTAACCTTTCAGAGAGCAAGCTGAGACCATAACATGCATCTTGTGCAATATATGAAATGAGTGTACATCTCTGTGTGGAAAGTGATCTAAATTCTTACTAATGGAAGGTGCGAAACTTTAATTTTTTTCAGAAGAATTATTTCCATTGGAGTCTCATAGTTTCCACCATTAACATCCACATCCAGTGGTTAAAATTATTTTGTTTTACGCTCCCAATTATATGTAAATTTGCAGGAGCTGATCCATGATATTCTGAAATTTCTGCATTTAAGCGTCCAGGACCAATTTGTGCGCACTGAGAATAGTTATTTTTTTAATCACCTCATAATCTATAGAAGTCTCCTCAGAAATGAAGCATGAACATCAAGCATTCTTTCTGTCAACCTGCTTTCCATGAGCAGTGTCAGTTTTCTTTTGGCTACCTCATCTGATTGGCTAACTTTACAAAAGATTATTTTAAAAATGCTTCAGTGTCCCTTTAATGAAGCTTCGGCGGGGAGGGCTTGTGTAAATTTAAACAACAGTGATTGTTGGATTCTTGGATTGGACTTGTATCTTTCTCAGAATGTTCCTTGGTGTCAGAAGCTTCCTTTTCAGCTACGTGGAGGGTAAAAATTTATAGTTTAAAGTTACAAACCACTAACCAATTCTCTCATTCTCTTTTTCAGTTGTACCTTTTATGTTTCCTTTTCTCTTTCCCATTGTAATTCCAGCTTCTTAAATACTCTTTCTTTTTCTATTTCCCCACTCTAAATTGCTTCTCTTCCAATTTTAGTTTTGCTTTCATCTGCAATCTAATTCTTGCTAATTAAATGAATTGTTGTCTGGTTTGTTTTATCCTTCTTCTAATTTTATATGTTGTGCCAATACCTAAATTATATCTACTTTCTTAGACTCTGCTTTTAATTCTTGCTTCAACTTATTTGCTTCAATTCTAAAAACCTGGCCTTGACTATATTTTGCAAATCACTCATGGATGAATCTTCCGTCTCCAGAAAATTCTTCGTATCTCTCAAAGTTAATTTGATAGTTACTAGAAGTCTGGTGTCTTTGTCTTTATCAGTTTCCTGTTGTTATTATCTCCTTCCCCATTTGTGAGCACGGAGTATCTCAGATGAGTCCCCACTTTTACTTTATGACTAAGAGGGAAGGAATGCATTGTTTTTCCCTATTCCACTACTCCAAGAATTCACAAGATAAATGAAATTATTTTACCTGATTTCTGTGCTGGCCAATTGTGTGCTTTCTCTCCATTAAACTTAAAATTAAAAGATCCATCAACCATATTTCTTTAATAAATACATTTATCGTTTGATTATAAATAAAACTTATTCAGCAACAGTGCAAAATTGGTTAGTGGTTTGTAATTTTAAACTATAAATTTTTACTCCTCCACGTAACACAAAACACAAACACACAGGGATGAGGAGAAAATGGATTTCTACCTACAGAGTTTCACGTTGCGGGGGAAAAACATGTTTGGCCAATATATGAGACAACAAGGTGCAAGGCTGGATGAACACAGCAGGCCAAGCAGCATCATAGGAGCAGAGAGGCTGACGTTTCGGGCCTAGACCCTTCATCAGAAAAGGGGGAGGGGAAGGGGGTTTTGAAATAAATAGGGAGAGAGTGGGAGGCGGATAGAAGAGGGATGGAGGAGAGGATAGGTGGAGAAGAAACAAACAGGTCGAAGAGGCGGGGAT
>NC_063342.1:45885437-45998629 GCF_021869965.1 Rhincodon typus | reverse complement strand
TGCACCTTGTTGTCTCGGATTCTCCAGCATCTGCAGTTCCTACTATCTCTGATTCGATTTTGGCCAATATATCTTAGTTCTTGAAGAGAAATAAAAAAAAGTGTGGAACGTTCAGGTGCACAAAAATAAATGTATCAAATGCAAGCAAAGTTAACCAGCACTTTTTCCAACACAACTTGCTGACAAAATCTACGATTGATTATTCTATTGGTACATTTCTGGAGAACAATCAAGATTCAGATGCAGCCAGGGTTTCAGGTTCCACATTGAACACACAAGCTACAGGATAGCTGGACTGGGATGCTCGTTTTCTTTCCCAGACTGGCCACAAACTAGAAAATCCAAACAATCTCCAAAGCAGAAAGGTGACAGTCATAAACCTAGGCTGGGGCTGTACAGCAAACAAGCAATTGGTACAAAACATGTACATTTCAACAGATTTTCTTAGTTTATTTTTGTTCTTTTGTTCACCACTTAAAGTACCCAGATATCCTGCACCTTTCAACCTCAAATCCACAAGTTATTAAATATTAGCTATTGTAACAACATCCATACATGTTTTTAACACAGTCTATTACAAGGAAAAGTGTAAAATATAGAAAATCTAGGTAGCTTAACTCATTTTACAATGGCAATATTTACAAAATTAAAACTCTCATGTGACTTTTTATAATGAAAATCATATGTAGAATACAGATTATAATCTGTGATAATTGAGTGAGAGAGAACGATGCAAGCAATTCTCACTCATATCCACCATGATACTAATCTTGTTTTTATGAATGTCCTGTTAAGGATGATCATGCACTGGTCATCATAGCCCCATAGATATTCAGCTAGTAGTGGTTTTTAAAAATTGTGTCAAAGTGACCAGATTTTGTTCGGCTTACAAAGCTTTTTTCAATTAACTATAATGAAGCATGCTGCCAATTTGGGAATGATTTAGAAGTGTAATTTATGCACTACTGCTACTGTCACTTGTTTAAGCCCTTTGAGATCAAATTTAACCAGCAGTCATTTTTATTTTGTGCATTTGGCACAAGTCTTGCCCAGCTGTTTGACAGCATTTCCCACTACTCATTAATTAATAATACAAACTTGGTAACCCAAGGACAGATACATTCCTCTTAGGCTAACAGGTTGTGAGCACTTTCTTTATTCATTGTCAAGGTAAAATTGGAATGCTATCAGATGGCGCTTAATCAACATGATGGAAAGTATTCTTTTAGCTAAAATATTCTTAAATGACAAAACTTATAATGTTAAATCCAATAACTAAAATCGCTAGAACTCAGGTGATTTGTTGTGCAGGGCATTTTTAAATCTGCTAAAATATTTCATTACACAGTGATAATTTACAAAATAATTTGATTTAATTTAAACAATGATTGGGTTTCCCTTGAGCTTACTTTCCACTTCACTAGTCCGTGCATTCAAAGGATCATTCTTCACCATGTCTGCCACCTCCAGCAGGATGCCATCACCAGACATATCTTTCCCACCCCTTCACTCTCAGCGTTCCCTCTGTAACACCCTCGTCCAGTCATTCATCACTCCTGATACTTCCTCACTCCCCCATGGCACCTTCCTATGCAGAAGGTGTAACACTTGCCCATTCACCCCCTCCCTCCTGACTGTCCAAAGCCCTGAACACACCTTCCAGGTAAAACACTGTGTTTCAATTGTACTTCTATCAATCTACTGCATTTGCCATTATGTTGGCGAAGCTAAACACAAACTGGATGACCATTTTGCTGAACACCTCCACCCTGTCCATAGGAATGACCTAGATTTCGCAGTTGCTTTCCATTTCAATAAACCACCTTGATCTCATGTGACCGTTTCTGAACTGGGCCTGCTGCAATGCTCCAATAAGGCACAATACAAGCTTGCTGAATAATACCTTATTTTCTGCTTAGGCACTTTACAGCCTCTATGAATTTAATAACTTCAGAAACTGACCGCATAATAACTGTTCTCCATTTTTCTTACATTCTCTCCATCCCTCCACCCAAAGGCTTGTCTCGCCTGCTTCTTGTTTACTTTGCACTTAGTAGAGGGGCTAATTTGCTCCCTCTCACAACTTAATTTATATCCTTTTCACACTTCTTATTTTTCCTTTCTCCACCATTAACAGCACTTTTGCCTTTTGCACTTGGTTTCCTTCTCTGTCAAATGTATATACATAAGAAAAGTTGAACACTTATCAGATCTGAAGAAGGGTCATACTGGACTCAAAACATTAACTCTGTTCTCCAGTATTCTTTGTGCTTGTATCAGATTTCCAGCATTCACAATGTTTTGCTTTCATCCAAGATAACTCCCTGGTTACAGTGAAGAACCTTGAATAAGATGAATGTATAAATGTATTTTATTTTTAATGCTTCTAGTATTGACTACATTTTGTAATGAAATGCCTTTGAAAATAGCATTTCTTTTTTTTCAAGGGTGGATGTGTTACAGTGGCTTCTCATTTAATAATTCATATGGATTTGAGTTGGAAGAGTTGTGGATACCTGGATCCTTTTTTTTAAAGATCAATGTAAAAAGGTCAATGAGATATATTGAATTTTGGGAGGACTAACAAGGCAAGGGAGCACATGATGAATGTTAGGACCCTGAATTTTGAATGTCAGTGGGACCTTGGTGTGCATGTCTATAGATCCTTGAAGGAAACAAGACAGGTGAATGGGGTGTTTAAGAAGGCATTTAGGATTCTTGTATTCTGTGCCATAACTAATATAGACAAGAACAGGACGGTTATGACAGAGCTGTATAGGACATTGGTTAGGCCAAAGTTGGAATACTGTGTGTAGGTCTGGTTGCCACACTGTAGGAAAGATGTGATCACTCTGGAGCCGGTTAATTGGAGATTCACCATGATGTTGCCTGGCTGGAGTAATTTGAAAAGAGACAAAATAGTCTGTGTTGTTTTTGGTGCAAAGAGGGCTGAAGGGGACCTAATTGACCTAATTGACATTTACAAGATAATGAGGGGCATAGAGAGTATGGATAGGAATAAACTTTTCCCCTTAGTGGAGGAGCTATTACCAGAGGCATACATTTAAGGTAAGGGCCAGGAGGTTTAGAGGGAATTTAAGGAGAATTCCTATCACTCAGAGGGTGGTAGGTATCAGGGACTCACAGCCTGAAATGGTATGGATACAGGAAACATCACAAAATTTAAGAGGTATTTAGTCGAACACCTGAAATGCCATAACATACCAGGCTATGGAACAAATACTTGGTAATGGGATTAGATTACTTGGGCGCTTTATGATCAGCATGGAAGCAATGGGCCAAATGGCCTCTTTCTGTGCAGTAAAACTCATTTGTGCTTTTTTTAAAACAAGGCATTTTCTGTCAGTCATATTTTAAAGATCATATCATTTTATCTTTTGTATCTTTGATTGCAAAGATGGAAAGGAAACTATTTTAAAAAATGACAGTGGAAATAATTGCTGCACTTTTGAATACAATTTACTAAAAAACTCAAACACAGAAATTACTAGAGAAACTCAGCAAATCTGGTAGCATCTGTGGGAAGAAAGCAGAATTAATGTTTTGAGTCACATCTTCAGAAGATAATTACTGAATTTATTGAAGGTCATGGTGTATGTTGATCACACTATATTGCTTTATTCAAGCAATGGGAGCTGATATGGTAGATGACTGGCACTGGAATGTGTGTGCAAAGTGTGATTTGGCTAGCAATAGGTAGCTGATTGATTTGTGCAATTATGACCAGTCATATATGCCAGAGGGCCGAAACCTGCAGACAACTCACTAGATCCTGAGCAGCTGAACAGTTTATAGGTGTGAATGATACAGGGAGAAGCCTTTGCACTCCTGGAAGAGCAAGGTGCATGTGCATGTGCATGTGTTCTTCTCTCTCTGCAGTAAACGTACTTCATTTTTTTCCACTACTTGTTGCCTTCAACCAGTAACTAAGAGATCTTGCAGTTTGTTTCTCAATTGCCCTGTGCCTCTTGCAACAAAGTAAAATAACAAAAAAAAAAGGAAATTGGAGAACAGAAGCCTCTAGCAGGCCTATCTCAATGAACTATGTAGGCTGGTACTAACTAAATTACATTGGTGAGGTTGATTTTCCCACCAACCATGAAATCAACTTTTCTTTACTTGTCCATGTCTTTCTGTATCTGTGTAGGCATTTTAAAATAGGGTTAAAGCTTTAAGTAGTAGCGTAAATGTTGACAGTTTATAGCTGTTTACTTGTGATTAGAATTTATTTATTTATAATCAACAGTAATTCTTATTAAGTGTAGGAACCTGACCAATGTTTTCTGTTAACTTGACTCCAACAGATAGGTAGGTCAGGAAAGTTGCATGCTATCATTGGATTATTAACTTTTGTGGCAACCCCAGGAATATTAGGACTTGAGAATCAATGCACGTTCTCAGGTGGATCTTAGCAACATATCTTGTGATAAGTTTGTTTGCTGCAAAAAACTCCCTGTCCAGGTTTACAACAAGATACAGCTTCTGCTTTGGGGACTGTTTAAATTTTCCAGTTTTCGGGCAGCCTGGGAAAAGCAAGCAACTCCCAGTACTATGGAAAGAAAGTCTCTTGAAGATTTTGAAGGGGGGTAACGGGAGTGGGATGAACCAGAAGATTGTGATTTTGAGATATTCGTTCGGAGATAGAGCTTTTCTTTTAAACATTTTCTGTTCACAACACTTTTTTCTTTCTTTTTCTTATCTTTCTCAGTTCTAGATCTTGCTGAGACAAGATTTCTTGAACAATAGTACAGCCTGGACCATGCTCTGGGCTACAGTGACTCATGCTCGCAAGCTTCTTGAGATCCCCATCACAGCAGGCGCCAAACTGCAAGTGGAGGAGTACATGTGAGTTTTTGTTCGTTATTTTGGTTCACATTGCTCTTCCAGCTCCAGGATCTCAGTGGTCAGCACTCTAAAATAGTACCATGTAGGCTGGAGCTATTAGGAAGGGAATTCCTTCATTTTTGCTGTGTCAAAACCTGGAATAATGATGTAGTTTCAAGCTAGGATGGTATGTAACTTGGTGAGGAATTTAGAGGTGCTGGTATCCCAATTGAGAACAACTGACTGCATCTTTGATGCAGCTTCCGAGTGACAAGACAAGTACCTTGCAGCAGCTTATTAATGCCACAACTTGCCTCTCCATGTAACTATTGTCATAAAAACCCCTATGGTTCACTAATGTCCTTACCTTTCTTACTTAGTCTGGCCTACATGTGACTCTAGACCTACAGTAATGTGGTTGACTCTTAACTGTCTGTCTGAAATGACCTACCAAGCCACTCAGTTTAAAGGATAATTAGGGTGAGATCACTAACGCAGATGTAGCCAGTGAAATCACATAACATGAACAAATTATTATTTTTTAAAAATTACATTTGTTGACAATTTGTTATCACCTCCTTCACACCCTTAATTCTGGCAGCACATCACTTTTTTTCCCACAGGGTTAGTCATCCTGGTGAATGGACACAGATGTCACCTGTTAGCATGGGGAACAGAGGTATTCCTTGCAGAGTGACTTCAACCAGGCCAACCTCAGGTGTATGCTACCAAGATACAACCAACATGTCTCCTGTACCATCAGAGGCCCAAGGACCCTGAACCATTGCTACACAACCATCAAAGACACCTACTGCTCCATTCCCCATCCGCATTTTAGTAAATCAACCATAACACTGTGATCCTTCTCCCAGCTTACATGCATAAACTAAAGTGTGAGGATCCAGTACAGAAAGTTGTACATTGCTAGTCTGAGGTAATGGATGAGCTCCTATGTGACTGCTTGGAGTCTGTGAACTGGTCCATATTCAAGACCTCAGCAGCCAACTTAAATGACTATGTTACTACCATCACAGACTTCATCAGCAAATGTGTAGAGGACTGCATGTCAATGAAGTTAATCCGAGTGTTCCCCAACCAGAAACCATGGATGAACTGGAAGAAATCCAGGTCTGAGTCATTCAAGGTGACCTTGACCTATACAAGAAATCTAAGTACAATTTTTGCAAAGCCATCGGCGATGCCAAGAGACAATACCGGACTAAACTAGAGTCCCAGACTAAATGCACAAACACATGTTGACTGTGGCAAGGCTTACATAATATAACATGATATAACAATATACACCCCGCTTTGATTAGTTCAATGCGTTCTATGCTCATTTTTAACAGAAGGTCAGTGAAATGATGTCACCTACCCTGACATCTCCAGGTGTGCCAGTATCCCAGTCATCACCACAGACAGCAGATCAGCCTTCTTGAGAGTGAACTTGTGGATCTGTGGCCAGAATATTTACAGACATCTTTAACCTTTTCTTACCACGATGTGAGGTTCTCACCTGCTTCAAGAAGACCACTATCATCCTAGTGCCAAAGCCAAATCAGGCAATGTGCCTTAATGACTACTGCATGGTGGTTCTGACATCCATCATTGTAAAGTGCTTCAAAATATTAATAATGGCACACATCAACTCCAACCTCCCAGGGTGCCTTGATATGCTACGATTTGCCTACCATCACAAAAGGACCACAGCAGATACCATCTCCCTGGTCCTAAGCTCATCCCTGTAACGTCTGGACAACGAAGACACCTACATCAGACTCCTATTTATTGACTTTAGCTCCACCTTCAACACCATAATTTCAACAAAACTCATTTCCAAACTCTGAGACCTAGGACTCGGCTCTGCCCTCTGTTATTGGATCCTCAACTTCCTGACCCTTAGACCGCAGTCAGTAAGGACAGGCGACAACACCTCTTCCATAATAATCCTCAATACCAATGCCCTGCAAAGCTGTGCACTCAGCTCCTTATTGAACTCCTTGTGGCCAAATTCAGCTCCATTTACAAATTTGCTGATGACACCACCAATAGTGAGTTGGATCTAAAACAATGACAATACAGACTACAGGAAAGAGAGAGCTTAGTAGCATGTTGTAAAGACAATAATCTTTCTTTCAAAATCAAAGAAAACAAAGAAACTGGTCATCAACTTCAGGAAGCAAAGAGGAGGACATGGCTCTGTCTGTACCAATGGTGCTGAGGTGGAGGTGGTCAAGAGCTTCGAGTTCCTAGGAGTAAATAGCACAAAAGACCTATCCTGGTCCATTCACATTGACACCATAGTCAAGAATACACACCGGCTTCCCCAGAAAGCTAAGGAAATTCACATGTCCACAATGACTCTTGCCAATTTTTATAGATGCACTATAGAATGCATCCTGTCTGGATGCATCACAGCTTGGTATGGCAACTGCTCTGCCCAAGACCACAAGAAATTATGGAGAGCTGTGAACGCAGCTTAGTACTTCATGAAAGCCACCCTTTGACTCCATCTACATTTCCTGCTGCCTCAGGAAAGCAAAGACTCCTCCCACCCCAGTTGTACCCTCTTTCAACCTCTTCCACTGGGCAGAAGATATGAAAGTTTGGAAACATATTCCAACAGATTTAAGAACAGCTTCTTCCCTGCTGTTAAAAGATTTATGAATGCACCTCTCATATTAGAACTGATCTTTCTCTGCACCTTCTCTGTAGCACTATATTCTGCATTCATTCTATTACCCTGATGTACTTATTTAAGATATGATTTGTCTGGTCAGCATGCAAAACAAGACTTTTCACTGTATCTTGGTCCATGTGACAATAATAAATCAAACCGAATCAAACCGAAGAACTCAGAACAGGAATAGGCAATTCGGCCCCTTGAGTCTAATCCACAATTCAATATGATCATCTCATCTCGGCGTCAACTCCACTAAATTTGTTGGAAGCTGCATTTGATTTTAATAGCCTGCATGCATTAAATTTAATAAGCAGTGCTCACATTTGAATGCTCGACTGTTCGATCATGATCATCTGTGATCAGGCCTCAATCTAAATTACACCATCTAATGTCCAATGATGCTTACTGCTGTTTCTAGCATTTTAGAACACGCTTGAATGTTCAAGTTTTACTATTATCTGGACAATTTCCTGCTATATTACAATATATAACATGACAGTTTTATAGCTGTTCTGAAACAGCTTTGCTCGAGGCCTGCGATGAAATTCAACCTTACATGAAATAATTCAATTTGTAATTCCTTAAACTAAGATTACAACACTTTGTTGTAGGAGTTTCTGTTTACTTAGTTGGTTAAGGCATGTTCCAATGCAATGCAGTCAAAGGATAATACAACAGTTGGAATGTTTGAATAGCTTCTCATCAAAGCCAGGTAAAATCCGAGCCGTTGAAATTGTTAATTCTTCCCCTAGTTCAATAGTAAAACGGAAACTTGACTGGATTCCAACTTCCTACTTTAATTTTGGTTATTTTTCAGGGATAACGTTTATCTTAATTTGGACTTGGTTCATTTCACTGTAGTCAAATTTTAAGTAAGGTTACAATCTTAATTTTACTACACATAATGTCCAAGCATTTGTTTAATTATATGACAAATCTTTGGTTTGAGTATTAATGCTGAGTATATAGGTGGTGCTCTTAAAAGCAATAAAATATGATTTGAATTCATGCCACACATACTGTGTAACATTTACTCTGCTTAAGACCATTCCTAATGTGCCAAGAGACTAAAACTTGAATTACTTTAAACTGAACAATTGGTTTACTTTGCATCAAGGAGCTGGCCACAAAGGATTTAAAGAAAAAATAGAGAGCAAAACTACAATATAACATAATGACTGCTATAAAATCAAATAAGTGTCACCTTTTGCTGAATTTGGTCACTAATTTTGTATGAAGGTTCTTGAGAATCCCTTTCTCAGAGCAACTGAGAAAAATCAACAGAACAACATGAAATGTATATCTATAGCAATCAAGAATAGGATATGATTTATTACATTTATTTTGGGAGTTGTTGCAATAATAATAAATGTAGATTCTCAAATTTTAACATTCATTATCTGATTGGTGTACCTGATAGCTTTCATAAAATGACTTTTTTTTAAAGGAAGAAATATGGACTTAAAATGGCTGCAGTGGTCATCTGACCACAAATTGAGGCAAGCTTCATGAGACCCATGAGACATAGTCAAGACTGTCTGCATTAAGATTAACATTTCATCTCAATAGTTGGTAACTGAGTCAACAGATTCTGCTACTGCTAGAGTCATAGAGTCAGAGAGATATACAGCAGAGAACCAGACTCTTCGGTCCAACTCAGCTATGCTGACCAGATATCCAAGATAAATCTAGTTCCATTTTCCAGCATTTGGCCCAAATCCCTCTAAATCCTTCCTATTCATATGCCCATCCAGGTGCGTCTTAAATGTTGTAATCATACCAGCCTCTGTCACTTCCTCTGGTAGCTCATTCCATAACTGCACCCACTCTCCCCCGCCTTAAACCTATGCCCTCTAGTTTTGGACTCCCCCACCCAGGAAAAACACCTTGGCCATTCACCCTGTCCATGCCCTTCATGATTTTATACATCTGTATCAGGTCACCCCTTGCCTCCGACGCTCCAGGGAAAATAGTCCCAGCCTATACAGCCTGTTCCTATAGCTCAAACACACCAACTCTGGCAACATCCTCGCACATGCTACTGACGAAATAAGTCAACCATTAAATAATTGTGGTCTCAGATTAAGGATCTAAAACCTTAAGAACTATAAGAACTTTATAACTATGTAGTCATTTTTCCTGTCTGTTCCAGAGACTGTCCCTTTTAAACTTGTTGTTGTGCACAACAACGTGTTTGATGTCACATAATTATTTTTTCCTTGGGGGTGAGAAAATACTAAATTTTCTCTTTCGTCCGCTCAAGAAAACCTTGATAAATTGACATCTTCATTTGTAGTGAACTGCATTGTAGCTGAAGTGTATACGTGCAGGCTAAAATTAAATAAAGCACTTTGGTTGCAACCAACGAAAGGGTTATAAAGAAGGGAACTGATTGCTCCTTCTCACCTGGTCATAAGACATGAGGAACACCTTGCCACAGAGAGCTGTGGGGACAGAGTCCTTGTTTATATTTAGGGCTGAGATAGATTCTAGATCAGTAGGGGAATCAAGGGTTATGGGGAAAATGCAGGAAAGTGGATGTGATTGGAAGAGTTTAATTAGAACTGGAATTTCAACAGAGAAAGGAGTAAAGTGAATTCCAGGAAAAAGTGACAGTGGTAGCCAAGAAAACAAAGAGTATCCCAAGAAGGGAAAAGAGAATTCCAGAAAAGGGAAAGTAAAAGAAAATGTAAGTTCAAGTTGCAACAGATTGACTGAGAACTGAGACTGAAGGCAGCTCTGGTGAAGTAACCACACACAATTCAAACAAAGGAGCTGAAATAGAGGCTGGTAGCTTGTCACCAAGTCACCCCTTATTTAAACGTGGAGAGTCCTTGATATTGATCCAACTTCCTGAGAGCCAGCTCTGAATGAACAGAAGCTCTGACACTCTTATTTATATCTGTCAAGCAGGGCTCCCTGATTGGGGCTGTTAATCTGGTCTAATCAGGGAACTCAGATTCTGAGGTCCACCTGGATGACATTGCTACAATCACTACATTCTTCCCCCGCAAGTCCAAGGACATAGTCCGGTTCTTGTTTTTGTAGCTCCTCCTGAGGTGTTTTTGCACTGAGTCAGGTTCTTACAACTCTGCCTCTGATATGGGTAGCATAGTAACTCGCCTCTTGTGCGCAAAGCATCTTGAATCAAATTCTCTTAAGATGGCAAAGGCATACAGGTAGCAACATCACCTGTGTCCATTTCAGATTCCATGGTATCTTCAGCTTGATGGAGAGGGAGAACACCCACGTCCGGAAGAGTTGGAAAGGCAGTGGAGGAGTCACACTGTTTGTTAGTTCGCAGCTTTCATACAGTCCACATACTTGTTTACGTCACACTTACCTGAACTTTATATGTCACTGGACTTGACTCGATGCCAATTCTTCCTCTTATCCATGCAAGGCCAATCCCATGGTTCCTACAACAAACCTCATCCCTGGTAGCAAACTGTCTCTCTCGCTTAGCGGAATCTTGGCTCTGGCATTATCTTTCTGAAGCCGTTTTCCCAGCCAGGTCCAGGAAGATCAGATTTAATCTGACTCTTCTCCCGATTAGCCATGCTGCGGGAGCTATCCCTGTGGTTACATGAGAGATGGTCCTATAATCAAATAGGAACAGGGACAGTTTGGTATCTCGTGAAGCTCTAGGTTGTTCCTTCAAGTCTGCCTTCAAAGTTTGGATGCTCTTTCTGCCAAACTGTTGGATGATGGATGGTATGGAGCTGTCCTTACACGACAAATACCATTTGACCTTAGAGAATATTCAAATTCTGAACTGGTAAATGATGTACTGTTATCTGTGACCAACACTTACAGAAGTCCAAGTATGTTTTTCAACTCATTCCCCCTTGTTTGACGAATGAACTCTATGCACATCCAGCCGTTTTGAGAGTGACAAAGAACATTTACCCCATGAAGGACCTGCACAGTAGATGTGTAACCAAATCCAGGGTTTACCTGGCCATTTCCATGAATGTGGAGGAGCTGCTGCCAGTAACTTTTTTCCTTCCTGGCACTCTGGACACTGCCCCTCTCATGCAGCTGTATCCAATCTTGACCACGAGTTGTAACTTCTCAGCGACATCTTCATTTTGGAAATCCCTGGATGACCCTGGTGTACTTCAGCCAGTATTTCGTGGCAACCTTTGCTGGGGCCAATCACTCTTGCTCCTCATGATAATATGCCATCCTCTACTGTTATCTGGTCTCTCTGGTTTCAAAAAGGTTTCAATTCTGGCTATGATGGCCCTTTGGTCTCCTCCATCACCACTAGCTGTTTCAGTTTTGTCATAACCGGATCTTTCTGATGGCAAGATTGAACAAGTCAAGCTTTCCAGACAATGGCATGATGCCAGAAATGCTTACCCTAACTCAAAGATGACTGTTGCGAGCAAATTTCTTCAGGAGCGTGCTTTTCTCTCATTGCCACTGAGGCTGGTGTTCTGTCAACAAGTCACACTTCATTTATATTCATTTATATGTGGGAGGTCTTTGACACTGATCCAGTTTCCTCAGAGCCATCTCTCAGAGTGAACAGAATCTCTGGTTCTCTTGTTTATATCTGTTAGCCAGGGCTCCCTGTTTGGACCGGATTAACAGCCCCAATCAGGGAACCCATACTCAATGAGGTTCCCTGGCTGACTTCGCTACAATCACTACGTTCCGGTTTTCCATTTAATCCTCAACTTTGATGAGGAAGAGGCAGGCATCTCTTTTGAAAAGTTAATTAAAACAGTCAATCCGCTAATGGTCACTGATCTTGCAAAGAGGCTTACAGGAAAGCTCAAAAAGCATACTCTCTCTTACCTCAGGAGATTGCCTCTGATAACGAGACAGCAAAAGGGACCAATTAAGGTGTGTAACAGTTAGTGCCAAATGTGTGTAGCACCTTTACGAAAAGGCCTGACCATACATACTTGGAAATTGAACATCACATGCAGTTCATTTAAACTGGTTTGTATGGGACTTGCAATTGAGATCACCTATCAAAATCTTTACAAGGCAATTCACCTTGATAAGTTCAAACATTCAATACCCTTCCTAATCCACATGCATGTAGAGGGTAGCAGGATTTAGTTAGGCAACTACTTTGGCTGCTTTAGATGAGTGAATGCACAGATCCCTATAGTCAGTGAAGTTGGGATGTACACGCTGTCACAGACCAGAGAGAGATAAGGGCAAGGTAGATATCCTGGAGACAAGCTGGCCAGAAAAGGAAAGCCAGATGAATAAAACAGAACTGTCCCTAACTATTAAAAGAAGAGATCAGATGGGAAATGTGGCAAACTACACAAGTACCTCCTCTGTGGAAAACCAGGAAATGTAAAGGTACAAAATCAGAAATTGCTGGAAAAACTCAGTAGTTCTGTCAGCATCTGTGGAGGGAAAGCAGAGTTAATGTTTTGAGTCTAGTGATCCCTCTTCAGAACAGAAGGAAAAAATGTAAATGAAAATTGAAGGCTCCAGTGTTGCTAGAAATTCAAATAGCAAACCGGAGTCTATGGCATTAAAAGTGGTCAGTGTCTATTCAGGCTTTGTGAGTGGAAAGAAAATGAAAGGTTTTCCCGGAAGGACGTTAAACTTCAGTATTCTGACAAAATGCTCATGGGAAGGAGCATAGAGGTGCTTTTGGTTTAACTTGGCTTGAAGGGTGAATTCACTATGGGTAGTCAGGTCCTACCAAGCTTGTAAATGCTAGCAATAGATAGCTTCATTCTGAACAATTTGGCTGGTACCAAAAATATACTTCTCAAACAGAAAACGGCAGGCCAGAGAGGCTG
The DNA here is from genome assembly GCF_021869965.1 of Rhincodon typus. NCBI lineage: Eukaryota > Metazoa > Chordata > Chondrichthyes > Orectolobiformes > Rhincodontidae > Rhincodon > Rhincodon typus. The sequence goes on along the minus strand of NC_063342.1, from coordinate 45,985,321 downwards.
AAAAGGCTGAAGAAAGACAGCAGCAAGCAGCAGAAAAGCTGGGAATCAAAACAGGCTCATAAACCCACAGGGGGCAGAAAAACATGTGAGGGCTGCGTAGCTCAAGCAGGGTTACTTGAAATAATCTAAGCAGAAAGTAGCAAAGAGGATGGACAGGAGCCAAGAAAAAATTTGGAAGACTGATGGGAGCAGTAAAACCTATCAGATATGGATGGTTGAGGAAGGGTCACATGAATTACACAGGGCCAGGGGCAGACCTGCAGTGTCAGAAAGGGCCGGGGCTGGAGTTATGCCAGTAGTCATAAAGGAGGCAAGAAGCAGCTAGGGAAGGCGACAAAAGACAACAGGCCAGAGCTAGAAATCTATTTAACAGATACCTTAGTGTTGAAATTACAGGAGGACCCGAGGATTTGTCTGGCAGGCCAGGAGGGGAAAGGAGGAGAAAATGAAGCTAGTTAAAAACCCATTCCCAAAACAAAGGGAAAAAGGAAGGTAATATTCCCCACAGTAGACACTACTGGGGGAAGCCACCAAGGGCATAACAGTGAGTTAAACATAGAAGTACCCACTGGGAAATCAAAGGAACAGAAGCAAGTTTCACACCACAATCAGGCCATTTGAGCTGTAAAGTGAAATGACAGTGGAGTGAAGGATGCAATCATAGACACCCTATGAGAGGTAAACATTAGATTACAAGCTCTGACCTAGAAATCAAACCTATAAAAATATCAGAATCTGATACATGGATTATACAAGTGGGCAGTGAAGGGGAAGGTGGCATAGGACAAGTGTGGCTGCTAGTCCCAAAACTGGTTTAGAACCAAGAATAGGATGAAGAGAGTGAATGAAGAATGGATGCGTCTTGTCATCCAAGTCTTTCTACTGTCATTTTATTGACCTTGTAACGCTCACTGAAAATACAAGGGAGAAATAATCAGATGAATCTTTTGGCTAAGTCTGAGTTGCGTTGAATTTTTGGATTTATTGCCATGAGGCCTAGGAAGGTTTCTAGTCATATTTTATCAAACTTGGTTCATTAATTGTCTACCCCATACCATGGCATCTTTCATGTCTAATTTCCACTCCATCCAGGTGCAACCCATCACTCAGCAGATATCCCATGCACCTAGATGATCTTAAAAAGACCACAGTGCACTTGGACAAGCATTCCAGTGTTTGCTGTTGCTTTGAAAGACATGTCCACAAGATGTATGAGAAGGGGGAAGGTGGCATCTCTATTCACTGACATGGACCTGGAAGTTCAGTTGGACAGGGTGATGCAGAGGAGGCCCATTCCCTTCCCAGAGAACCACCAGAAAATGTCACATCTCCAGACCCTGGAAACCTGGTTTGGGTTAGCAGAACAAGTCAGTGCTGTCTCAAGAGTGCAGAGGAATGGCTAGCAATGCTGCAAAAATTTCAATGACTTTCTTTGCTCTGCCATATTAAGTATAGCACTCTTATCTCTGTGCTGCGTCTGCAGTCATTCAGTAGATCTCACGACCTTTTCCCCACAAGCACCGTCATTAATAGCTGTGTCAATCACTGTATTTCCATTCACTTCCTCTCTCCCCTTTCTTATCATTGCGGGTGAAGACCACACATAACAAAGCAGCAAGAGGTCGGGTAGATGGAGATGAGCTCAATAATACTGTCCTCACCGACTATGTGAAGAGAATTTTGGTCTTTGTAGTAAGGGACCTGGACTGAAGTACCACTCTGTCTGCCACTGCCATGTACCCACTAACCTCACTGTCATTCATAACTATTATTCACCACTTATAACCATGGCCACAATGCTTCTTTCTCTCACCAGCCTTCAGGTTCCACAATGGTAATGTGAATATTAATGAGGCAAGTCATGGTATTAACAAGCCACTTAACAAATGATGATCCCTGTCAACTGGCATCTCACCAGAACCTAGTGAGAATCTTGCCTCGCCATTTGTGAAAAGCATAAAAGATGCAGTGTGATGATCTTGATGTTGAGATGGGCCTTGCTGCACTGTCACCCAATTTTGCCATACATTTCACCATAGCCCTCTTTGCTCAAACCCATGGAAAATTCCACCAATTTTTAAAATTTGTTTTTCATTGCGGAGATGTTTTACAGTATTGGTAAATTTGGATTATCAAATTTTAACGTCCATCATCTGATTGTTATACCTACCACCACTTGTATTTTTAGAAACGAAGTGACACGAAACTTAAATGCTTGTAGTACTCACCTGACCACAGCTTTGTGATACTTAGATGGACTAAACAAAGCCATATGTAAAGATGTTACCATTTTATCTAAAGTCATCTAAACCAGCCAACTGAGTCAGCAAATGAGTCAAAATACAGAAGGGAGATAGAGGGCTTTGTGACATGGTACAATGAAAACAGTCTGTCTCTCAATATTGGCAAAGCTAAAGAACTGATCATTGACTTCAGAAAGAAGGGGAGAGAACACACCCCCATCTTTATCAACGGAACTGAGGTTGAGCAGGTGAAGAGCACTAAGTTCCTCAGAGTGATATTAACTGACAACCTGTCTTGGACTTCCCAAGATGCAACAGCCAAGAAGGCAAGACAATGCCCCTTCTTCCTCAGGTGGCTCAGAAAATTTGGCAGTTCCATAAAGTCCCTCACCAGCTTCTCCACCCGTGCTGGCACCTCCAAGGATCTGTGGACATATGCACCCAGATCCCTCTGTATGTTAATACTCCTAAGGATTCTGCCATTTATTGTATAATTTTTGAAAGCATACTGTCCAGGTGCATAATGGCCTGGTGTGACAACTGCTCTGCCAGGGCCGTAAGAAACTACAGAAGGTGGTGTGCATGGCCCAGACCATCACAGAAGCCAACCTTCCATCCATGGACTCTATTTACACGACTCGCTGCTGCAGAAAGGTGACCAACATCATCAAAGACCCATTGCGCCCTGGTAATAACCTCCTAATAACCTCTTCCACCAGGCAGAAGAAGCCTGAACACATGCACAGAGAGGTAGTAAGAACTGCCGATGCTGGAGTCAGAGATAACACAGTGTGGAGCTGGAGGAGCACAGCAGGCCAGGCAGCATCAGAGGAGGTTCAGGAACAGCTTCTTTCCAGCCATTATCAGACTGTTCAAATAATGTAACCTGTATGCCTCTAAGTCTTTTTGAACTGACGAGCTGGCTGGATGGATACAAAACTGGCTTGGTCATAGAAGGCAGAATCGTGATGGAAGAGTGTTTTTCGGAATGGAGATCCATAACTAGTGGTGTTCCGCAGGTATCAGTGCTGGGACCTTCGTTGTTTGTAGTATACATAAATGATCTGGAGGAAAATGTAGGTGGTCTGATAAGTAAGTTTGTGGATGACAAGAAAATTGGAAGAGTTGCAGATAGTGAGGAGAATTGTCAAAGGATACAGTGGGATATAGATAGATTGCAGATATGGGCAAAGAAATGGCAGATGGCATTTAATCTGGACAAGTGCAAGGTAATGCATTTTGGAAGATCAAATTCAGTTGGAGATTATACAATAAATGACAGAAACCTTAGGAGCATTAACATACAGAGGGATCTGCTTGCACATATCCACAGATCCTTGAAAGTGGCAACACAGGTGGAGAAGGTGGTCAAGAAGACCTATAGCCCACTTGCCTTCATCAGCCACAGCATTGAACATAAAAGTTAGCAAATTATGTTACAGCTGTATAAAACTTTAGTTAGGCCACACTTGGATTATTGCATGCAGTTCCGGTCGCCACACTATCAGAAGGATGTGGATGCTTCGGAGACGGTACAGAGAATGTTTACCTGGATGTTGGCTGGTTTGGAGGGTTTTAGTTATGAGGAGAGTTTGGGTACACTTGGATGGGTTTTCACTGGAAGATGGAGGCTGTGGGGTGACCTGGCAGAGGTCTACAAAATGGTGGGAAGCAAATTTAGGGTGGATAGTCAGAGGCTTTTCTCCCAGGGTGGAAAGATCAACTACAAGGGGGCAAAGGTTCAAAGTGAGAGAGGGAAAGTTTAAGGGACAAGTGAAGGAAAATTTTTCACACAGAGGGTAGTGGATGCTTGGAACGCATTGCCAGTGGAGGTGATGGAAGCAGGTACATTATCGATGTTTAAGGTGCATTTTGTTAGACACATGAATGGGATATGAACAGAGGGATAAAAACCGCATGGGAAGCAGCTGGTCTAAATAAGGATTAGGAATCAGCACAGGCCGGTGGGCCCAAGGGCTTGTTCTGTGCTGTATTTTGTCGTATATGGTATTTAGAGGAATAGAGAGAGAGTGAACAAGAAACAATTTAGATGCTCGGGAGGTCAATTAAACCTGAGAACATCCAAAACTTTGCTTGCTTACTCATAACTCACTTGAAGTCCTGTATACCTATCAACATTGTCCTGACTGATCTACCACTTGCTTCCAGTCAAGCAACATCTTAATTTTAAAATTCTCTTATTTGTTTTAAAATCTTTTCATGACCTCATTCTTTTTGATCTCTGTAATTTCCTCCAGCCCATAAGCTTCTGAGATATCTGTGCTCATCTAATTCTGACATCTTGAACATCCTGATTTTAATCATTCCATTATTGATGACCATGACTTCTGTTGCCTCAATCCAAAGTTCTGGAATGAACTCCCAACACTGCTCTGGCTCATTAACTTCAATATTAACATCTTTAACATTCCTCCTTAAGACATGATCTAAAATCTTCAACATCTTTCAACATCTGGTCATCTGATCAAATGGGGTGGATTTTCATTTGACTTGTGAAATGGCCCATATACACAGGCCCACCTCAGTATTAAGTGTCACTTACATCCCAATTCTGGTTGAGGAGACAAGTGTGGGATAGAATGAGGTCTGCCACCTCCAGACACAGATCACAGACAGCCACAGGGGCAGCTGAGTGCCCAGGCAAGCTGGCTCAACATTGTTCATTATATTTTAGGCTCTCTATCCCTCAGACCTACCATCACTCTTCCTCCCATGACCATTAGCCTCTCATATCCTCCATACCAACTCATGGTCTTCCTTTTGCATTCATTCAAAATGTTGTCAATAAACGACAAATCCTACAGTAATAATGGCATGTCTGAAACGGCTTAAAAGCATCCACTCTTTTTTTTCATCTTAAAAGCAAACTTTCGGAAGTGTTAGTCCCTGGCGGAGACTTTTGTAAAAGTTTTATGTAAGTTGTTTACAGAGGTGCAGAAAATTGTTGGTTTTACCTGTTTGACATCTTGATAAGTTAATAATAAGTTATTTTATTTTTGATCTGTGTCAATGACTCAATGCTTATTTACACATAAAGTTGTGAAGTATGTAATGTTTCTATGATTGATACTTTAATGGTTTGATTGATTGAAGTTTTGTAGGGATGGAGGAACACCAGCTTCTTTTCTAAAGAAGTATTAAAGAATTTGTGTGAAAGATATGGGCATTGGGGTGCATGGGGACTTGATTTGGAATTAGATTGGCATAGGATCTATGAGGGACCTAAGTATACAAAATGGATTGCTTTTATAGAAGTGTTTAAAATTCTTAAACAGCTAACTGAACACAAGAAATATGAGGAGTAGATCATATGATCCATTGAGATTGCTCCACCATTAAAGATGATAATGAATGACCCTTCGTTTCAACCTTACTTTCCTGCCCACTCCCAACATCCCTTGCATCCCTGAAAGGCAAAAAAACTTTCTATCCCAGCTTCAATTGTAATCAATGGTTGAAATACCACAAACCTCTGGAACAGAGAATTCAAAACATTCACAGTTCTTTAAATGAAGAAATTTCTCTTTATCTCAGTCCTAGATGATTGACCCCTTAATCCTGAAGTTTCCACACATTTTTGAATTTTGAAAGCACTTTAGTTAATTATCATAGCATTCCTTAAAATGACAATCACTGTTTTCTAATATTCAAGCCAATTTTCATGTTGGTACCACTTCAGCTCAAAAATAAATCCACTGGTGACTGGGCAGCAATGCGATTAATTGACTCAGAAGAGAGTTCATGTGAAAATGCTCTTAAGATTGGTACATTAGAAAAGCCAATTTTGTGTGAAGTTAAAGTTACAAACAGCAGAAACTTCTACTGTCCATGTCATATTGCAATGGATTAATCACCCGTGAATCCTCACTGTTAGATTTGGATTGCTATTCTGCAGCCGCTTCTCAAAATAGATTAATGGAAATGGCTTCTGATAACATTGCATTTACAGCTAGTTGGCTGAATGTTGCACATATTAAACTGCAGCAAATCATTTTGATTGTAAAACACAATTTTAGAAGCTGTTTATAGTTTATAGTTTAAATGCTCATTCTCTTGACATGCTTCATAGCATTTTATCCATTTATACCCTATACCCATTAGACTACAAGTACCACGAGGGCAGTAGCAAACACATGAAATAATACAGGCCACTCCTTCAATTTATCATGATTAAATTTGCATGATAAGTAATAAACTCATCTGATTTAAGGTTGGTTAAAGTCATCTGAGACAAAGGTTCTTACATTATGATTATACATTGGAAAAAATGACACATTCAAGTTTGTAAATTACATCAGCTTTGTGGCTTCTGTTTCATTGTTACATTTGAAGTTGCACATTCTAATTAGAAAACCAGCAACATTTTGAGTTAGTTAGCAGTAGTGACATTGGTGTACTGTTGACTTAAACTTATGGCATGCACAGTTGATCTTGCTGTTTCAGAAAATTCTGGGCAATAATATAAGCAATTTAAATCAGAAGGTATTTTGTCTTCTGATTGGTGCGATGTAAGGTATCGTCAGAGGACAGGACAGTTCTGTTTTGATACAGAGTTGTGAGGTTTGGAATTCATTTTCAGGAATTAATTTCCATTGAAGCAAAAACTATGTCAACATTTAAGATTATGATGGATAGGTAGGTGAGAGAAAAGGACTTGAACAGTTATGGAATGAGGGTGATCAATCTATCTGCTTAGAGAGATTTGCTTAGTTTGGGAAAAGTTAACTTAATTTGTTGTGCAAGAGTTGTTTCTTTAAAGTGGGAGTGTTTTAATAAAACTAACTGAACCACAATCCTTTGTCTCATACAATAACAGGCCTGGGTAAATGCATTTTATGAGTAATAAACTGGCCAAAGTGTCTGGAAAGAATATTTCACAAGCAACAGGGCTAACTCCATATACCTGCCTTTAACCCATATTGTTTCATACGTTTGCTTAACCAAAAAAATCAGATTTAAGATTAACAACTGATCCAGCATCTATTACCTTTTGTGGAAGTGAGTTCCAAACATTTACCACTCTTTGTATGTAGAAGTGCTTTCTAACATCTCCAGCACTAATTCTCAGCCTATGTCCCCAGATCTACAATCCCCAATCAATGGAAATAGTTCATCTGTTTTTTCCTGTTAATACTTTGAAGACCTTAATCTTCTAAATTCTAGAGAACAGACCTAATTTTTATAATCTCTCCTTCTAACATAATCCCTGAAGTCCAGGTATCATTCTTGTAACAAAAAGTGCTGGTGATCACAGCGGGTCAGGCAGCATCCATCAAGAGAAAGCAAACTAATGTTTCAAGTCTACTTTAGTTGAGTTTAGTCAAGTCGAATTTAGATTCAAAATGTTAGCTTGCTTTCTCTCCATGGATGCTGCCTGACATGCTGTGATCTCTAGCATTTTTTGTTTTCAGCACAGATTCCAGCATCTGCAGTGATTTGCTCCATCATTCTTGTAAATCAATGTTGTATTCCTTCCAAGGCCATTACATCCTCCCTAAGGCATGGTGCTCAGATTTGTGCACAGTACTGTAAGTGGGATCTAATCAAGTTGTTGTATAACTCCAACATAATTTCAGCATCCTTGCACTCAGTCCTCTTGGCCTGCATTCCATTAGCTTTCTTGTTTTTTGTACCCTGTACATGAGATTTTAAAGATCTATGCGCCTGAACCACCAAATTTCTTTGGAAATTCACTGTATTTAATTTCATACCATCTAGAAAATACCCTGATCTATCCTTTTCCAGTCCAAAAAAGACAATTTTACACTTGTTTATATTGAACTCCATCTGCCACAGTTTTGCCGATTCATTTAGCCTATTAACATTATTTTCCAATTCCAGTTGAGAGAGGGAAGCTACACCAAAGATGTTATCAATGTACACAAGAAAGAGTTATGGGGAGGGACCCAAGAAATGTCCCAGACACCTCACAAAGAGACAGGCATATTTGGGGCCCATGCAGATACCCATTGCCACACCTTTGACGTGAAGAAAGTGAGAGGGGTTAGAGGAGAAGTTGTTCAAAGTGAGATTGAGCTCGGTGCGGTAGAAGAGGGTGGTAGTGGATAGGTACAATTCAAGCCTCTCCCCAAGAAGAAGCAGAGAGCCCTAAGGCACCTGATGGGGGAATGGATGTGCAGAGAGATTTGAAAATTCACAAATTTAGGGATTAAATAGATAATCATAAATACCTCAACCTTTAAGTCAGAGTTTAGGATGGTCCCATTGCCAGAGGTGCCTTCAATGGGCACACTGGAATTCTCCTTTCTCAGCTCATGCTGTTTAAAATATCTTTCACTTTCTCTTTCCTTCTGCTCCACCTCCTTTTCATTTTCCTGGAATTCCAGGTCAAATTGCCAGTGTCATTTCTGTCTCTCTCTCACTCTCTTGCTCCTGTTCCTGCTCCTGTCTCTCTTTCTCTCTCTTTCTCTCGTTCTATCATTTTTGCTCCTGAAATTATCTTTTCTCATTTTTTGTTTTCTCTTTTGGACTTCCAGTTCTAATCTCTGCTGGATTTTAATGTATCTGTTTCAGTATTCTCAATTTCCAACTTTAAATGTTTCAAAATCCATTTTTCAATTTCTGTTTTTCTAGTTTCTGGGTGAATTTCTATCTATAAGTACATTGCTACACATTTTAATTCTTCCAAGGACAGTGCCCTTAACTTCTTGTAAGTTATCGCATCCTGTTCTATGAAAGTATTGACATAAATATGGATATATTAGCTCTTTATTAGTATTAAAGACTCAAGAAAATGTTTTTGCAGTTTATAAAATAGTTTTTGAAGAAACAATTTATTTTACTCACTTCAATTCTTCTGTTAACCTGTCAGAACAATCTCCAACTCTGAAGCCCCAATTTTCTTACAAGCAGGTGAGAAGAGTTGAACTTCTCAAATATATTTTCCTCTTTTCCATCTCAATTTGTCTCTATAAAGGCTTACGTTCTTTTTAAAATGGGTTCATATTCTTTTTAAGTTGAAGCACTTTTTTTTACTGTAAACAATAAGGAATCAATCACATAGTTCTCTTGAGTGAAAAAAAGCCATTATTACAGGCAAACCCTTGAAAAAAAAATTAAGACACAATATCAAGCATACTGCATTTCTGCATATGCAGGTAAAAGTGAACAGGAAACAGTGTACAATGAAAGATGAAAGAATACACAGTTGAAGGGTCATTTGGGTGTCGTTAAAATGTGAAACCACAGGTGGTTAGTAGATTTCTTTGACTGTCAGCAGTAACAAATATTAAGGTTGTTTAAGTTTTTGCTTTTTTTTCTTTCTGGTCAGTGTTATTGTACTGGGCATCTTGCTTCTTGAGACAGATAGAGAGAGAATGGGAAAGCCTTCTCAGCTTTGTTCAATTCTGCATTCTTAATACATCTCCTCCTCTCTGTCAAAAAGAACTTGTTGAATTAGCAACTTATTTGTGTATTTCATGTCTGCTAAATTTATGTTCTCAGGCTTGATAATTACAGGCAATTTTTATCTCCATCATGTGAAAATCCTCATAACGTTATAAATCAAATATGAGATGTGGATTTGTTCACGCTTCCCACGGGACCTAGTTGACTGGCTTCACTGTCCTTGAGGAAAATGTTAATTTCAGCTCAGATTGTCTATTGTCTAATCCACGTCAGTTTCTTAAAATGTGGTTAACCTGTTTGGAACAGGTAATCCAGTCGCCACTTTTAGTCAGTGCCTTGGTCCCTTTTTAAAGCAGTTACTGTCCATGAAAGGCCAAGGTCTTAAATTAAGGATTCAAACATCAATAGTATTTTATTTCATCATGACAACGTCATTTTTCTGCTACTACTGTTACCAATCTTCTCCACTTTTTTTTTGATCCAGTTTAATTATCTTTCTTCTCTGCTTCACTCATATAAACCCCACATTGCCTTATTAAGCCACTCTGCACGAATATTAGAATCAGTCTGCTTTAGGGGAACAGGTTTCTCTGCCTTTAAACTTGTTTTATTTCCCTTCTGTGCTATCTACCTGCTCTTCCTTACCCCATTCAAAGTTTCTTGTTAATTAGAATCATGAAAGAGCTACCTTGCATTTCTTTCACACAAATCCAGTCCCAAATTCATTTTAGAAAATCTGGAAAGGTGTTTTTGACATCATTTATTGTGAGGCATTTTACTATTAATATGTTGATGTGTCAGCATTTATGTATCAGCTTGCCAGAAAGTTTTGACAGTTTTTGTTAGTTCACAAGATTGGCACAGATGAACTTAAACAAACTGATAATTTATAAGATAGGTCTGATTTTTCACATTCAAAACTATTTATAAAAACAATTTTTTAAAAATGCAGCTTTTGCTAAATAAAGGAAACTTAAAAATTCTTTTCAATGGGTAAGTATATAAAGTGTTAGATTTCAACCATACCATTTTATTGTGAAGATTTCTAATATTAGAAACAGAATGAAAAATGCTGAAAATACTCAGTATCTGTGTCGTATCCGTAAACTAGGAAACAAAATTACTGTTTCGGTATAATAACTTCTCATCAGAACTGGAAAAAGTTAAGAAATGTAACACTTTTTAAGTAAGTATAGAAATATATAAAGGGGGAGGAGAGGAACAGAAATAATGGGAATGCCTGTGGCAGTTGAGTCCAAAACTAGAGACCATAGATTTACAGTAGGAGGGTAAAGATTTAAAACGGACTTGAGGGACAATTTTTTTCACACAGAAGGTGATGTGTATATGGAATGAGCAGCCAGAGGAGGTGATAGAGGCAAGTAAAATTACAAAATTTAAAAGACATTTGGACAGGTACATGGATAGGAAAGGTTTAGAGGGATATGGGCCAAATGCAGGCAAACACAAAAGTTCAGTTTAGGAAACATGGTCAGCATGGGTGAGTTGGACTGAAGGGTCTGTTTCCATGCTGTACGATTCTATGACTTTCTAGAGAAATTAAATGACAAAAAGGATAATGGTTTGAGCCAATATAGGATGGTTGTGGAGCAAGAAAACAAACAAAAGATAGGTCTCGAGTCACTGCACATGACAAGAGCAGGAAAATTATCATCAACTGTCATCTGAAACAAATGGGAGCAGTGATTGTGATCTGAATGAACTTAACTTTGACTCTAAAGCCTTCCTATTTTTATGCATTCATGGGATGTAGACATTTCTGGCTATGCAGCATCTATGGTCCATCCAACACAGTTAAGATCTAACCATATTGCTATGAGTTCGGAATCACATGTAGATCAGGTAAGGATGGAAGATTTCTTTCCCCAAAGAAAGTTAGTAAACTGGATGGTTTTTTATAACAATCGATAATGGTGATATAGTCAGCATTTGGCTAGCTTTTATGCCAGATTTTTATTGAACTGAAATTTCACAATCTGTCATGGAGGAATTCAACCTCGTAGTCTGGGTTTGGGATTGCTAATCTAGTGACATTTCCACAAAATCATCATTTCCCCAAATCTGTGTGTCAACCCTCCATCCACTCTTTGAGACAAATAATATTTCTATCAATCAGAAGACAGACAGTTAAATCCCTTCCAGGTAATTACTCATATTAGTATGCAGGTGTCAGCTCTACCTCATTGATAGAACTATCACCTCTGAGACAGAAAATTGTTGGGTTCATGTTGACAATCCAGGCTAAAAATGAGGAAATATTAGAGATGTTGTGCTTTGGATGGAATGTTAAAATTGAAGCAGTAAATGCTCTTTTAAGAGCGCACATAACATTGAAGTGCAGAGCAAGTTCTGCTTTGTACCCTGGCTAATTTTACTGCCGAATTAACAACAATAAAACTGATTTTTTCCTTATCTAATATCATGTTGTTGTTTTTGCAAACTTCAGGTGCCACATTTCTTACATTACAACAGTGTCCAAACTTCTGGAAAAGTAGTTAACTATAACATGGTTTGGGACATCAGGTTGTGAAGGTTTTGGATTGTTATCTTACTTTATAGCTAACTGATGTAGAAAGCAATCTGACTTACTGCCAAATCTCATTGTGAGGAAACACTGTGCCATTCTCTGTGGCTTCATCTGATGATGCAGCTAAAAAGACAATCAGCAATGGGACAAGATCTTGCAGGAATAGAAACAAGCAAATTTACTTCAGATTAAAGGCAAATCTGACCAAGGTTACAGCAGGTCTCTTAAATAAAGGAAAGATAAAGCAAACTTCTCTGTAAAATTGGATCAAGGCCAATTTATTATAGCCATTTATTAAGAAATATGGACTTAGAATGGGAAAGATCACAATAAAGATTGTGCAGATGTAATGATCGTGAAACCGCCTAAGGTCACTACATTACAAAACTGATACTGACAGCACTGTCTGGAATCTACACATGCACAATTAAACATAGAAATCCAGAAATTGCTGTCATTAATTCTATGCTTCTCCATCAGTTTGTTGTTAATGTCCCAACAGACTGCAATCAATTCAGAAGCATTGAAATGATGAGATCTTCAGAACTTACAATTAGTCTGATCTTAAAATCACTTGAAAAGTTACAACATGTTGAGCGGCGTAGAACCGAGCTCTTCAGCGGGTTAAGTTCATAATTACCATTATGTTTGTTGAATACTGCTTTCTCTATTATGATAAAATAAATTCTACTTATTTATGTGTTCTTTAAAATCTGTTTAACATATTTCAGTTTCTACCTTAATCCCATGCGTATGTTACATGTACATATGTTCAAAATGACTTTGAACATGAAAATTAGCAGCAACTGTCTGTAAAGGACCCTTCTTTACAAATTAGTCATCAATAATTGGGGAGGATTCACAAATTCAGATTCATGATGGAGAGTACTTGTACAGTTCTTGTCTCACATCTGCAGCACCGTTGAGAAGCTTTGGTCTCACATCTAGTGTACATGTAGCATTTTGAGCTCCTTATTTAAGAAAGGACATAATTTCAAGAAGCAGTACAATAAAAATTCACTCCTCTGATTTCCGGGATGTGAGATTTGTCCTCTGAGCAAATGTTGGGTCTATATCCATTGGTATTTTGAAGAATGAGGGGTAATCTTATTGAAACACATAGATCCTGAGAAGACTCGACATAGTGGATGCTGAAAAGATGTTTCCCTTTCTGGGAGGTACTAGAACTAGGGAATACAGCTTAAAAATAAAGTGCTTCCCATATAGAGCAGAAATGAAGAGAATTACTTTTTCTTAGGGGGTAATGAGTCTGTGAAACTTTATATTTGAAAATTTTATAGCAGAGTTAGATTCTCAACTAACAGGAGAGTCAAAAAGTATCAGTAGTAGCCACAACAGGAGAATTAAGACCATAATCAGAACAGGCATTTCATTAACAAGTGCCAGGGCATTCCAGAGCAGATTGGAGTGGGGGGGAGGTCTGCTCCAGGATGGGACTGAATGGCTTATTCCTGGTCCCAATTTGTATGTTCATATGTTGGTTTCTTCAGCAGCTGTTTACTGATTAAAATTCTATTTCCAATGCTTTTGGAATATTTGGGAAATTACTCTGAACTTACAGAAATTTATTCAAGAGTTCTGATCCCACATTGTTAGATGAGATTCATGTTATTCCTTCACAGATGTTGAACCTTAGAATCAAACTGGTACTAACAGCAGTTTGCAGCGAAAGATAGACTACTGCAGTAATGGTATAAGGATAATTAAAAGGGGAGAACATTGCCTTACTATGTAGACTCCTTTGCTCCAGAGCATTGAGTGGCAACACATCATCTCAATTGTCATTCTAAGCAAAATCAATTTATCATAGAGTTATGTATTTATCAGTCTGTAAAGAAAATGCGACAGGCATAGCAAATTTTCACCACTTTAATTCATTCACATGATGTGGGTATCATTCGTAAGTCAGCAAATTTTTCCCATTTCTAATTACCCTTGAGAAGTTGATGGTGAGCCATCTGCTTGAAGTGTTGTAATCCACGGATGCAATGCTGTTAGGAAAGGAATTCTAGGATTTTGACCCAGCAACAGTAAAGGAACAGTGAAATAGTTTCAACTTAGGATGCTGTGTGGTTTGACAGGAACTTGTCTGTAGTGGTGGTCTTGTGCAGCTGCTGTGCTTGTCCTTCCAGCTGGTAGAAATCATGGGTTTGAAAGGTTCCATTAAAAGAGCTTTGGTGAGTTGCTGCAGTGCGTCTTAAAGAGATTACTTACAACACAATGCAGGTATGGAGTCACATGAAGGTCAAACCAGGTAACAAAACAGCAAACGAAAATAGTGAATTTGGTGGGTTTTTTTCAACAATCAGCAATGGTTTCATGATTACCATTAACTTAGATTTTAATTCTACATTTTTGTCACTTGAATTTAAATAACACTTGCTGCCATTTTGGGATTTGAGAGGATGCAGCTAGAGCATTAGACTGAGCCTCTGGATTACTAGCTCAGTGGCATACCAGCACAGCACCCCCTCCCACTATTGTATATAAATAGTTCAATACATGTTGATCATTAGTTACATTAAATATCTTAGTAATGTGACCTTCAGCTATTGAATGTGACTGTTTAGAATTTACTGAAATAAGCAATGTTCAGAAGTATCAAAATTAAACACACACAGTATATTTAGATGTTTGGTGAGGATCAAACTCACATCCTGCTGCTGCAAAAAGATATCTTCTGATTTTCCTGTGTGAACTATAATACATATATACAAAGCAACAACAATGACTCAGATTTACATAGTTCCTTTAACATAGTAATACATTCCAAGGTATTCCAACAGCAGATTTATAAAACAAAATTTGATGCTTAACCATATAAGGAGATATTAGAAGAGATGACCAAAAACGTAGTTTTAAGCAGCATCTTAAATGAAGAAATAGAGTTACAGGCAAAGAATTTTTAGTAGAAATTTTCACAATTTAAAGCCTTTACAGCTGAAGGTATGGTTGCTAATGGTCGAGCAATTAAAATCAAAAATCTTCAAAAGGCCAGAATTGGAGGAGCAGATATATCTCACTGTTTGGAGGTGAAACCTAGTTAAAACTCTAAACCTGTTATAAAACCCTGGGACGTAGATATATAGATAGACACAGACTGACAAAGGAAAATTTGGAGTTATGTGTGGAGGGACAAACCGGGAAGGCAATTCTTTGGTCCCTGCCAACAGGGTTCATTGAGATGACCCTTTTGGCTTACCAGGACATTTTTCTCCAAGATCCTTTTCCTCCAGGTATTTTCACTTACTTGCAGGAGGCACAGTGCAATTGGTTCATAACTTATAAAATCTGACTTATTAATTAAAAATAACAAATTATAAATGACTATTGTGAACAAGTAAACTGGCTTTCTTCCAGCTTAATGTGTTATTAACTACAGAAGAAAGGAGACCACCTCCCCTTCCTGTGGTCTGAAGGCTCCTGGCTATATCTATCACATCCACAGGCTGTTTGGGTACCAACCAACCAACCAAGTAGTTGTTGGGAGACAGAGGTCTCTATCATTAACAACTGATCACCACTCCTCAGACCAATCAGCCACTTGTTGCTGGCTGAATCTCACTTTGTACACACTTCTGGTGCCAGTTTTTCCACAACTGGTTGAATAAACTATAATGTAAACAACACTTACAATAAGTGCAGGTAATTGCTTTTAAGAAGTGCAGCATCCCTTCCATGTCTTTGGTTTACGAAACAGTCCTTTTCCTATTTCAGTTGACAATCAAAAATACTGAAAAATGAAAAGGATTCAGTCTTTACAATGAAGTTATCCCTCTTTGGACAGGGAACCATAATTATGCAGCAGTGTGATTCAAACTGTGAGCTAAGACCATAACACCATAAAAAAAAGATACAGGAGTAGGCCATTGAGCCCCTTGAGCCTGTGCTATTTCATAGGATCATAGCTGATCCAACATTCTTTGACCCCACTTTCCTGCCCTTTCCCCATAACCATTTATTTCCCTACTAAGCAAGAATGTATCTATCTCAGCTTTAAATATACACAAGGACTCGGCTCCCACAGCTCTTTGGGATCATACCAGAGATCATCCTGGTGAACCTTCTCTGAAATGCCTCCAACGAATTAATATCCTTCCCTAAACAAGGGGATCAAAACTGCTTACAGTACTCCAGATGTGGTCTCACCAGTACCTTGTACAGTTGTAGTAAGGCTTCCCTAAGCTTATATTTAAACCCCTTTAAATAAGGGCCAACATTCCTTTAGCCTTCCTGATTACTTGCTGTACCTTTGTGCGAGCTTTCTGTGCTTTGTGCACCAGTATGTTTCCAACATCTCTAGCAGCAGCTTGACTAGAGCTAAATGCACAAAAGTCCATATCCATTCGGACCACTTCCATTATTTCAACTTTAAAAAATAACCCCAAAGACTCACAAGCTGTTTGCTTTATTGGCTTGAAACAAACTGCTCGTCACTTCTGCATAGAATAATAGAATCCCTATAGTGGGGAAGCAGGCCATTCGGCCCATCAAGTCCTTCAAGCATCCCACCCAGACTCACCCCCTACCCTATGCCTGTAACCCTGTATTTCCCATGGTTAATCCACCTAGCCTGCACGTCCCTGGACACTATGGGAAATTTAGCCTGGCCAATCCACCTTACCTGCACATCCTTGAACTGTGCAAGGAAACTGGAGCACCCAGAGGAAATCCATCTGGACACAGGGCGAATGTGCAAACTCCACACAGATAGTCACCTGACAGTGGAATCGAACTGGGTGCCTAACACTGTGAGGCAGCAGTGCTAACCATTGATCCACTGTAATGCCCCTCTGGCTCAACCTCTTGTCACTGGGGAGGTGATGGCCTAGTGGTATTATCGCTGAATTGTTAATCCAGAGACCCTGATAATGTTCTGAGGACCCAGGTTCGAATCCCACCTTGACAGATAGTGGCATTTCAATTCAATAAAATATCTGGAATTAAGAATCTAATGACGACCATGAATCCATTGTCAATTGTCACGAAAAACCTATCTCATTCAGTAATGATGGTGAATGAATAAAGAAAAACAAACAGGACAAAATACACCTCTTAAGCCATAGTATAGTCACAACCACTTTTACCCAACTCCTTCCTCACCTAGCCAGAGTTCTTCTATGTGGCCTCAGATAATTTACCCGGCTAAATTCAATCTCAAGTGGCAGACTGACTAGACCACCTATATCCAGAATCAACTGATTTGAGCACAAGCTTTTATATGACCAGTCAGATCATCCAATATGGACTACTAAACAGATAGTAAGTACTGCCAATGCTGGAGTCAGGGATAACACAGTTTGGAGCTGGAGGAGTACAGCAGGCCAGGCAGCATCAAAGGAGCCGGAAAGTTGATGTTTCGGGTCAGGACCCTTCTTCAGAAATGGGGGAGGGGGAAGGGAACTCCAAAATAAATAGAGAGAGGAGGGGTGGGGCTACTAAACTTTTTCTTTAAATAATTATGGAAGAATACCTAACAAATTTAGAATTGCAGCAGCAACCAGTATTAAAACTCCAGAAACTAATCTGTAAATAGTTGATGATTCTTTTAAATAGCATTGGAGGGTCTTCCATGACATTGGAAGTGCACTCAACTGTAGGAAATTAAGACAGGACATAAATTGCAATGTTGAACTTCAGCATGGCAGCGTTAGCATCAAGCCATCACTGCATTCTCTTTGATATTATAATTTGCCTATTCTGCACGCTTCTCCTGGAGATTAGATTTGTGCTAGTAACTCCTTCACCATTATGGCAACTAGCATACTTTGTGTCGGAAATGAGCACACATATGTGGATGCCATTTTGGAGCTTTAAGAATCTAATTAGCATCAAAACATGGGCACTACAATGCCCAATTCCATTCTCACTCACTCCTAAATGCATGAGCGATCCCTATTTATTTTCTCATCTGTCTTTAGTACAGAACTAAGAGCTAAGTATCTCCAGTAAATGCCATTACTGTGATTTGCATGCCAGATCTAATGGTGAGGACTGTAATGACACAACCTATGGAGGAGTGGGTGTTCTTTTTAATTGCACGTGCGTTGTTATATTTACTCTGTAATAATGCTAAGGTGCCGATTGCCTCACTACTATTAGAATCATAGAATTCTTACAATGTGGATACAGACCCTTCGGCCCGACAAGTCCATACCAACCTTCCGAAGAGCACGTCACCCACACCCATCTCCACCCCTTTCCTACAAACCTGCATTTATCATGGCTAACACACCTAACCTACACATCCCTGGCACTATAAGCAATTTAGCATGGCCAATCCACTTAACCTGTACATCTTTGGACTGTGGGAGGAAACCGGAGCACCCAGCAGAAACTCATGCAGACAAAGGGAGAACGTGCAGACTCCACACAGACAGTCACCTGAGGAATCAAACCCGGGTCTTGGTGCTGTCAGGCAGTAATGCTAACTGCTGAGCCACTGTGCGTGCAAAATTGAAGCATTCTAGCAAATAAATATTCAAATAAAGGAAAGTTGATACAATTTGTAAAAATTGTTGAACTGTATTGCAAAATGTAAAAGTTAGAATTAATGAACCTTCCAGCTCTTTGCCAATGTCTCTTTGCAAAAAAAAAATCGACAGTCCATGCACTCTAGTTCACTCTTTAAGTTAGTTTAATTCAGCAGCACAAGTTGCTTATGCAAACAATCTTAGTGCGGCTCATGGTACAAAGCAGATTTAAAATCTTCACCCAGGAGGTGGGAGGTTTTGTACAGATTAAGTTCACAGCAAGCAAATGCAGTGTTTACATGGCTGCAACTAATGTGGTACAGCTGCTAAATCATAATCATAAACAAATTAGTTACTGCTGTGTAAATGGAGCAACCAAATAGTTCTGTACTGTTTACTAAGGGTAGCACATGAGGTCCTTCCAAAAAATGCTTTAAGCTTCTATTTGACATGAATAGGGCACTCATTTGTGGCAAATTTGATGCATTAGCTTTTAGATTATCAGCAAAGTTTTACAACTTTTGTACTTTCTAACTTGAAATGATGAACCAACACTTTTGCAATTTGTTGAAAAATGTACACAAATACTACTATTAATGTAAATCTGTTATTTTTTATTTTGATTTTGTTTAGCTTCCAATCAGTTTATTTTTCTTCCTGATTCAGCTAGATTTCCAGGAATAAAATTGTCTGAAATGGTCATTCTGGTATGGCATTACACCTCTTGAGCTGCATTTACTTCCATCTTTAGCTATATAACTTCACAACTACTCCATTAGAATAGCACAAGCCAACTTGACTGAAAACAACCAAAAAGAAAACTTGTAAAATTAAGTTCAATTTTCTTTCTGAAGACCAATGCTTCCAAGATATCCAGTTGCCAATACTGAACAGGCAAAATGGCACAGAATATTTTAGTTCAGCATCTTAACCTCAAGCCAGCAATGATCCACAAAATAATTGTCTGATTGACATCTTCAAATACAGAGCAGAAAGCCATCAGATCATACAGGGACTCCAAACTGGTATAATCACTGCAATCAATCTCCAAAATTGAAGTCTACGTTGGAGAGTCAAAGCATATATGGATCACAACCTAGATCCATAGAGTCATACAGCACTGGAACAGACGTTTCAGTCCAACCAGTCCATGCTGAACATAATCCCAAACTAAACTAGTCCCACCTGCTTGTTCCTGGCCAATATCCCTCCAAATCTTTCCTATTCAAGTATCTAACCAAATGTCTTTTAAACGTTGTAAATGTACCCGCATCCACCACTTCCTCAGGAACTTCATTCCACACGCGACCCACCATCTGTGTAAAAAATTTGTCTCTTATATCGTTTTTAAATCTCTCTCCTCTCACCTCAAAAATGTGCTCCCTAGTCTTGAAATCCCCCATTCTAGGGAAAAGACAACAACCATTAACTCTATCTATACCTCTCATTATTTTATAAACTTCTATCAGGTTGCCTTTCAACCTGCTATTCTCCAGTGAAAAAAGTCCCAGCCTATCTAACCTTTCTTTATAACTCAAACTTTCCACACCGGTCCACATTCTGGTAAATCTCTTTTGAACTCTGTCCAGCTTGATAACTTCGTATAACTGGACGATCAGAAATGGACACAGTATTCCAGAAGAGGCCTCACCAATGCCCTGTACAACCCTAACATGACTTCCCAACTCCTATACTCAAAGCACTGAGCAATGAAGGCAAGCGTGCCAAATGCTTATTTAACCATCCTGTCTATATGTGATCAAACCTCAAAAATCAGTCGCAATGGCAGTATGTCTTACTCCTGTTCAGAATGCTGTGTATTCAAATCTCACCAGGCTCATGGTATTTGTGGTTCTTGTGGTGCAGTGGAAGTATTCTTAGCTCTGGGGCAGGACACCTAAGTTCAAGTTCTACCTACCCCAGAGTTAAATCTGAACAGGTTGATTACAAATCTAAACAAATATAACCAACCAAGTTATGGCATGCAACAGTATCCTGCATCTTAAATTCTAACCTGTTTTCTGAAAATTCATAATTAATTCTATTGACAGTAGGGGATGGAATTCAGTTATCCAATAGCTTAAATGTTCATTCTTTTTCTGGCATTTGTTTTTATGTTTATCCTGAAGTAAGGTCGGCTTCTTGGAGAAAGCCAATTGGATATTAGTAAGGACAGTAGCGATAAGAATTGTTGGAGTTTTGATATATGCAGGCAGGAGCGATGGTTATAGTGCAGTTGCTGTTGATCAGCTGCTCTCCAAGAACTTTGAGGCTACCGGGGCTAGATAGTTCTGCCTCTTCCTTCTCCATTTCATGCTCCTCCTGGATTTAGTGTTGTCCAAGTACTGGTAAAGGCTGATGCCAAATGATGCCTTAATATTGAAGCATATATCTGGCAATAACAAAAGGATGTATCTGCTGAGAAATGTATTCTTGCACCTCTGGATAGTTTAGACAAAGGAAATATTACTTCAACGTGTTGTTTGTTCAATGATGGCATGGTTTTCAGAGGTGAGGAGCAATGTTATCTCTGATTTCCCTTCATTGTGTGTAATGTTGTTCCACTAAGCAGTCCCTTTCAGGTTACAACTCGACTACTCATGTGTACAGCTTAAAGAAAATCCAGTGTGTAGTCTGTTTGGTCTCTGTACAGCACATTCTGCTTCCTTTGAGAGCATGCAGACACACAGCTTTGAGGAAATGTTGGTCAAAATCCATGTCTGGAATATGGATAACCTCTTGAGTATACTGAAATATCAATAGATAATGAACTGGAAGATGTCACTGATATTTCAAGAGGGGATATAATTTCATAAGAAGGAGTTCAGAGAAGGTATACTAATTCCTGGCACAGAGGGCTTATCTTATAAAGAAAGCTTTGACAGGCTTGGCCAATATCGAGTCAAAGTTAGGAGATTAAGAGGTGATCTTATTGATAGAAATAAACTCATGAGGGAACTTGATAAGGTTAATATTGGAAGATGTTTCCACTTGTTCAAGAAAATAGAACTATAGGACACAGTTTAAAAATAAGAGGTTTCCCTTTCAGACAGAGATGAGGAGGTTTTTTTTCCATTCAGAAGGTTGTTGGTCTGTGGAATTGTCTTCACAGAAAGCAATGGGAACTTATTTGTTAGATTTATTCAAGGCTAACTTGGGTATCCAAGGGATTTGAGGGTTATGGGGTGCCAACAAGAACGTAGAATTGAGATCACAATCAGCTGTAATGTCACTGAATGTTGGAGCAAGTTCGAAGGCCAAACCATCTACTCATGCTCCTATGTTCTGATAAAAGCAAAATATTGTGGATCTGGACATACGAAATAAAAACAAAGTGCTGGAGAAATGTTTCAAGTCCATTATAACTTTTGGATTTGAAATGCTAATGTGACTCTTTCTCCACAGATGCTGCAAGACCTGCTGAGTTGTTTCAGTATTTTCAGTTTATAACACTGTGTTCTGATAGCTTGACCCTGGAGCCTGAAAGAAGTCTTTGGTGTAAACTTAAGGAGCATTTTGACCTTGAGACCCATAAGCAGATTGCCTCTGTTGGGATTAAGGTATGAATTGCAATTACATTGTTTCATTAGCTTGGTGATTAAATTAGCTTCTTTGTGAACCAAAATCACTGTGTACATTACTCAAAATGAAGCTGAGGCAACAGAAGATCTCCCAGTTTCACTCTTGTGGCTCCAGCCTCCTAACCACTTCTCTTCTCCCCATTGAGAGGTATCTCTACTGCCTTCCTTGCTATTTCCAATTATCCTCCAATTCTAAAACCAACAACTGTTTATAAACTCTTTGTAAGGAAATCAACAATAATGCAGTAAAAAGAACTATACTGGCCATAAATCAAATTGAACTTTCTAGAGTCACAAAGCAGCAACCCATACCTTCAAATTAACCAGCAGCCTGAAATCACAAGCCTGAACAAGTACATACAACTATTTCTTGTTTAACATGCCTTATGTATTCCTGAAAAACAGTTGTGCAAAATAAAAATGACAAGAAAAAGATAATTTTTCCAATAGAAAAGTAAGGGTGACAGTCATGCAGGGTGATTGACTATCTAAATCTTTAACGAGATTGTCAAATTTCATAGATGGCCCCATGATCCTATGTTTGCATTCCTGGGATGAAATTAGTCCTGTAATTCTAAAGCATTGATTTGTCAGAGAATTGGGAATTTGCCTGGAACTCATCTTGCTGTTCTTCATAAGTCTTCGTTAGTTGCGCAGCTGTATTGCGTTCCTCATATTTGCCACAAGGAGGCATTGGAGCCCCTGGAAAGCAGCCAAACTTGACTATGCAGATTAGTCTCCAAATTACAATGTCGGAATCTTAACAAAAAAATTTATTGCTTTTTAAGTTTGTTTGTTTCCTGTTTAAAGGTGATGCTGTGAAATTTTAGATATTTCAAAAAATTTTTGAATATTCTAAAACATGTTAAAGAATCCCCATCAAGTTTTAAAGTCACCAGCATCCTTCGTCTAGCTCTGCTGGTTGTTAACAACCCCCGCACCCCCACCCTTCATCTTTCCACTGCTCTTACCATCACTAGCTGTCAGCCCTTGGTTTATTTCTGCTGGTGGAAGGTACTGTAGGTAATGGGTCTCACACAATAGTTGGAAAGCTGACCAGAATCCCACATAACCTCTTTTCAGGATGGACTACTGCAGTAACTGCCAATCTTAGAAGCAGTGGGACTTCCCCAGGATCAAGGATACCTGGGGTGGAGGCCCCATCTGCCAAAAGTAGGTGACTAGTAGCTACAGCCCGTCTCCCTGCAGAAACTTGCAAGCACACCTGAATGTTGGGCTTTTCTACACAGCTAGTCACCATCTGCCATTGCGTGAATAACAGCAGTGGGATGAGGCTCTCAAAAGGATATTAATTTCCCACTTAATTGTTTCAGTTTGTGGTGAGGAGAGAAAGGTGTCTATGAGCTTTCTCATTACAGACTTAACTGAGCTGAAGGAGTGAAGGCAGCAGTATTCCAAAAATCCATCCGCTCTCCAATTTAAACTGCTCCAAGTCACCCACCACCAAACCCACATGGAACACTCCAGGTGTGAGCTGGCTGACATGGGGAAGGTAGGGATTTTGTGGTAAGATCATCAGGCAACCATTCCTGGCATCTACATTAATGCTCTGGGGTAATGGGTTTCCATTGTAGCCAGTAGCATTTAAAGCTAGGCTCAGAAACGGTGACCAGGAATCCAGTGTCAATTCTTGTAAAAAATATTTGGTTCACTAGAAATTTGCTGTCCTTTCCTAGTTTAACCTATAGTAATTCCAGATTCACAGCAATTCAGTTTAGTTTTAACAGCATCTGAAATGGCCACTCAGATCTATCAAAATGTTACAGAAAAATAAATAAGGAATGAAACCAAATGAATCATCTGAGATCAACCTAGGGACAAGAAATGTTAGCAGCAGACATAATCCTGTTGACCGTACTAACATATGTGCCAAATTGAGAGTGTTGTCCTGCAAACAAATCAATAAATAACTTGAAATAGGCATACTTATCGACTTATACCATACAATATCCCAGATACCACCATCATTACCCATGGGAAAATTCACCAGAGATGGTGATATAATGGTATATATTTGGAATGGAGTCCCTAACATTGAATCTAGTCCTCCTGGGATCTCATGGCATCACATGATGTATAGGCAAGGAAACCTCCTACTGATGACCACCTACCAAAACCTCTCAGCTGATGAATCAATACTCGTCCATGTTGAACGCTACTTGAAAGAATTGAGGTGGCAAGGGCACAAAATGCACTCTTGAGGCAAGAACCTCATTGTCCATCACAAAGAATGACTCTGGCACCACTACTAGCTGCTAGACTGAGTGTGCAGCAGGTGATGAGGCAACAAGAGGCTAAAGAAAAAAACCTGCTGGACCTTGTCCTCATTAATCTACTTGTTGCAGATACATCTGTCTATAATAGTATCAGTAGAAATGACCACTGCACAGTCCTTTTGGACCCAAAGTTTCATCTTTACATTGAGGATACCTTCCATGCTGCCACTGTACTAAATGTGATAGATTTCAAACAGATCTAGAAACTTAAAACTGGGAACCCACAAGGTACTGTGGGCCATCATTTGATGCCAAATTATATCTAATCTCAATCTGAAACCTCATGGTGAACATATCTGCCACTTTACCAGTCCCATCAAGTTGAGGGAGCAACCTTGATTCAGAAACAATGTAGGAGGGCATGCCAGGAGCACTACCAGACATACCTAGAATTGAACGTCAACTGGTGAAAATAAAACACGGGATTAGCTGCATGCCAAACAGTGAAAGCAGCATTAATAAACAAAGCAAATGACATAGCAAACTGATCCCACAGTAGAACAATTCTAAACAGTGCAGTCCTCCCACATCCACTCATGCAAAATTCAAATCTAACTGGAGGAGGAGACTTCATAAAAGTAAACAAAAAATGTTGGAAATCACAGCGGATTAGGCAGTATCCATGGAGAGACAGCAAGGTAATGTTTTGAATCTACCTGACTCTTCAGAGCTGATGAAGAGTCATCTAGACTTGAAATGTTAGCTGGCAAAATTCCAATAAGAGTACTGAAGCAGTTGCACCCCTGGCCAAACTATTCAGTGCAGCTACAGCATTGGCACTTACCCAACAATATGAAAACTTGCCCTGGTATGCCCTGCCAACAAAGATCAAGACAAATTAAACTCTAACAGTTTGTAAAACTAAAACAGAAATTACTGGAGAAACATGCAGGTCTGACAGCATCTGTGGAGAGAAATCAAAGTTTTAAGTCTAGTTACCCTTCTCCAGAACTGATAGTAGCTAGTAAAAGGCGGTACAGATGCTGCAAGACCTGCTGAGTTTCTCCAGCAATTTCTGTTTTTGTTTCAGATTTCCAGCATCCACAGTTCCTTATGTTATTTACCCTAACAATAACTGTACATTCCATCTTCTATTAATCATCAGAAAAATGATGGCAGATGTCAATGACAATGCTATCAAATAGAACTTATTCAGTGATAACTTGCTCACTGCTTCTCAACTTGGGTTTCACCTAGGTCACTAAGCTTCTGATGTAAATACAGTGTTGGTCCAAACGTGGACAAGCATCTCAGGAAGCGAGGTGAGAATGACTGACTTTGACAACAGGCAGCATTAGATCAAGTCTGGCATCAAGGAGCAAAACTGGAGTCAAAAGGAAGCAGGGTAACTGTCAACAGGAAGGAATCGTACTGAGCACAAAGTATGGCTGTTGGCGGCCAATCATCTCACTCCCAGGACATTGCTACATGAGTTCCTCGAGTAAGTGTCCAAGATTCAATCATCTTCAGCTGCTTCATCCTTCCATCATGAGGGAAGAAATGATAATGTTCATTGATGATTGAACTATATTCAGTGTCATTGCAGCTCCTGAGATACTAAAGCAACCTGTGCCAATATGCAGCAAGACCTGGACAATGCCCAGGTTTTGGCTGACAAGTAGCAACTGACAATCCTGATTTTTTTTTTAGCCGCAGTTGACTGACCATTTTTGAGTTTTTACATCTTAAAAGAATATACATCATTGTTGTGGGTCATGTAACAGGCCTTTAAAAACTATTGATTGCCTATGTACAATCATGCCTTTTAATGTATTTCCCCAAAGCACCTTTGCCAATTTGTACCTTATACGATCATAATTTCCCTTATTCAAATTTAATAGTCTTGCTTCAGGATGGGCTACCTCATTTTCAAATATAATGCAAAATTCTATCATATTGTGGACACTCATCCCTAAAGGTTACTTCAGAACAAGATTATTAATTAGCAATTTTCCATTACAGGGTGTAGGAGTTGGGAAGTCATGTTGAGGTTGTACAGGACATTGGTAAGGCCTCTTCTAGAATACAGCGTCCAGTTCTGGTCACCCAGTTATAGGAAGGTTATTATTAAGCTGGAGAGGGTTCAAAAGAGACTTACCAGAATGTTGCCAAGTATGGAAGGTTTGAGTTATAAACTGGAACTTTTTTCACTGGAGCGTAGGAGGTTGAGAGGTGACCTGATAGGTTTATAAAATAATAAGAGGTATCGATAGAGTTAATGGTAATTGTCTTTTCCCTAGGATGGGGGATTTCAAGACTAGAGGAATATTTTTAAGGTGAGAGGAGAAAGATTTAAAAAAGACATAAGTGGCAAATTTTTTACACATTGGGTGGTTCGGGTGTAAAATGAACTTCCTGAGGAAGTGGTGGATGTGGGTACAATTATGATGTTTAAAGGCATTTGGGTAGGTAAATGAATAGGAAAGGTTTGAAGGGATGTGAGCCAGTAGCAGGCAGGTGGGGCTAGTTTAGTTTGAGATTGGGACCACATTCTCAAAATGACCTCTTCATCTTGAAGTTGCATAGAGCCCTTGATATTTTCAGCATCTGAAATCAAAAACAGTGTTCACAGGCTTTAACCTAAAGGGTGAGCAAACGAGCCGAGCGGTTGTTTAACACAGCTGCAGTGTACATGATGATAGCAGTGAGAATTAGGTGTGAAGAGAGCCAATGCAATGTCCATCCTAGCACTGCCACTCATTTTGGTCATGATTCATGTCTCTGACCATGATGGCCATTGGTGAATGTGTGTGTAAATCTCTAGACGTGTAATCATGTGTGATCTTCCACTGCAAAATACTTAGGATATTTTTGGGATATTTTTGCCACAACGTGAGTTTAAAAAGTGGTCAAGGAATAAGGTGTTGTAATAGTGTTGAGAGTAAGAGATTATGAGTGTGTGAATAAGAAAATAAGGTAAACAGAAGTCTGGTACAATATTAATACGACAGTGAAACAAAGTACAGAAGGAAATATTGTGAGTTATTCAGCTGTAGCTAGTGTATGTGTTAGAAGAATATAATTGAGGTGAGAGGTACAATTCTTACATTATTAACTTCGCTGGGATCATTAAATGTATCTGGCATTGCAGCTATGCCTTTAAGGCTAAGTTCTTGACATTGATACATTCAATGGTCTTTTCCCAGTGGTGGTGATGGTCCTGCTGAGAGAATTTTCAGCATCCTAAGTATGAGCAGAATCCCCCTTTTCCTGTCCACTTCCTGGACTGCTGTACCAATGCTATCTGTAAAAATCTGGGTGCCACTTCTGAGCATTTTGTGGCCAGTTCTCCAAAGTCATCTGAATGTAAAGGGCACCACCCGCCCCCCCCACTTTCAAAGTATAACTGCCTTTAAGTATTTGCTGTGAAAGCCAATTTCTCACTTCCTTCCCAAAGAAGTACGCAACCATAAAGGAGCTTAGGAAGTGCTTATTTCATTTTGATTTATTCAAAGTTGCCTCAGTTGGGATTTTACCTTTAGCTTGGGCCTGCAATTGCACTTTGCTCACCGTGTTCCCATTTTCTGGTGTGATGAAGCTTGTAGGTCATTGTGTTTAAGCAAGTGTTATACATATTTACATAGTTTAGATCCCATTTGACTCCATTGTGGCATTGTGGACTGTTTAAAAAGGTTCAATTAACTACAATAAATCTTTTAAATTAGACTTGGCACATTAAAACAAAGATTTATAATGAATTCCATTTAAATAACAAAAAAAGTTAATTCAAAATTTCATCAGCCCCTCACAATATAATGCAAATTCATGTTTTTTTCATATTTCTGAACATATAATCTTGTCCAACCTAACAATCTTATATAATTAACTTCATTAAGCATCTGATTTTAAAAAAAATGTGGCATTAGTAAGGTTACCTACTGACATTATATTAAATTCAATCTTCTTCAGTAATTGATATTATCTGATCTATATCACTACCAGCTCCAGTTCTCCTCATATAGCCTCCTCTACAGTTATAATCTTACATCAACTGCCAACTTCACTTTGGCCTTTTACCAATTTATATAACATTATACTATTCATTGGCAGAACATTTAGGTCGCATACTGTAGGGTTCCTGGAATTCTGACTGTTTTCCATGCTGCTTCCCCTACTAACTCCATGAAAGCTGTATTAGATCATTTTACTGTAATGGGTCCAAGTGGTCTATTTGGCTGTGTATGATTCTTGCACCATGACTTCAGAACATGGTCTTCCAGTTATGGTTATCAAATGATCTAGAATTCTTTTTTTCAAAACATAATTATCAGTTTATAATTTCCAAGTTACATTCCAAAATTTTAAAGACTGCAATATATACACTCTGGATGTCATTATCTTCTTATAAACATTGTAGTAGTCAATATTAAATGTGCATGTAGAAAATATGTTTTTGCAAATTTTCTTTGCTTTATAAATGTGGACCATGAGGAAATATAGATAACCATAAGACGTGGGATATTTACAAACCCTGAACAATGTGGGCTATGGAGAGAAATCATGTGAAAAGTCTGGCAAGACCTTTCTTGTTGGGAGGAACAAGTCACCTTTTCAACAGAGTGATAAACATCGGGATGAAATTCTGGCTAGTGAGCGACAAGAAGCTGATCAATGGGGATTATTGTTCATTATCAGTCCCATTACTAACTAATTTCACTTCCTTAATATGTAGGTCTTTATTCTAGCATGCACAAAATGGAAGTTAGAGGTCAAGAATTCCCATTATGAAAAGCCCAAGCAGTTACCTGGTAATCCCAATTTGTCAGTTGCTCCTTCAGATCTCTATCTTGGACACTTGGCACCAACATCCCAAGGCAATCATCATGGGAAGATGCCAAATGCCGATGCTGGCATCCGACACGTGTCAGCCTCTCTGCACCATCATGTCATATCACTGATCCACTTACAGTACCCTTCTGCAATGTCATGCTTCACTTTGGAATGTAGCAACCGCATTCATTTGAATGCTGTTGCAAGGATACTCTGCATGCTTAGACAGACACCCACCAACAGATCAGACCAGGATGTATCTTAGGGTTGCCTGCTTGCTGTCTTAGTGCTCACTCAATAATGCCTATCTGAATGTTCACAGCTTCCTTGTTTACCTTACTTTTTAGCACTTGGTCACTTCAGCCTGAGTACTATTGTCTTGACTTGCTTTTTAGCATGGATACAAGCCAGGCAGCTTGGCATAGTTGTCAGCAGTCAACAGTCAATGAGAAGATGCTGGACGGCACTGTGCTACATCAGGTCTGGCAGCATCTGTGGAGAGAAATCAGAGTTAACATTTTGGGTCCAGTAACCCTTCCTCAGAACTGAAGGGTCACTTGACCCGAAATATTAACTCTGATTTCTCTCCATAGATGCTACCAGAGCTGCTGAGCTTTTCCAGCAATTTCTGTTTTTGTTTCTGATTTACAGCATCCACGGTTCTTTCGGTTTTTACTCAGCTACACCAGTCACACACCTATACATGCTTTAGCAGCATACGCACCAAACATTCCGCATGTGCTTCAAGCAAATGGCCATGTCTCAAATCATAAGGGAAGCAGACCTCAAATAAGTTGACGGAGACAACCTTCAGTCAGGAATCTCAGCATCCCAGCACTATAAGTCAAGGACAACCCATGACATTAGTCCAGGCACTTAGGCACCATTAGTTGGCTGCTTGAGGCAGTCAGCATCAGGCTCCTTTCCCCATAAGGGGTGAGGACCCAAATGTCAGGCAGCCAACCACCTATTTTGAATCTTCTGTGCTCTTGAAGGCTGATTTCTTCCAGAATGAGGGAAAGAGAGGAATTGAGTCACAAGAAAGTGAGTAGTGCAGTTGTGTGCAGGGTGTGAAAAGGTGGTGAGGTATCCTGGGTGCATGAGTAGATGGCACAGGCATCATGCAGGGATTATAAATGTGGGTGAATTGGGCTGGTGAAGTGGTAGAGCATGATCCTTGATGGAGGTGCAGTAGCAGAAATAGAATGAGTGTGAGATAGATGAAAGGAGATGGTGGCACTTAACCTGCCAGAATAAAGAAGATCATTAACTTTCTTGTGGCATGGCTGAGCCCTCTTTCAGATAGTTGAGACCACACTGACCCAGGTGGCAATCTTGAACCAGGCCGACAGGGTCTGGTGTCGTGGCCTCCTCTGCTAGTTCTGTAGAAAGAGCAAACCGGTTGTCTGTATCAATCTGTTTTTCAGGACAACCAGGTCCTTGTCTATAAAACACAGTGCCAATTTTCCCTTATCTGCTATGTCTGGGGCAACACCAGACTGCTGTTTGTGACTGGGGTGCATTATGACCTTTTAAAGATGGTGCCGACGCCAGCAATATCCCCTCAGCCACAAAATCTTCCAGCTGTGGTGAGTGGGAGAATCAGCTGGCATCGAAAAAGAGGGGTGCCACAGGGGCACAGGAGGTAGTTAATAAGGTGAATTTCAATGTGATGGCACTAAGCCTCATGAGCGAAATTCTCCATGACAAAAATGACACTTTGCCAAAATATAGTAACATTCAGTTCTATGGCATACTTGGTATATATGTGCAAGCCAGCATCTATTAAGTTGTTGATACTTTTTCAATAACAGAAAACATGCCTTTATTGTACGTTAGTCTAACTCAGAATTTATTGTTAGAAAACTGCAAGTCTAGCATGATCTGAATAAACAGGACCATTTCAGCTATGTGTTAATGAGAAAGGGAGAGGACAAGAATAAATTAAAAGAGATACAATGCAGATGAAATTTGTCTTTGTTATATTCAATACTTGATTTTGTAAAACACTTAAGATCCTTCAGGATCTGTGGACTCAATCTAGACAAATGCATATTTAATATCAGAAATGTTGAAAGTGACTATTACTTGACTGTTTTCATTGAAATCAAAACTAGATGGCAAGTTTCACAATTTATAATTGGTAAACTGTGACGCTTTGGAACTGAAATAATAAAAATAGCTTGAAATTCACTCCATCACACATCTAAACTGTAAAATGTTCTTACAAATTTCACAGCATTCAATAACATTGTGGCAGTATACTCAACATTGCCGTATAAGGGAATGTGTAAGAAATTACTTTACATAACTCAATGACAAACAGAAAATGCAGCATTTATACTGAATATTAAAAATATGCATTATTATTTTGTTCTAAAATACATACTGTAGAGAGAAAAAACTCTAATTAGTTATGCTAACAAATCATACAGGCATGTTTAGATTTAATCTGCAATTGAATTAAAAGCAGTAAAAGACTAAATTTTCTAGACATTTAAGGAAGTTGCTACCAGAACTGTGCCATTCAATAGAGTAAATTCTTCAATCGTATTAACAATTTGTGTTTTAAGGCAATTGCCTGGAAGATGGAAAATTTAAGTTGATGGCCATATATGAATAATGTTAATGGGTCAATTGAAGTTTTTTTTAAAAATGTATTTATTCTTGTGTGGTTATACATACTTTGACAAGAGTCTAAAAGGAACAAAAATCATAAACTAGATATGTGATAAATACTCAAAATATTTGCCCCTTCCATCTCCTGTCAAAAATATTAATAGATGAAATTAAAGGATCATTTACAACCTATAATGTTTCAAGCATATTACGGACACAGGCTGCAAAGCTGTGGTTCAGTTGGTGGCAGCCTCAACAGTTGAGTATGAAGCTTCTGGCTGTCAGTTCTACTCCAGGTCTTGAGCACAAAAATCAAGGTTATAACTCTACCATCATACAGAGAGAGTACTGCTCAGTTGGAGGTGCTGTCTTTTGGGTGTAACATTAAACTGAGAACCTGTACAGTCTATCATGTAGACACAAAACATTCCATAATACTATTTTAAAGAAGAACAAAGGAGTCTTCCAGTCATCCTGGCTGTATTTTGTTCTCAATCAACATCACACAAAAACAAAATTACCTGGTCATTGTCACATGGTTGTTTGTGGCAAATTATTCTGTACAAATTGGCTGCTAGTTCCTCTATCATAACAGTACACTTTAAAACTACTCAATTAGCTGGGGACATCCTATGATCATGAAAGGTGCTATATAAATGTAAGACTTTCTTTCAAAGTTTTTTTTCTCAATTAGAAAGGAACAGTCTCCAAAACATACCGCTGATGCACATTTGCTTCAATTTATTTATATATAAATAACTTTCCACTCATTGACCACAGATTGGTAAAAAAGCTAGTTCTCTCCCATCTTCATACTAGATAGTTTATTTTTTACTTCATGTTAAAATCTTTCTTAAGTTTAATTGGATTGCATCCACCATGATCTGAAAATACAGGAAGGTAACTACTCATTAATTCTATTCCACATTGCGTGACTTTTGTTGTATTTTGTTAGGGATACATATTAATGGACAAAGGAATGGAACTGTGTAGACATTTCAGATTAAACAAAAAAGATATTTTGTTATACAATTTTTGGGAGTTGTGTTTAGCAGTAATCACTGAAGGGTCAAGAGTTGAAATCTGCTATGGTCACCTACTGTTTCTAAAAGTCAAATGGCTTTCGAGAATCAAAAGTTTTAAGACAGGTAAGATGTATTTTACTATTTTAAATGTTGTACAAACTTGTGGAAGGCGCTTTGTTCTGGAGATTGCACAGCAACAACCTCTGGACTGCTGGACTTTGTCTTCTAGTGAACTGTTTGGTCAGTTGAAGAAAGACCTCCAAGCTGGAAAGGTCAAACTCTGACTTTTCTTAAAAGTAACGGAAAACCTTAATGCAGAATCAGCTGCAAAGATCTCTTTTGGCTGAAATATTTTAAGAATCTGATAAAGTAAAATAATAGAATTTCAAACTAGCTGTCACTTGAACTGAAAACTGATTTGAACATCTTATCATTTCTACAAATTTCTGTATTTGAATCTTAATGACAGGAGTCTTTCTTTTAACTCTTGGAGTTCAAACTCTCGGCCTTACAGGGGTACTTTCTCATTTGCCCTTTTTTAAAAAAAAAAAATCCCTGTAGAGCTGTTTTTCCTTGTTTTGTCATGTATGAATGTGTATTTTGAAGTTCAGAGGATATTGTTTAACTATGAATAGTAGATTTCTTGCTAAGCAGTTTGCATCTTCATTAAAGAACAATTTTGTTTTAATAAATGAGTTGTTTTTGAGTTTATTGGTCATAAAAAGAAACAAATTGGCCACCTTGGTGACTAAATGAAACATTTACACTTTTGATACAGCTCATGCAGTAGCGGGGCTTGATTATCAGCAAACTCCTCCATTTGGAGTCATAATAATTTCCAAATTTTACATTTCTGAGGTGACTGCGTAAATCATGCAGAATGTTTTCATTCACCTCAGTATCTAGGTAAGCTTGTATCACATCCAGCAATTAAACATCTAACATCATTTCATCTTAAATTTTCTTATTTTATGTTGGAATATAGTAGACAACAGCCGTGAACTCTGCCAAATTTATAGATACTGAGCTGGAAATTATAACTAGTGTAAAGACTGTATACTTTTAATTTCTTGTATTTTTAATTGTTGACTGAAATAAGAAAAGTATGGTTTTAAAAAACAACAAGGATTGTGGAAAGGAGTACTGCATTTTTCAAACATGAGTTGCTTGACACTCATTGTAAATACTGTCTACACAAGCACTGGGACAAGTTTATTTGCAGACAAGTTGGGGCCAAGGGGCAATATATGAATGGAAATTCAGCTGGCAACAAGTAGCTGATTGGTCTAGGGAACGGTCAGCGACAGAGGCCTTCTGACTGCCAACTACTATGTAATTAGCTCTCAGTTAGCTGTACAGCTTGTCAGTGTGAATGTTTGGGCAGAAACCATCAGACCTGCAACAATGAAGGAACTATCCCTTCTCTCTACAGTAAAAAATACATCAGCCCTGAAAAAAAAGTTTATTTTCCTACATCAGCAGCTATAAGCTGTGGCTCTTAACCAGTAAGTCAGAGACTTAATAAGTATGAACCCATCAATCTTGTCTCCTGTAAGAAAGTAAAGTACATGGAGAGAGAAGGTCAAGAAACAGTACAATCGACAAGCTAAAATAAACATCCATTGAACCTTGTGGATTGAGAGAATTGAAATGTCCTCCCAGTCTTTT
Source organism: Rhincodon typus (assembly GCF_021869965.1). Lineage (NCBI taxonomy): Eukaryota > Metazoa > Chordata > Chondrichthyes > Orectolobiformes > Rhincodontidae > Rhincodon > Rhincodon typus. Next base: position 45,950,687 of record NC_063342.1, on the reverse strand, counting down.
TCTCCGCTTATGTCACCCATGTCTTTTTGTGTTTGGCAGTGTCTGTTTTCATGTGTGTTTTGGGGCAGTTTTGTAAGGGAGTTAGTGTTTTAACTGCCAGAGTTATATGTTGATCGTTCATTATTTACTTGTAGCTATAACCTAATCATTTGTAAAAACTACTCATCATTGTTAAGTACAGAAACCTGGTCTGTGCTTTCTGTAAACCTGGGTCCAAAGTGGGAGATTTTGTTTACTTTGATAAATGCTTTAACTTTTGTATCGACTTTGGGAATAGCAGGATTTGTTTTCTAGCATGTTACCCCAGTAAGGCATAACATTAAGTACTGTCTGAAGGTAACTGTGTGGGACTTTTACTGGCCAAACTGCCATAGCACAAACCCCAACACAACTTCTGGAGACAGTCTCATTTCAATGAAAAGTATGATTGCCCAGGGATGGATGATGTTTCCTGATATCTGCCCCATTTAATGTGTGAAATTTTGGAATGTGACTTCACTACATCTTTGAGTGGAAGGAGCTGACAGATCCAGATAAAATACTTGAACAAAAACACTGCATCTGAGGTATATCTTAGTGGTGTGGTTGTTTTTGTAACAGATGCTGTTGAACACAATTTTCAACCACCAGCCATTTGTTTCTTGCTTGAAAATGGCCTGCTGTCAAAAAACAGGAGGCACCTAGGCTGCTTCTAGGATGCCCAATGTCTTCCTGTATTTAATTCCCTCAGGCTCCCTGCTCAGCTACACTCTTCAACCACTTTCCTTAGAGTGTTTTCAACATGTCCTCTTTTCTCAAAAAAAGTTACCTCACACTAATCTATGTTAAATTATAGGAATAGGAGTCACCATTCAGCACCTGTTCCACCATTTAACTAGACTGTGTCTGACCTGTACTCCCACTCCTTTGATCTATCTTCCATGATACAATTGTTTAATTAAAATTTTCTGATCTTAACCTCAAAAAAAAATCAACTGGACTAGCATCCATTGTCTTTTTAGGAGAGTTCTGGATGTCCACAATCTTTTAAGTGGAAAAAGTGCTTCCTGATTTTATTCCTAAATCAGAAAGCACTAATTGTCATCAGCAGCATGTCTGTACTTATTTCTTAAACTGAATATATCTTTCATGAGTTTTTTTTTAAATAGTCCTCACTGTTCAATAAATGCTCAACTTTTCCATGAGCAGCAAAATTTGAAGATGGAATCCTGTGTACCAAGTCCAAATCATTTATATGTATCAAGAAAAAAAAGCATTCCCGTAGATATCCTTGACCTGAACAATTGTAACAAGGCTATGAATCACCTTACGAAATATTTTCTGAAAATCAAAACATATCTACAGCACTCTCTTTATTATGAAGCATTTACAGCACAACAGATCTGTGCCAGTGTTTATTCTCCACATGAGCCTCCTCCCACACCTGTTCATCTGACCCCATCAACATATCCTTCTGTTCCTTTCTCCCGCGTGCACTCATTTAGCTTCCCTATAAATGCATCCATGCTATTTGTCTCACACTTCCTTGTGGCAATGAGGTCCACATTCAAGTTGTTACCTTGATCAAAAAAAGTCACCTGAATGTTTTGTTCGTAACGGTCTTGAATTTATGGCCTTCCTGCAATTGGAAATACTCATTTTTTTCCACTGTTTTTAGAATCGAGTTATGTTTTATAGTAGATGGGTTGAGTTCTTTAAAGAATCCTCGTGAAAGTCTCTTTTATTCTGGGTAGCCAGACAAAAGTGAAACAATTGGCTATTTTGGTGGCTGAATCAAAATTTTTCCATGCATGTTGCAACTCGTGGAATAGTGGGGTTTCGTTACTAGGGCGTTCCTGCCATCACTGTCACAGAACAACCTTCTTTGAACATAAACGTGTTTGCTCTCCTTAATTAACACTTCAATTATTGTATGCATAATAACGTTATCTCCAGTTATGGATTCTAGCTTTTGCCCAGAGCTGCTGTTAAACATTCCCAAGTATAGTTTCTTCACTTTTTCCTTTCCTGTTTCTTGGATTGAAGTATTACATTGGTGACACTGTTTGCATTTTTTTTTATTATTCACTCATGATATGTGGGCACTCCTGGCTGGATCAGCATTCAATGCCCATCCATTGTTGTTCTTGAGAAGGTGGTAAGAAGTTGCATTCCATGTGCTGGAGTAGACCCATAATGCCATTAGGAAAGAAATTCCAGAATTTTGACTCAGTGACACTGAATGAATGGTAATATATTTCCAAATCAGTATGGTGGGTGGCTTGGAGGAGAACTTGTGGTTGGTGGTGATCCCATTTACCTATTGCAGTTGCCTGTCTAGATGAAAGTGGCCATAGGTTTGAAAGGTGCTGTCTAAGTAACTTTGGTGAATTTCTGTCTTTGAGACAATTTCAAATATTATATCCAAAGTATGCGTCATCTCCTCTTTCAGCATTATAGACTGGATGCTATTATGTTCTAAAGTCTTATTTATCATTGTCATCTCCTAATCTATGTTGCCCTCCTCCTCGAATCACTTGAAGATACTACAGAAGAAGCTGAAGCTTAACTGACCTTCAGAGAGGCCTTCTTAGAGATTTTGTTTGGTATCATCCAAGATAGGGAGGTCCTCCTCCTAGGAACAGCACCAGGAAGCCCTCCCTCAAACCTACACAATGTAGTTCCAGCTACCTTCAAACATCAGTGGCAGTGGACCTCATCAGTGCACCTGAGTACAGTGCCAGAAGGAAATGAATGATCAGCTGTGTTCCACAAAAGTCAATGGCACCATTTTCTCTCTACTGATAGGGCCACCTTTCAGTCTAACTGTGCCATACCACAAGCATCTCACAAACAGTGATCACCTGCAAGTCTCAGCATCACATGCATGTTATGCACAGAAAGGCTCACCACCATCTCACACTCTGAAAATTATGATGCTTCTTGGGCACTGCGCTTCTTACTGACAGGAGAAAGCTCTCTACCTGGCATGGTTATGCAAGCTCCTAAAGTGCTATTGTACCCATTGCCATCCTGCTCAATCTTTTTTGCTTTATCTCATTGCAGGATAAGTTTGCTGACAACTGCACAGAAAGGGCAAAATAATACAGGACCAAGAACCTACAAAGGGTGCCAGACATTGAATCCTTACCTCTTTGAGCAGCATACAATTTAGCTAAACAGGAAAGATCAGAAACATTTCTGTTTTGATCGGAAAAGAGGAAGGTCACAGGAACACTTTAAGAAATGTTTCCTTTCTACAAGCACTGGCGTCTCATAGGAGTCTGTCCAGAGCAAGAAGCTGCAGCCTCATCCCATCAGCACCTCTGTTGGAATAGCAAGCACAAAGCTGTTCACTGCTGTTAATTGTTTAATTAGGTGTCTGAGCAAATATAAACAGGGAACAGATGTTACTGAAGCTGGAATGAACTGCGTGACTGAGTAGTCAATACACTTGATCCACAGGGAAAAGATGTCTTCATTTATATTGAAAACAAAAAAACACTGGAGATCACAATAGGTCAGACAGCATCCATGGAGAGAGCAAGCTAACGTTTTGAGTCTAGAAGATTCTTCATCAAAGCTAAAGGGAAGTGTGGAGGGGCAGCATTTATGTTACAGTTGAGGGGCTGGTGTGGGGTGTAGAGTGCTGGGGGAGAAAAGATGTTGGTTGTTTAGATTAAATGATTGGACTGTGAGAATGGCAGAACAATGGTGTATCTAACTACCAGACTTGAAAGAACAGACAGCACCACAGGGGTTGGGGGAGGGGAGAGAGGACATGATGACAGACAATGTAACAAATAAGGCTAAAAGAAAGGAAAGGAATGGGGGTTGGTTCACAATTTGAAGGTGTTGACCTCAATATTAAGCCCAGAAGGCTGTAAAGTGCCTAGTCTGAAGATGAGATGTTGTTCCTCCAGTTTGTGCTGTGATTCATTGGAGCATTGCAGCACGCTGAGGACAGACAAGTGGGCATGCAAGCAGAATACTGTGTTAAAATGACCAGCTACAGGAAGGTCGGAGTTATACTTGTGCACAGACAGGAGATGTTCTGCAAAGTGCTCACCCAGTCTGTGTTTGGTTTCTCCAATGTAGAGTAGGCCACATTGGGTGCAAATACAATCCACAAGATTGGAGGAGGTACAGGTGAAATGCTGCTTCACCTGGAAAGACTGTTTAGGCCTTCGGATGGTGAGCAGGGAGCAGGTGGGGGGGAGGTGTTGCATCTTCTGCGGTTACATAGGAATGTGCTGTGGGAAGGGGGGGATGGTGTTAGTGGTAGATGAATGGGCTGGAAAGTTCTGGAGGGAACGATCCCTGAGAAATGTAGATGGGGGAGTGAGGGGAAGATGTGTTTGGTGGTGGCACTCTGGTGGAGTTGTCTGAAATGACAGAGAATGATCCTTTGAATGTAGAAGCTGCCGGGTTGAAAAGTGAGGACGAGGGGGACCTGGTCATGCTGTTGAGAGTGACAGGGAACGAATTAATAGAATTACTAACAAACCGAACAATTAACCCTTAACTACTAACTATTCCCTAACTGAAGTAAATTCTACTGGTATGCTATTCCAGTAAACACAAGTCCCACATATATGAATGCAAGTAATAAGAAAATAAGTTATAACTTCATCTCTCAAAGTCTACATACTTCTGCTGTTCCCAAGTCATAAACATCTTTCTTCCACTGATCCAGCTGTAAGGGATGTTTTTCCTGTGAAGTCTTCAGTGAGAACTCTTATCTAGAAGTGCCATGCTACCTTTTACGGATAGATGATGCTTTCTTAGAGAGCTTAGTGAGACTTAGGTGCTTATTTCCTCAGCTGGCTGTACACTCGCACACTGATTTTCAAAAACCCTCCTTATACACCTTGGATGGCATATCAATTTTCTTACAATAGTATTGGTCCGAGGTTTTCAAAACCATCAGATTTAAATTCAATTGGCTTTCAATCACTACGTGCTTGGTTTAAATTAATTGGCTGATTCCAGCTAGTTACCAAAACATTAAAACAAACCAAAGGTTCCAATCACATAGCCAATTGATACATGTTTCAAATTCAGAACTGTCTGTACATCTTCAGATACAAACGAACACATTTTTTTTTCTGTATGAATCTCTAAGCTTAGAAAAGCACTTTACCCCCTAAGGAACCACACACTTTTCTCCCTTATCATTTTTTACAAACAAATTATAGCTTCCTGCCTTCCAATTCACGATTACTCTGCATAACACCTCCCTTCTAAGAAAAAAAATGAACCATCATTATGAAAAGATGGCTTCATTTTTCTTTAAGTCTTAACACCATTATCAAGAGATAGGTCAATAATCTAAAGTTAAACCTTCCATACTATCTTGCCTACACATTTTCTTTTAAACCTGCGATGATGCATCTGCAATAACATTTTTATGACCCGCAACATTTACAATCTGTAGATTAGAAGCCTGTAACATTAGACTCCAATTAAATAGTCTTGTATTCTTGTCCTTAAACCTTTCCAAAAGGTTAGAGGGTTGTGGTCTGTATACACAACCATCTCCAAAACATGGTTTGTAACGTAAACATTAAAATGTTGTAAGGCCAGCACCAAACTTAATAACTCTTTTCAATGGTGGAGTATCTTCTCTAGTAGGTATTGAGTTGCTTTGAAAAATAACCAGTTGGCCTTTCAATTCTATCATCATCCTCCTGCATCCACACAGCTCTAACCCCTACATCGCTAGAGTCAATAGCGACTTTAAAGGGTTTTAAGAAATTTGGTGTGGCTAAAACAGGTGCGGTGGTTAACACGGCTTTTAAATTGTCAAATGCCTCCTGGCATTGTTCTTTCCACCAAAATTTCATGTTCTTCTTTAGCAAATCTGTCAGTGGTGCCACGTCACTACTAAGTTTGGTACAAACATCTGGTAGAACCCACTCAGTTCAAAAAATCAAAGCACCTATTTCTTTGAGGATGGTCTTGGAAATTCCTCAATAGCCTTCATCTTCACTTCCTCTGGGTCATCCTTCTATGTCCGATGTTGTGTCCCCAAGATCATCACTGCTGCCTTTGCGAATTCAGCTTTTGCTAAATCTATAACCAGTTTTGCCTCCCATAGTCTTTCAGAGAGGTCTACCAAATGCACCATGTCATCTTTCCATGAATCGCTAAAGATCACTAAGCCATCTTTATAGATGGCACAATTAGTCAATCCTGCCACATCTCTGTTCATAAGTCTTTGAAATGTGCCTGGTGCATTCTTCATTCCAAAGGACATTACTTTAAATTGATACAGTCCATACAGGGTTACAAACACAGAAACTTGTTTCGCTCACTCTGACAAAGGCACTTGCCAGTAACCATGAGGCAAGTCTAACTTTGTGATGTAGGTGGCTTGTCCAACTTTTTCCACACAGTCCTCCAGCCTTGGAATTGGATATGAGTTCAATTTAGTTATGGCATTGATCTTCCGATAATCCACACAGAATCGTTCAGTACCATTGGGTTTGGGAACCAATATGATCGACGAACTCCACTTGGTTTGATTCAGCTCAATGACGTCTTTTTGGAGAATCACTTCTTCTTCCTACTGTACCTGTGCAGCTTTGGGACGATTAAGCCTGTAGGGGTGTTGTTTTATTGGAACAGCATTCCCTACTTCAACTTCATGTACTATGATATTAGTCCTCCCCATTCTATTTCTACATATGTGCTCATATTGCTGCAACAAGCCTTTCAATTCAGTTCTCTGTTCTGAGACAAATAGCTCACTAGCCTATCCCATTCTCCAAGGTCTTCCTTGTTATTTAACCTACTTTGAGGCACATCAAAAACCAAAATCATCTGGATTTGACTCTTCACTCTGTTTCTCTGGTTCCCTGTCACTGTCATAGTAAGGTTTCAGCACGTTCACATGTCATACACGATTCAGTTTTTTCCTATCTGGCATCTTTACCAGATAATTCACCTGACTCAACTTCTCAATCTGATAAGAATCACTAAACCTTGCTTTGAAGGGATCTCCTACCACTGGAAACAGTACCAATACATTATCCCCAAAAGCAAACATACGAATTTTAAATTTCTGATCTACTTCTTGCTTCATCAGATTCTGTGCCACCTTCAGATGTTGTCTCGCTAATTCACCTACTCTGTTTAATCTGTCACTCACCGCAGATACATAATCCAACTGTGAGATCTCTGACTTCAAGCCTATCAACTTTTCCTTAATTAATTTTAAAGGCCCTCTTTGCGTCTGAATATCAATTCAAATGGAGTAAACTGAGTCGATTTATTTGGGACATCTCTAATGGCAAACAATATAAATGGGATACCTTTATCCCAATCATTTGGTTAATCCTGGCAATAAGCCCTCAGCATGGTCTTTAGGGTCTGATGCCACCTTTCCAATGGTCCCTGGGATTCAGGATGGGATTCAGAAGTGTTCGATGCCTAAATTATCCCTGACCTCCTTAAATAGTTTAGCAGTAAAATTGGATGCTTGATCTGACTGAATCTCCCTGGGTAGTCTATAACGGGTAAAGGAAGCAAGCAACTACTCCACAACCTTTTTTTCCTTCACATTCCATAATGGAATTATCTCCGGAAATCTGGTAGACACATCCATTATGGTTAGCAAATACTGGTTTCCGGGAGTGGATCTACACAATCAATCATAACCCACATGAAAGGATCTTCAAATGTGGGAATTGGCATAAAAGGCATTGGTTCTATTACTGCCTGTGTGTTTCCTACCACTTGACACATATGACAGGCATGGCAAAATTCAACCACATTCTTATGTAATCCAGACCAATAGATTTGCGTTTGTATCTTAGCCTGAGTCTTCATCACTCCTACATGAGCTCTACAGGTAATTCATGTGCTACTGTCAATACATCCTATCTGTATACTACTGGCAATATAATCTGGTGAGCCTCTGCGCATTTCTCCCCTGCACTAACCAGCCGCGGTCTCCATTTTCGCCTTAGTATTCTATCCTTAAGGTAATAACATTTGGGAATACATTCTGGTTCCTTTTCTGAGTAGGCTTTATGATTGAAACCTTTTATTCTCATCATTTTGTTGTAACTCCATTAATTTTTCAGAACTAAACACCTCTGCCTGATCCTCTACCTGATCCTCTACCTGTTCAATTTTTCTTTTACCATTTCATCAAACAGGGTGTCAGCTAACTGGACCTCAACTCCTTCGTCTCTCTTTGGTATTTTTCTTCTTGCTTTAACTTATGATGGTGGGATCTTGTTACCACACAGTCCAGAAAAATTCCAGGGTATTTTTCTTTTAACTCCTCAGTTCCCTGGTTTTCCTTCAGCTTCTCCACTACATGGGGTGTCACTCACACCTTTGATCCTGCTAGGCCGTTTCCAAGAACAATCTGTATTCCTGGAAGAGACACTCTTTCAATCATTCCCACTATCACTTCCCCATTCTTGATTGGACTTTCCAACCTGATCTTACACAGGGGAGTGCTAAATCTCTCTCCATTCATTCCACAGATTACTACTCTGTCAGGTAACATTTCAGAAAGAGTGCAAATACTTTCATCTTTTACAATTAGAGACTGGTTAGCTCCCTCATCTCTGAATATTTTAACTGCTTTACCTTCTCCCCCTGTTCTTCCAGAGTAAACTTTACCCACAGAGGTGAAGTCTTTGTAGAGATCGGCCACTATCTTACTATCTAGCCCGCGACTAGGGTGTGCACTCTCCTGCAGCTGCTCAACTACTTTTGGGATTTTCTTCACTACCTCAACTAATCCCACTGGTTTAGCCTCTTTTACCATATCCTTTTTCCCAGTGCCTCCCTTAAACCACCAGCACCGTGACTTTGTGTGTCCCATTCCCTTACAGCAAAAACACCTGAGGCCTTTCACGTCCTTTTCACACTCCTGGGTTTCTTTTTTCACCTGTGGTAAATCTTTCCCGGTGTGATCTACTTTTTGTTTTTCATTGAAGGATCTCCCTTTTTCCCAATTTCTATCCCTCACAGAATGAAATTGCTGTCGGAAGCTATATTTCGATTTATGCACTAATGCATATGCATCTGCCACCTCAGCAGCTCTTCTCACTGTCTGAACTTCCTGTTCCTTAACATGAGTCCTTGTCATTTCTGGAAGTGAGTTTTTGAATTCCTCCAGCAGAATAATCTCTCTAAGATCCTCATATGTCTTTTCTGTCTTTAATGCTCTCAGCCATCTACTGAAGTTGTTATGTTTAATTCTTTCAAATTCGACACAAGTCTGACTTGGTTTCTTCCTTATATTTCTAAACCATTGTCGATATGCTTCTGGTGCCAACTCATAGGCACTCAAAATAGCCTGTTTTACTTCTTCATAGTCTCCTGATACCTTCCCCGACAGCACTGTAAATACCTCACTAGCCCTGCCTACCAACTTAGTCTGAACTGACATTACCCACACAATCTCTGGCCAATTCACCTGCCAATTTCTCACAGGAAATAAAAATGGGCTTCTACATGTTTTTCAGTGAATTCTGGTAATGTTTGGACATATTTGTATATATTCCTACCAGGTTGTTCCCTATTTCTACCTTGCACTTTACCTTCTGCCATTTGAAGTCTTTTTTACTTCTAGTTCTAAATTCATCTTTTCCAATGTGAACATTCTTTCTTTTCGTTTTTCCTCTGCTTGTAACCATAATTCAAACTGTTTCAAATCCCTTTCATTCTGTAATTTCTGTTGTCTTATTTGCAATTTAATTTTTTCTAGCTCCCCTGCACTTTCCTGTTTCTCTGGTATGCCTAAATGCTTGACTAACTACAATTTCAGCTTTCTTCTTGACCCTTGTTAAATCCAATACTAGCCTGTTTGCTAATTCTAAAAGTATGTCCTTCTTCTGTTTTTCTGAAATTTCTTGGGAAATTTGGGAAGCATCTTCAAATCCCAGAAACTCTGTAGTAATGTTAAGAGTCATTTCCCTCACTTTTGATTTAACCAAACACAAGTAACCAAAATTAAACGGATTTTTCTCACCCAAGTTTTATTTAAAGATCTAGGACACCAATCCCCAAGTCTGTTTAAATCTGTCCAAATCTGTTCAGATCCATTCAGATCCCATACACGAACCAACCAGACCCCAGACTTGAGCCCCCAAGCTGTTAGGAAGAGGAGTTCGAACCCCTCTGATAATTAAAATCGAAACACAAACCCCCAATCTGTTATGGCGGGAGTAAAGGTCACCTTCTAATAATTAAACCTGAAACACCCAGAGAAGCTCGCCTCACGTCATCTAGTCTTTGAGCACCCAAACTGTTACGGACAAGGGGAGGTTAAATTAATGAAAATCCCTGAATTTAACTTTATTAGTTACAAGTAACAATTTATTTGTTTAACCCTAACAGGGAACAAATTAGCAGAATTACTAACAAACCAAACAATTCCCCCATACTACTAATTATTTCCTACCTGATCTAAATTCTGCTGGCATGCTGTTCCACTAAACACAAATCCTACTTATATAAACCCAAGTAATAAGCTTAGACTCTCAAAGTCTACATGCCCTTCTGTTGTTCTCAAGTCATAAATACTTTTCTTCCGCTGATCCAGCTATCAGGGATGTTTTCCCTGTGAAGTCTTCTGTGAGGGCTCTTAGCTACAAGTGCTGTGGTACTATTTACAGATAGATGGTGTTTCCTTACAGAGCTTAGTGATTTCTTGTGAGAGCTAGACATTTATTTCTTAGATGGTGGTTCGCTCTCACACCAATTTTCAAAAACCCTCTCCTTATATCCCTTGGATGACATATCAATTTTCTTACAATAGCATTGATCTGAGGTTGTCAAAATCATCAGATTTAAATTCAACTGGCTTTCAATCAATAAGTGCTTCGTTTAAATTAATTGGCTGATTCTAGCTAGTTGCCAAAGCATCAAAAGAAGCCTAAGGTTTCCAATCACACAGCTTCAGTTACATACAGACACATTTTTTCTAAGTCTCTGAGCTTAAAAAAGCACTTTGCCTCTTAAAGGAACCACACACTCTTCTCCCTTATCATTTTTTTACAAACAAATTATAGCTTCCTGCCTTCTAAATCACGACAACGCTACACATTTTGTAACACATCACACTCCTGATTTATACCTTGTAAATGATGGACTGGTTTAGGGGAGTCAGGACATAAGTTAATCACCTAGCCTCTGAGCTGGCCTTGTAGCCACGTGTTTATGTGGTGAGTCCAGTTCAGTTTCCGCTTAATGGTGACCCCCCTACATGTTGATCGTGGGGGATTCAATGATGTAACACCATTTAATGTCAAGGGGCAATGGTTAAAGTGTGTCTTATTGGAGATGATCATTGTCTGGCATTTGTATGGTATGAGTGTTATTTGCAACTTATCAGTGCAAGCCTGGATATTGTCCAAATCTTGTTGCATTTAAACAAGGACTTCTTCAGTATCTGAGGAGTCATGACTGGTGCTGAACATTGTACAACCTTCATCAAACATCCCTATTTCTGACCTTATGGTGGAGGGAATGTCATTGATGAAGCAGTTAAAAATGGTTGAGCCTCGGACACTAGCCTGTGGAATTACTGCAGAGATATTCTGGAGCTTAGACAACTGACCTTCAACCAGGTATGACTCCAACAAGCAGAGTCTCCCCCCAATATCCATTGATTCCAGTTTTCCTCAGGCTCCTTAATGCGACACTCAGTCGAATGTGGCCATGATGTCAAGGGCTGTCAATCTCAGCTCACCTCTGGGATTCAGCTCTTTTGTCCATCTTTGAAACAAGTCTGTAATGAGGTCAGGAGATGCTTGGCCCTAGTGGAAACCAAACTGGGTGTCACCGAGCAGGTTATTCTGAGCAGGTGCTGCTTGATAGCGCTGTTGATGAGACCTTCCATCACTTTACTGATTAACTCTACTTTACTCATCAACATTCCTGGTTACCTCCACAAAAAAAAAGATCAAATATGACCTTATCTTAACAAATCCATGTTGACTGTTCCTGACTAATTCATGTCTCCTTTGGTATGGATATTATCCTGTGCCCTCAGAACTCTTTCTAATAATATCCCCACCATCAAGGTTAGACTGACTGGTTTGTAAATTCTGGTCTTTCTCTTCCAGCCTTTTTTAAGAATGGGGTAATGTTAGCACTCCTCCAGTCTTCTGGCACCACATCTTTGGCTAGAATGGATTTGAAAATTACTTTCAGAGCCGCTTATACTTCCATTCTTGCCTCACACAACAGCCTGGACCTGCAGGAAGTCAGAACCTTCCAAATTCTCTGAATCTAATGGATTCTTTCAGAGATTCCAGATGCTGAGGAATTATCATTGAAAAATTCAATTTCCCTTCAATTCACACAAGTCAGCTGTGTTGGGGATTCACCATGGTCCTGATGCACAATTCCGGTCTATGCTACTCCAATAATTCTTCGGCCATTGGAATATCTGGATCCTTATTTTCATGATTCAGTCAGGTGCCTAGCAGGACACCAGTGGCGTTAACTAATGCAATGCTTATATCTCTGACTTTATGACAGACAAAGAAATCTGACTGGGGACATTCCTTTAGTTTTGACTTTTTTCAGAAGAATCAGAAGTTCAGTTCAGGAGAAGTTTCCTCCTTGCAGAAGAATTAAGTGGTCAGTTCAGGAGAATAGTTACCTGAGCAGAAGGATTTTAGTTTGTGAAGTCTCCAAGCTGCCAGAATTTGTAAAGAAGTTTGTAGGTTGTCAGAATTGTGAGGAGGTAAGCTATCAGAATTGGAAGGAGATCCAAGCCAGCAGAACTGGAAAGATGTCAGATCTAACGCTGTCTCAGCAATCTAAAAAGGAGAATAGAAAACAATCAGTTAAATAAGAAATTAAAGATTTGAGGTAGGAAAGAGAGATTGTGTACCCGCATTGGATATTCCCCGGAAACCAGTTGAAACTTTGCGTTGCTTTTTATGTTAAGGTATTTTTAAACTGTCTTATTTATAAGTAGCTTTCTTTTCTTTAGTGTAATAAACTTGTATTCCTGTTATAAAAAATAACTTCAATATTTACCACGCTGATTGTCTAATGATATCAATGAAACAAATATGGTCTCAGGTTAAAATCTTACATCTCAAATACTATATGAAATCTAAACTCCTTTATCTATTTTTTACTCTGGACAATGTGCCCCTTCTAACTTTGTATGTGTGCATGTGAGCCCGTATGCTTGGCATCACAACTTTATTAATTTTCTTGAGCTTAGCAAATAACAAACTTCTCTTTCTTTCACTCAGGGAACATTGTAATCTGCTCCTTACTACTTCAGTAGAAATAAATTAACAACATTTTAATTGGCAAGAGGTATAGTCTTGTGCTAAACAAAAACATAAATCTTTGTTGCAGCAAATTGGGGAGGTTGAAGAGAAAGAGCTGATTTACCACTCCTCAACACAACAGACTGAGTTTGTGTGGCACAAAATTCTGGATGCACGGTATCTAGGAAAGCTTTCATTACTTCAATCTGAACTTTCACTGAGGTACTAAAAACTGGGCTCAAATCAAAGCTAGGAAAGTTAGTTACTAAATCCTGCATCATGGTTGGGTTCACTCATGTTCCCGTGAAGTTGGCCACCTCCTCCATCCTGCTCTGTGCAATTCTGTCTGCAACATTGGTGCCAGTCACCTTGTTGTTTGACAATAACAGCCGGTTGTCTCATTGGCCAACTGATGCACCAAACATTGCCATCTGCATATTCATTACTTTTTTTTGTACATTGTCCCGGCAAGGTTCTCTTGTGCAATAGAGCTCATAACTGCCTGATCCTTCAGTGACATGGCACCTCCGTTACACTTTCCCTCCATCCTGGTTGCAGTCCACTCTTGCCCAGTGATTTAGCAGCCTAGATTTTACTAGCTCACAAAGGATGGACAGAAAGTTGAGGGCTAGTAAAATAGTAGCTAGTAAATTGAAGCCTGGTATATTGCTGCCACTATGGCATATTTTGAGAGGCATGAAGGATAGTGGCTCAGCCATCTGCCAGCTGGCAGTGGGAGCCAATGAAGGGAACTAACTGGCTAATTAAAAGCCATTTTACATCTTCACAGTCATTAACCAGTGCTGGTATATTCCCCAAATGTATCAGGACAGTAGCATGGCTTCCTGAGGGGATCTTTTATTAATGATGCCTGTTGGCTCATAAATGAGAGCCTACTAACATTTAAGAAGAAATTTGAACTCCCAGTTAATAGTTGAATGGTTGGAATGGAAAGATTTCAGATTTTAAGATATTTATTGTAGCAAACAGACCAAAAACATTATTGATTAATCATTATTTCGTCATTAATTTAAACTACAGTACAAAACTTTCAATAGAACTGAAACAAAAACACTGTCAGATACATATTATACCGTGCTTTAAGCTGTCATTCAAATCTCCCAGAATCAATTCAAAATGAACCTTCAGACCCAAGAGTTTCTTTTTAATCACTTCTTTTCCCAGCCTGGAATCTTTTAGCTCCAGAATTGACTTTAATAATGTGAGTTTTTCTGGGAACTTCTCTCTCTAGCTTTCCCTCGCTAAAGCTAGGCAAATCTTTAAATCTCATTTTAACATTCCACCAATTTGGTATTTCTAGTCACAGTGCGAGCTCCTACCTGCATCCTTGCAAGATGCACCCTAGCAGTTTACTGCCTGTAGCTATTCTCCCTCTCCTTTATTGTGACAGACTTAGAGTGCCTATGAGGTTGTAGAGTTACTTTAGGAACCCAACCTTCTCAAAGTCCAGTCCTGTGCAAATGTGAATCACATGGATCTTACAAGCATGAGAAATACTCATTAGTTATTTTTCAGAGCCCAACACTCTTTCATCATCAAACTAATTGAACAATTTGATCAACAACTATTTACAATCTGCCAGTCTTAACACTTTACTGGGGGTCAAGAGACTCACAGCCTATGTCAAGAACTCACAGCCTATCAACAATTAGTACGCAGACTTGTACATTGTTTCCAAGTGTAAACAACTTGCACCTTCTTCAAAGTAAAATAATCCAAATGATCCGTTAACATCTAACAGTCAAACAACCCAGGCTTGTTGTGCGGTAGTCTTTAGGGTATGTCACTTTCACTCACTTCATTTTATATTATATTAGAGAGAATACTAAAATGATTATCATAGAAACCTTATAATTGGAATAAAAGTCCTGCAAGAGACAGAAATCTATCATTATATGTAGTGCAACATGTCAATAGATGAAGCACCCATTAGGATGTACTAACAAGTTGCCTGTACAAATTATGAGATCTGGGAGTGACTATTGCAGTAGTGCTAATGACTTGAGGTGAAGGTGAAATAATTAATAAGCTATGAGTTGTGATTAATAGAAATTGCAGAGTGGTGAGTGAAGGAGGTATGGTGTATTGTGCAGTGAAACTTGTGATTTGATTGTGATAAGTGATAATTAAAGATGTATTCATTGAACTTTACTGGTTGTGGGAGGTCATTCAACTTCTTGGAGCACTGCATCCACGTCCTCAAGACTACATTGCTGGCATTGACCTGCACAGATATTTGGTCCTACATCTTTCTCAGAATTTGATTTGAGGGTCACGTTACTTCACTCCTCCACTGAGGAATCTCTCTCCTCTGGTTTATTTCCAGTATCAAGTCCTCTAGTGCTGCATTGGAGAACATCAGCCTCATCTTTGCCAGACTGTATCATTCCTGAAATTTTCCCAGTCCAAACTATTTCAAGAATTACTTCAAAATCTTGCTCTTGGGAAAATGCACCTCCCCTGTAAGTGGTACAATTGTCTTCAAATAGTGCAGCATAACTTTATTTCATGCTCATCTCTCACGATTCTCTGCCTCTGTTCAAGCATGCATTCACTTAGCATCACACTTAGTGTTGCTTGCATCTTGCAATAAATTAACTGAGTAGGTTTCATGAGGATTACGCGCTGCCTTCATCCAAAGCATAGGGGTTGCAAGGTTGTGGCAGGGATGGCAGTGGTTTGGAACTGCATATCCTTATACCAGAGCCAGTTTTTAAGGCGCTATTAAGTTTTTCTCCTATTTTCTTCTGTTTATGGTAAGTTACAAGTTCCTCCAAATTCTATTTATGGTATTGTGGCAACACATGCATGTTAACCCCTGCTGAAACTAAATTGTGAACCTGAATGTTAATGTGGCAACACTTATCTCTCCAACATTAAACTGAATTATCTTTTTGCAATGTTTTGTCCCTGAGGTTGTTGACTTGCTCGCCGATCTGGCTTGTTTTTGTTCAGACATTTCATCACCATGCTACGTGACAACATCGTGGAGCCTCCGATGAAGCGATGTTATTCTACTCCGCTTGGAATTTATACTGTCAGGTCCGTTATGGTGAGCACTGTTATTTTCGGTTTTGATCTGTATGGGTTTGTATATGGGGTCCAATTCTATGTGTTTGTTGATTGAAGTATGGGTGGAGAACCATGCCTCTAGGAACTCCCGTGTGTGTCTTTGTTTGGCTTGGGCTACTAGGGTTATCTTGTCCCAGTTCAATTGATGCCCTTTATTGTCTGAGTGTATCGATATTAAGGAGAGTTCATCGTGCCATTTGGCTGCAGGTATTCTGATGGCTAGTTTCCTTCCTATCTGTCCAATGTAATGTTTGTGGCGGTCGTTGCATGGTATTTTGTAAACCGCGTTTGTTCTGCATGTTGTGGGAATGAGGTCTTTAATCCTTAGAAGTGTTTGTCATAGGGTAGCTGTGGGCTTATGGGCCACCATGATTCCCAGTGGCCTTAGGAGTCTTGTTGTTAGTTCTGATATGTTCTTGATGTAGGCCAGTGTGGCCAGTGTGTTAGGGCACACTGTGTCCTCTTGTTGTTGTCTGTTGATGCCTACAACTTCATCCACAGATGCCTACAAAACAGACCACCTATAACAAGTTTAATTTGAAAGTTCCAAACCACAAGTGTTTGGTTAGAACTCTGAAGGAATTATTTGAAGTTGAGAAAATCTAAGCACAGATGCATGAAGACTCAAGGAAGTGGCCATCAGAATCCCGAAAAATGCAATAGTTAAAAGGAATATTTTCCGGTGCGAGTACTGTAAAGGTGTGCAACTGGGCTTAATAAGATAAAATTTTATCATGTTTTAGAAATATATAAACTGATGTTATATGGAAATAATTTGGTTTCTTTTGCATAATAAACTTCTCTTTTTTGTTAAGATCAAACCTGCAGTATTTGCTTGTGTTTCAGACCACCTTATTAAAACCAAAAGAAAAATGATCCATGAAGCTAAATTTCAATTTGGTATCTGACTTGGCCAGTAACAACATCAGCTAGGATCATCACATGCCAAAAACCATAATACGAGGGGCTCAACATCATGGGCTGAAGGGCCTGTACTGTGCTGTACTGTTCTAACAGGGTTTGCAAATTCACAAATTGATATGGGTACGCTGAATATGTGAGAGTTTAAGCTAGCAAGAGTCCATGGAAAATTTTAATATATTAAGTGAACAGCAGAGTGGTTTTGTGAATTGTTGAGATTTTTTTTTGCTATGGAAGATTTATCCCTTAATGCTTTGCAACAATTTTTTTTAAAATCAGAAATTAGAATTAGGAAAATTGAAGTTAGAGATAAAAGCAGGGGCTAAAATAGCAATGATTTCAACAATATGTGGCATGATGCTGGCAGTAGAATTGTGATTTTACCTGGCAAAGCTGCTTGATTGAATCATATAAAATCCAATGGGGTCTCGACAAGTTAGAATGTGGAGATGATGTTTCCTCTTCTTGAAGAATTTAGAACTACGGGACCCTGATGAAAATCAAGGATCGTCCATTTAAAACAGAGATTAGGCTATTTTTTTCCTCTGGGAATGTCATTTATATAAATGATTTGGATGTGAGTATAGGAGGTATGGTTAGTATAGTTTACAGGTGACACCAAAATTGATGGTGTCGTGAACAGCAAAGAAGGTTACCACAGAGTACAAAGGAACCTTGATCAGATGGGCAAATGGGCCGAGGAGTGTCAGATGAAGTTTAATTTAGATAAATGTGAGGTGCTGCATTTTGGAAAGGCAAATCAGGGCAGGATTTATACAATTCATGATAATGTTCTGAGGATTGTTGCCAAACAAAGAGACCTTGTGGTGCAGGTTCATAGTTCTTTGAAAGTGGAGTCACAGGTAGACAAGATAGTGGGAAAGATGTTTGATATGCTTGCCTTCATTGGTCAGTGCACTGAGTATAGGAGTTGGAAGGTCATGTTGCAGCTGCACAGGACATTAGTTAGGTCACTTTTGGAACATTGTATTCAATTCTGGTCTCCCTGCTACGGGAAGGATATTGTGAAATTTGAAAGAGTTCAGAAAAGATTTACAAGGATGTTGCCAGGGTTGGAGGGTTTGAGCTATAGGGAGAAGCTGAATAGGCTGGGGCTATTTTCCCTGAAGCATTGGAAGCTGAAGGGTGACCTTATAGAGATTTATAAAACCATAACAAAAGGGGCAACATTTTCATACAGACAGTAGTGCATGAATGAGCTGCCAGAGGAAGTGGTGGAGGCTGGAACAGTTACAATATTTACAAGGCATCTGGATGGGTACATGAATAGGAAGGGTTCAGAGGGATATGATTAGGGATAGTCAACACGGTTTTGTGTGATTAGGGATAGTCAACATGGTTTTGTGAGATTAGGGATAGTCAACACGGTTTTGTGTTGATTAGGGATAGTCAACACGGTTTTGTGATTAGGGATAGTCAACACGGTTTTGTGAAGGGTAGGTCGTGCCTCACAAACCTTATTGAGTTCTTTGAGAAGGTGACCAAACAGGTAGATGAGGGTAAAGTGGTTGATGTGGTGTATATGGATTTCAGTAAAGCGTTTGATAAGGTTCCCCATGGTAGGCTATTGCAGAAAATACGGAGGCATGGGATTGAGGGTGATTTAGTGATTTGGATCAGAAATTGGCGAGCTGTAAGAAGACAGAAGGTGGTCGTTGATGGGAAATGTTCATCCTGGAGTTCAGTTACTAGTGGTGTACCTCAAGGACCTGTTTTGGGGCCACTGCTGTTTGTCATTTTATAAATGACCTGGATGAGGGCGTAGAAGGATGGGTTAGTAAATTTGCGGATGACACCAAAGTCGGTGGAGTTGTGGATAGTGCGGAAGGATGTTGCAGGTTACAGAGGGACATAGATAAGCTGCAGAGCTGGGCTGAGAGGTGGCAAATGGAGTTTAATGCGGAAAAGTGTGAGGTGATTCACTTTGGAAGGAGTAACAGGAATACAAAGTAATGGGCTAATGGTAAGATTCTTGGTAGTGCGGATGAGCAGAGAGATCTCGGTGTCCATGTGCATAGATCACTGAAAGTTGCCACCCAGGTTGATAGCGTTGTTAAGAAGGCGTACGGTGTGTTAGGTTTTATTGGTAGAGGGATTGAGTTTCGGAGCCATGAGGTCATGTTGCAGCTGTACAAAACTCTGGTGCGGCCGCACTTGGAGTATTGCCTACAGTTCTGGTCACCGCATTATAGGAAGGATGTGGAAGCATTGGAAAGGGTGCAGAGGAGATTTACCAGGATGTTGCCTGGTATGGAGGGAAGGTCTTATGAGGAAAGGCTGAGGGACTTGAGGCTGTTTTCGTTAGAGAGAAGAAGGTTAAGAGGTGACTTAATAGAGACATACAAGATGATCAGAGGATTAGATAGGGTGGACAGTGGGAGCCTTTTTCCTCGGATGGTGATGGCTAGCACGAGGGGACATAGCTTTAAATTGAGGGGTGATAGATATAGGACAGATGTCAGAGGTAGGTTCTTTCCTCAGAGAGTAGTAAGGGCGTGGAATGCCCTGCCTGCAAAAGTAGTAGACTCGCCAACTTTAAGGGCATTTAAATGGTCATTGGATAAACATATGGATGATAATGGAATAGTTTAGGTTAGATGGGCTTCAGATTGGTTTCACAGATCGGCACAACACCGAGGGCCGAAGGGCCTGTACTGCGCTGTAATGTTCTATGTTCTATGGGCCAAATGCTAGCAAATGAGACAAGATTAATGTAAGATATCTGGTCGGTATGGATGAGTTGGACTGAAGGTTCTGTTTCTGTGCTGTACATCTCTGGAACATTCTTCACACAAAAGTAGTAGAGTCCTTGAATATTTTTAAGGCAAAGCTAAATAGATTTGCATTAAGCAAAAAGGTGAAAGATAATCAGGTGTTGGCAGGAACGTGGATTTGAGTTTGCAATCGGATTAGCCACGATCTTATGGAACGATAGGGCAGGCTAAAGGGTCTGAGTGGCCCACTCCTGCTTCTGATTGATACATTTGTAATTAATAACTAGAACATGTTTTTAATAGCACAATACAATGGTAAATTTACATCGATCACACAGATTAGATAAGTCCACAAATGGGAATCATGGAGCTTGATATGGAGAAAAAATTACCACTGCATGCCAGATATGTGTTTAATCTTTATATTTTTGACAGAAATTCATTATATTCCATTATTATATTGTATTATTTTTTAATTAAACAGCTATTAAGTGACATACATTAAAGGGAAAATGACTGGGCAAGGAAGTGTGGATCTGTTGTGTAACATATAAATGGGACACAAGATTGTGTGCACCCTGCTGTGATTCAAGTATTATTTGGCACATTCATATTTGGCTGCTTTAGAACAGATTTACCTGTAACTGCAGAATGACCAGCTGCAAGGTCAGTATTTTGGAATGAAAGACAATGATTTGAAAGTAAAATTCAACATGAATTTTATAAAATTCTTATCATACCAGTCTTTAATTTGTGCATTTAAATCATCTACTTGCTTTGAATTCTTTGCTGCTCTGTCCTTATTTCATATTACCAGTGGTTGTTCCCAGGTAGAAAAGTGCACAATTGGGAACATAAGACTTGATCATGTATTCTGTACAAGAATTTTATTTTCTCAGTAAATGGGAATTAGTTTGTTTGTTATAGAAATCTGTCTAAATGACATTGTCATTTCAATCATGTTTGCATGTCTTGCAAGTGTAAAAATCAAATCTGGTGGCTAAAGTGTATGAATATCCATTAAACTCAATCTCAACCTATTTTACATAGAAATATATTTCAAAGGAATGATCATAAACATTAAAGGGTCTGTCTTCTACACAGCCAAAACCTGAAACAATTTGGACCCTAGTCCTGCTACCAATTGCATGACATTCACAATGTTATATTTGATTTCAAATAGCTTAATTGACCAGGAGGTGAGCCTGATGTCCATTTAATAATGCCAAGTGCCTATGACCAGGCAGTAGGAGCTGCCTATCTTGTACTGGTGGCATAGGCAGCCAGCAGTCATGTTCAGGGCTGCCACTCCTTTGTTGATGTGTTCATAAAAGGGCTGGCAGCATCCATGGCAATGAGAAGGGCAATGTAGGCCACATTAAATAGCAGTGCAGGTATAGGGCAAGGACGTTCAAAGGAAGTTCAATTATAAATCACTGCTGAAGAGGTTTCCAGGGCCTTGTAGTGAATCTTGCAGCTGTACACCAATTTGCCAAAATGAGGCTTCGAAATTTCAGTGCAGAATGGACAGGCCTCTTATGACTTAATAAGATCAAGATGCCATTAATGGACAGCAACTTTGTTTTGTCTTCCACACGCTGGTGGACCCTCTGACAGGAGTTGTGATTCTGAGACATGCTTTGGAAGTGTGATTTTCAAATCCTACCTGAATCAAGGCCTGACCTTGAATCTCTTTAAAAATTCAGCCCCACATTGCTGAATGATGTGCAAGGGGGGAATGTGCAAGTGACGACTGGTGCTAAACTGTGAACTTCTAGATGCTGCTACAGGACGGGCTTGATGGACCAGTTGGTTTGTTTCTTCTCATCATTTTCATATGATCATAAAATAAAAATAGTATGTTTCTATTTCAGGACAATTTTAATGGAACGTGAATGCATCTGTCCTCCATAAATTGGAATCAATGTTTAGTCGGCAAATCTGTAACAGAACAATAGGCTGCTACCAAGTAATTCTCATAGAGAAGGTAAGTAAGTTAACTAATGTTGAAGCACCCCAGACTATGAAAGAGATATATAGCAAGATGACAAGTCTCAGGTAAATTACATAAGTGAGAAAAGGGCTAAATATAAAATGTTCAGAAAGGAAATTATACAGAAAATTTCAGAGACAAATAGGGGGTATGAAAATACACAACTTCTACCATTACAATAGGAGCAGTTGGTATTTGTCATTAAGAACAGTCCTTATTGCACAGAGTGTTGAATCATGGGGCTGCTGGGTGTAAACTGCAACAAAAAATACTCATCAAATTTAATTTTAAATAGGGAAGACAAATGGAGTATTTGGCTTATGTTAAATGCGTTGAACTATAAAAATATGGAGGTCTTGCTCGTATTATTCAAGGCATCGGCAATGCCATACCTGAAACATTTTGAACTGTTTGGTTCCCTTATCAAGAAGAAGATATAGTGACATTGGAGGCAATCCAAAGAAAATTCACAATGTTGATCCCAGGTATGGAGAGAATTTCTTTTAAGAAGAGGCTGAGTAAATTAGAACAAAAACAAATTGCCAGAGAACTGCAACAAGTTTGGCAGCATCCGTGGAGAGAAAGCACGGTCAACATTTCGGGTCTAGTGACCTTTTGTCAGAATTGATTATAGCTAAGAAAAGATGGTATTTATGTTGAAGACTGGTAGTGTGGGGGGAGGGGAGGGGAGCAGATTGAATGAAATGTGGAGATGGAGAGAGAGGACAGAAATTGGGCAGACAAAGGAATGAATAATGCTGAGCCAGGGAGAAAGAAAAGCTGCTAATGCGACCATCAGTGGATGAAACCAGATTTGATGACACGGCATGGTGTGTTGGGGTGGGTAAGGACATGGAAGAAGGTGCTCAGAACCTAAAATTATTGAATTCAATATTAAGTCCTGAAAGCTGAAAGGGCCCAAGTTGAAAATGAGATGCAGTTCTTGCAGCTTGCACTGTGCCTCAATGGAACATTGCAGCAGGCTCGAGACAGAGATGTTGGCCAGGGAAGATGTGATGAATTGAAGTGGAAGGCAATTGGAAACTCAGGATCATTTTTGCAGAATAGAATGGACGTGTTTTGTGAAGCAGTCGCCCAGTCTGCGTTTCATCTCCCTAATATAGAGGAGACCACATTGTGAGCAGCAAGTACAGTGAACAAGATTGAGTGCCAAGTGCAGATAAATCGTTGCTTCACCTAAAAGGTGTGTCTGGAGCTCGGATAGGGAAGTGGGAGGAAACAAATGTGCAGGTGTTAAACCTTCTGTGACTGCAATGGGAAAGTGCCAGTGGGGTGTAGGGTGTGGAGAGCCTTCCACTCCCAACACCTCCCCACACCCCAAAAGCTGGAAGAACAGCATCTCACTTCCCACTTGGAACTCTGCAGCCTTTAGGACAGGAATCAAAAAGTTGACTTTGCTTTCTCTACACAGATGCTGTCAGACGTGTTGAGGTTCTGCATCAATTTCTGTTTTTGTTTCAGATTTCCAGCAGCCACAGTTCTTTGTTTCTTGTTGAGTAAGTTGAGCTTGTATGTACTGGAGTTTAGGGGAATGAGAGGAGACCTCACTGAAAGATATAAGATTTTTATGGAGTTTGACAGGGTAGATGTGGAGAGGTTGCTTCCCCTTGTTAGAGAATCTAGGACCAAAGAGCATTAGCCCAGAGTAAAGAGTTACTCATTTAAGATTGTCTCAGAGGGTGGTGAATTTACTGCAGATGGTTATCAAAGCAGGAGGGATAATTTAAGTATATTCAAGGCTGAAATAGAAAGATCTTTAATCAGTAAGAGAATCAAGGGTTATGGGAAAAAGGCAGGAAAGTAGAGTTAAGGATTATCAGATCAACCATGATCTTGTTGAATGGTGGAATGGACTACTTCTGCTCCTACGTTGTATAATCTATGGACTCTTCCTGATTCTTCAAAGGCACACTCCTGAAAGAAGTGGACAACCATCTACTTACCATGTCAGCCATCTCAAATGTAATGCACAGAGATGTGAGACTTCCTACATAGGGTGGATTTGATAGGGCGGGTCTTTCTCACCATCAAAGATATGTCTTGGTGCTTATTTGAAATTTCTAACAATTAGACGTTCTGCTAAATGACTTTGACAAGTGGCTGAGAGAACCAACAGTATCCGTCATTTTCTTTTCCTGCAAGTCCTTGAGAACATTACATGTGAACAACTGCCCGATGGATTTGTAGTCAAAGTTTTTTTCACATAAACTGTTTTATAAGAAATAGGTGGCATGGCATGGTCCACTGGCAGGAGCATACTGCAGCAATGTGGATATACCCATCCTTCACAATATCAAGGACAGACAGAACCACAACACATAGTGCCACTTTATCTGCGCATACTGAGGGTCTAAGCATGGTTTGATGCAACCATAGACAAAGGTGGCCATTAGAAAAGGAATATATTGGGTATGTTTGCTGCCCCCCATATCCCACCATGTCTAGAGATTTGATCACTGCATCTCTTCAGATATGGTCCAGATTTTATTTTCAAACAAACCAAAAGATGGTCTATGTGATTGTCATTGTGCAGGATTGGGGTATGAGCCAGACCTGTGTCATGAATAGAATATGTAAAAACAAGTAGAGCCTGACACATGTGCAAATGGGTTGAAATATCTTCTGTACATTTCTAAAGAGTTTTAGTGTTTTTGTTTCCTTTTTATGACACTCTTTTGCAATTACTCTATTCCTTCATATTTTACTTACATAGTATTTTCCACTCCTGCCATTAGTATACTTGTTAAATCGAGTGCAGTAGTTCATTTATATTTGAGAAAGCAAAACAAATTCTTGATCACTTATGTGTAAATTACACCCATACTGAAAATTAAGGTATTTCTAGTTGCAAATGTCTAACAAGGACTTTCTGAGAACTAATGAAACTGATGACATGTCCAACGCTGATTTACATGAAAAATTATCCCAAGAATGTAATTTTAAGTTTAAGAACTTGTCCAAATGATTTGTAACTATTTTTATTAAAACAATATGTTAATACTTGAGTTATGTACTGTGATGTAGATTTTTCCAATATTCAGTTAATGGAGTAAAGTTTCCGTTCAGTTGTCCTTTGGAGTGAATCATGTTAACGATCAGGAAATTCAAGGTGTTAATTGCCCAACAGCAAATTAAATTTCCTTAATCTTGGTGCTAATTTTCAAAAGATGTATCAACTCCAGTTGGCCCGTCCACAAATGTGGCCATGGCTCAGGATGAATCACTATTGGGAGTTTCCTCCAGTTGACTTGTTTGCACTTTTGCCTTTGATGAGGGTATTAAAAGGTAAGAGGATTGTTTTGTGTGGAAAGAGACTGATGGCACGTTTAAAGACTTTTAGTCTAATCATTCACTTTTAATTTACTAAGAATCTGTACCCCAATGTAACTAATAAGTGGCTCTACGTATTATTTAAAAGTAATATTCAGTAAAATAAAATGAAGTTAATCACAGATCATAATTATTATGTTTAAAATTTATGTTTACTGCATGGATTTTGTGATGAACCTATCTTGTCTGTACTAACCAAATTGCACTATATATTTTGAAGGAAATCATATTTTTAAAAAAGTTTTAAAACATCTCCTGATGTGCTGGGTCATGGTAAGTTTTGTGTTTGGTGAAATGCCAATGGTTTGCGAAAAAACAATCAGGAAAGTACACAGTTTTCAAAACCAATGGAATTTTCACTATGACTTTCCATTTTTGAGTTAAATAATGGTGTGGCAGCTAAGAGGTTGTTATTTCTACCATGGCTCAGAGTGGGTCATAATGCATAATCAACCACTTTTCAGTTCTTGAGACATGACATCGAGTTGTTACACAAGTTAAGTGGTAAATCATGGACAGTCAGGAAGCTCTCAGTCCACCAGAACCTTCCAAGTTCTCCTGCACTCAGCAAGTGTAAGTGGCACCCATTCAGATCTTCACACCCTACAATGAGCACACAGTAGAGCTGGCAGGTCATGACCATGAATTGTTATGCACATTGGGGAGATAGGAATGTCAGAAGAAGTCACTGAGGGACATTGCAGTCTGCTGTTCTCATATGTGTAGGCAGTCTCACATATTTGTCTACGTAAAGCATTGTGCATCTTCACCAACCAGTGCTCTTTTCTTTCCTATGAGTCTTAGAGAACAACAGCAGAGATCTAAACAGAAGCTATCACAAAATGCCCCTGGAACTACCACCATCTGAGGATGATATCTCTGAAACATCAGCAAATGAACTTTCACAGCATGCATCTGCACTCTCTACCAGCACAGAGCCATGCACCTCAGTGGGTATGAGCTGAGTGCATTACTGACATCGGCCTACAGCTGGTGGAGAAAGCAGCCCCATGGATCTCTGTCACTCAGCACGCTATTGGAGACCAGGTACCACATTCAGCCCCTTGCACGTTGGTATTTGGTGGTAAGTGACGTGACATTCAATAGAATTATGGAGGACTCTTCTATCAATGGCAATGGCTCTCATATGCAAGGACATGACTGCCTCCAGGCAAAAGGCAGTAACTAGCTTGGAAACCCAAGACTAGCAGAACACTCAGTGGTTGTTAGAAATGCAAATGATAAAGCAGAAGAATTTGCAACAATATTCAGACAGAAGCATTGAGTGGATGATCATTTCAACATCTTCCTGAGGTATCCATTATCACAGAAACCAGTTGTCAGCCAAATCAACACAAGTCACTTTATGTGCTATCAAGAAAAGACTGAAGACAAAGAATACTGAAAAGGCTACAGGTCCTGACATTATTCCAAACGTAGTACTGCAGGCTTGTGTTCTGATCTACACTTCAATATCAACTATTAACCCATTAGTTCAAACACCATAGATCAACAATGTCATCGTGCAGAATTTGCTTGGCAATTATCTACTCAGTAACACTGAGTTGGCTTCTGCCAAGGCCACTCATCGCCTGACCTCATTACAGCCTTGGTCCAAACATGGACAAAAGAGCAGAACTCCAGATGGGAGGTGAGAGTGACTGTTGTTGACATCAAGGCTATTTTGACAACTGTCACATTAAGGAGTTCTAGGAGAACGAGAATGAGTGAGAATCAGATGTAAAACTCTGTTGGTTGTAAATGGAAGATGTTTGTGATTATCAGAGGTCAGTCAAATCAGTTCCAGGACATCACTGTAGGAGTTCCTCCAGGTAGTGTCCTATCCCCAGAAATCATTAGCTGTTTCATCAATGATTTTTCTTCTGTTATAATGTTGGAACTAGGAATGTTTGTTGATGGTTCTCTCATGTTAAGTGCCATTCTTGATTCCTCAGATACCAAAACAGTCCATGTCCAAATGCACTAAGACCTGGATGACATCCAGGCTATGCTGACAGGTAGCAAGTAACACTCACATTCTCCAAGTGCCAGGCAATGATGATCTCCAAAGAGAGAATCTGACCATCACCCCTCCACCACCTTATTTTTTTACTTTCAATGACATTACTATCACTGCATTCACCACTATTTAAATCCTGGTGGTTACCAATGACCAGAAACTAAACTGGACAAGGCATATAAATGCAGTGGGTAAAAACATAGGTCAGAGGCTATAAATCCTGCAGCATGTAACTCAACTCCTGATTCCCCAAAGTTTGTCCACCATCTACAAGGCGCAAGTCAGGAGTGTGATAGAATACTCCCCAGTTACCTGGTTGAGTGCAGCTCCAACAACACTCAAGAAACTTGGCACTCTCCAGGACAAAAGCAGGCAACTTGGCTGGTGCCACATCAATTCCCTGCGCAACTGACACACAGCAGTAGCAGTGAGTACCGTCTGCCAGATTCAGTGCAGAAAATCACCAACACTTCTAGAACAGCACGTTCCAAACTGACAATTCCATCCAGAAGAACAAGGGCAGCAGATACAGGGGAAGTTCCACTCCAAGCCACTCACCATCCTGACTTGGGAATATATCAGCTTTCCTTCACTGTCACTGAGCCAAAATCCTACAACTCTCAAGCATTGTGAGTATACTAATAACAAATGGACTGCAGCAATTCAAGAAGACAGCTTACCACCACATTCTCAAGGGCAATCAGTGATGGGCAGTAAATGCTAGTCCAGCCACTGAACCTCACATTCCCTGAATCAATTTTTAAAAAATGTTTGCTTTGGTCTCTGCTCCATTACTGTAAATATGGCCGTACAGCATCAATGGCAAGGTTAGGAGGAACCAAGGCACCTGGGCCTCATTTCAGGTGTCCTTTCATCTCAAAAGTGGTGCCACGAGGGACCTAGAGAGGAGTGACAACCACACACTCTAGCCACTTCATCTCAGGACACTCTAGAGTTCACCTTCCCCTCCAACTCTCCTCTTTTATAAAACCATGAGGGGCATAGATGGGGTAAATAGACAATATCTTTTCCATGGAGTGGGAGAGTCCAGAACTAGAGGGCATAGATTTAAGGTGAGAAGGGAGAGATTTAAAAGGGACCTAAGGGGGACCCTTTTTCATGTAGAGCATGTATGGAGTGAACTGCCAGAGGATGTAGTGGAGGCTAGTACAATTACAACATTTAAAAGGCATCTGGATGGGTATTTGAATAGGAATGGTTTAGAGGGTTATGGGCCAAATGCTGGCAGATGGGACTAGATTTATTTAGGTTATCTGGTCAGCATAGATGAGTTGGACTGAAGGATCTGGGGCGGCACGGTGGCTAGCACTGCAGCCTCACAGCGGCAGGGACCCGGGTTCGATTCCACCCTTGGGCGACTGTCTGTGTGGAGTTTGCACATTCTCCCAGCGTCCGTGTGGGTTTCCTCCGGGTGCTCCGGTTTCCTCCCACAATCCAAAGATGTGCAGGCTAGGTGGATTGGCCATGCTAATTTGTCCGTAGTGTTCAGGGATATGTAGATTAAGTGAGTTATAGGGGGATGGGTCTGGGTGAGATACTCCGCGGGTTGGTGTGGACTTGTTGGGCCGAAGGGCCTGTTTCCACACTGTAGGGATTCTATGGTGATCTGTTTCCATGCTGTACATCTCTATGACTCTATGCTAGTGACCCCCTTGTCTGCAGCTGCTGAGGACAAGGAGGATGCACCTGAATTTGTGGAGGAGACTCTCAGCAGGCAGTGAACTCTTTATCCTAAGCATCTACAGTATGTCCACAAAATCATCGTGGTCACCAAAGTGTAGCAGTCAGCAGGCTGAGTCATAAAGTCATACAGCATGGAAACAGGCCCTTTGGCCCATGCTAACCATGGTGCCCCCTGAGCTCGTTCTAACTGCCTGCATTTGGTCCATATCCGTCTAGATCTTTCCCATCCGTGTAACTATCCAAATGTTGTTTACATGTTGCTGTTGTACCTGCTTCAACCACTTTCTCTGGCAGACCATTTCATGTACACACCACTCTCTGCATGAAGAAGTTGCACCTCAGATCCTTCTTAAATCTTCTCCTGTCACCTTAAATCTATGTTCTCTAGTTTTCAATTCCCCATCCTTGGGCTAAAGACTATATGCATTCATCCTATCTATGCCCCTCAATAAGGTCACCCCTCAACCTCCTACGTTCCAAGGAATAAAGTCATATCCTGGCCAACCTCTCCCTATAACTCAGGCCTACTAATCATGGCAACAACCCCATAAATCTTCTTAGCATATTTTAAAGTTTAACTATATCTTTCCTATAACAGGGTGACCAAATCTGTACACAATACTCCAATTGTGGCCTCACCAATCGCTTATCCGGCTGTAACATAACGCCACAACTCCTATACTCAATGCCTCGACCAATGAAGGCCAGGATGCCAAATGCCTTCTTCCCTACCCTGTCTACCTGTGACACCACTTTCAACGAACTGTGTACTTGTATTCCTAGGTCCCTCTGTTCCACAACACTCCTCAGGGCCTTACCTTTTACTGTACAAGTCCTACTTTAGTTTGACTTTTCAAAGTGCAACACCTCACACTTATCTGCACTGAATTGCATTTGCTAATCCTCAGCCCACTTCCCAATCTGGTCAAGATCCCTCTGTAATTTTTGATAACCTTCTTCGCTATCAACTATACCTCCTAATTTTGCAGGAGCTTCCTCCACCTCAGCTGTGGATGTTGGGGCAGCATTTAGATATAACTTGAGACAGAGGAAAATGAAGACCTTCTGAAGGTAAATCTTTGGTATCAGTGATTAAACAAGGTCTATAGTTTGCCTTTACAGAAACCTATCATGATTTGCATCTTTCAAACATTTGCTGTGATCTCATTTCCTTGCAAGGTACTGACATGGTTGTCTAAGTTAATGCAGTGCAGCATCTTCTGATAATTTAAGGAGATGCCACTCTCCCATCAGGTTACCTCTGATTGTCTCATGTTAACAATGTATCCTCCTGCAGTTATTACCCTCACCCAACAAACCACAGACCTAGAATTTGGGAATTGTGGTCAAGGCTTCTGAAATTGTGATCAGGAAACTGAGTTTGTCTGATGAGATCAAAGAGAAGATATGGGCTTGGGATAGCCATAATGAGGACCCCACACAAAAGGGGCTTTTGTCTAACCTTCAACCTCTAGTGCACAGGTAATTGGTGGAAGTAATTTAATAATTTGACGAAGATCTACAAGGTGCAGGAGGAAAGATCTTCCCTGACTGGGGTTTATACAGCTATGCTAAACATTCTGTAATATGTAGGAGGCAATGTTGAACTGAGATGTGAATTGTTGCAATCTTTAGGAGGGAAGTATTTATATTTGTACAACCCCTACTATTGGAGGCACTATCATGGAGCATGCTCAGTCAATGTAAAGGTACATAGTGAAGGAACCTCATATTCTACCAGACTATATGGGTAGTGAGGCAAGAAGGCAACCACTGACATCAGGTGGGATGTGAGAGAACTGGGGAGCATTCCCCAGGGTGATTCATCCTTATTTTGCTTCCTCTTGGTTCAAAGCAAGGTCCATATTCCTGCAAACTCCATGTACCCCATTTGCAGGTGTAGGCATTGTGTTGAAGCTGCAGTTACGGACAGTTGAGTCGAAGGATAGGTTTCTGGATGCAATTTCATGTGTCAAAGTGATCCTATTACCAGCAACATTAAAATTAAAACTGGAGGCTTTATTGAAAACAATAGTGTAAAAGGAAATCCTTTTCTGTCAATGAGGTATATTGCATACAGCAAGCATCGTGTCCCAGCCATTTGGTATGCAAAACACAAGTATAAAGACCATATCATTTTACTTTTTGATTTTTATTCCTTTTTTTTCATTCATACTTTTGATTAATGATGAAAAGGACTGTTTAAGACCAGGGACTGTCAAAGGAATTGCTGCACTTTTAAAAATAAATAACTGTGTCAGAAGCAAACAACAGCATCCACAGTTTTTTCAGTTTTTATTTTGTGTCAGAAGCATGTCTTTTTATATTGTGTTTCTGTAAGTGATGAAATGCAAAAGAGCTTTTTTTAAAAATGTGCAATTTTATTCATTCACAGGATAAGGGATTCATAGTTAGGCCAGTATTTATTGCCCATCCCCAAGTGCCCAGAGAGCAGTTAAGAGACAACCACATTCCTCTGGGTCTGGAGTAACATGTAGGCAGACCAGGTGAGGATGGCAGATTTCCTTCCCTAAAGGACATTAGTGAACCAGATGGGTTCTTTACAACAATAGTTTTATGGCTATCAGTGGATTCTTAATTCTAAATTTCTTTCATTGAATTCAAATTCCACCATCTGTTGTGGGGGGATTTGAACCAAGTCCCTAGAATATTAGCTGAATTACTAGTCTAGTGATGATACCACTAGGCCATTGCCTTCCCAGAGAGTAAAAGGCATGAAAGGATAGTTACAGGTTTGAAAACAAGAAACTTGACACCCACTACAGGCATTGTATAAAAAAGGAATTGTTTGAATAAGCAGCATTGCAGAGTTGCAGACAATTTGAAGCAGAGGAGCTCTACTGATGCAACTTTCATCAGGAACAAGAATTTAGTGAACAGTTATCAATGAAAGAGATCTTTTTGCCTGCCAACAACTATGTGATTGGTTCTCAGGTAAGTGAACAGCTGGGAGCTGAGAATAAGTGACAGAGAGAGAGAGGTGTTCAGTTCTTTCCCAGCTAAGAAGCAGTTTTGACTGTAGATAACAGAAAGACTCACTATAAATCTGAAGAAAACCAGTTCATATTCTTTTCAACATTTGTTGTCTGCTGTGACTTATAACTGATAAGTCAGAAACTTTTAGAAGTTACCAGCCAGCTTGCGTCACTTCCCAAATACTGGAACAAACACGGAAAGATGTCTGAAGTAATGTGCTGGCCAGCAGAAAAGATATAAAGAAAATCTCAAAAACAGAATGTGGAAACAAAGGCTACTGAAATGTCTTTCGAGTCTTTTTTCCCTCAATCCATCACCTATTTACACTGTCTGTGAATGTAAGGGGAAATTTATAAGGAGATTAGTAATTAGTAATATTACATGCTGACAGTTTATAACTGTTCAATACTAAAACCTGGTCTGTGCTTTTTATCAATATAGATCTGAAAGTTAAGTAAATTGTATAAGTTACAACTCCAAGAACAGCAGGGTTTGATTTTCAGTGCACTCTCTTTTTGAGTCATAACAACTGCAGCTCATTGCATGTGGTGTTTATACTACTGCTTTATTCAAGATGGCATAACACCACGGTGTGTGTGTGTGTGTGTGTGTGTGTGTGTGTGTGTGTGTGTGTGATTTAGTGCAATTTAGCCAGCAACAACTATTTAATTGGATTATACAATTGTGATCATTTATGGATGCAAAGGTCATCAACCTGACAATATTTCTTTGAATGCTCCTACACAGGTGAACACTTTGCAAGCATGAATGATTCACTAAGAGACCTTCAGAGAGACTAAGTGCAGGTGGTGATACCTGAAGACTGAATAAAACCAATTTTTTCTCCTACCAGCTGCTATAAAGGTGTTGAATATATCGAATGATTAAGAGATTTTGCAGTAATTGTAACAATCACCTTTGTCTTCTGCAAAGAAGTAAAAGAACCTGGAAAAAGGATGTTGAAGAACAGAAAGTCTTGACAAACTGAAAGGATCATCTCAGCAAACCCTTTTGATTGGAGGTATTGAAGTGTGTTTCCCAGATTTTTTCCTTCCCCTATAAAAATAATAATAATGAACTAGTCCATGCCCAAATACAACAAGATCTGGATGATATCCAGGCTTGGGTTAACATGTGACATTCGAGCCACACAAATGCCAGGCAATGACCATCTCCAACAAGAGAGAATCAAACCATTATTCCTTGATACTTAATGGCAATACCATCAGTGAATCTCCCACTATCAACATTCTTGGGTTACCTTTGACCAGAAACTGAACTCGCCTAGCCATATAAATACAGTAACTATAACAGCAGGTAAAAAGCTCGGAATTCTACAGTGAGCAATTCACCTTCTGACACCTCAAAGCCTGTCCACAATATACAAGGCACCAGTCATGAAATGGAATACTCTCAACTTGACTAAATGAGTGGAGCTCCAACAACATTCAAGAAGATTCACACCATTCAGGACAAATCAGTCTGCTTGATTGGCAACATATCCACAATCATCCACGCCCTTCACCACCGATACCAAGTAGCAGCAGTGTATACCATCTATAAGATGCACTGTAGAAATTCACAAAAGAGTCTTAGACAGCACCTTCCAATCCCACAAACCACAACCATCTAGAAGGACAAAGACAGCAGATAAATGGGAAAACCACTGCCTGCAGGTTTCCTTCCAAGCCACTCACCATGCTGACTTGGAAATATATTTCAATTCTTTCAGTGTCATTGGGTTAAAATTCTGGAATTCCCTCCCTGATGGTATTTAAAAACTATCTACAACACATGGACTGCATCAGTTCAAGAAGGCAGTCACCAGTACCTTCTCAGGGGCAACTAGGGATGGGCTGTAAATTCCTGTCCATCCACTGACACCCACATCCCATTAGTGAGTCAAAACAAAAGCAAAGCAGCAAGTATTTACTCCAGAATCTGGAAAGAAATTAAAATTGTCAGATACATGCGTCCTCTATGTGGCCAGGTATCTGAAGCATTGAATTTCTTGATTGGCATGGCTAATTTAATTTCATGAAGTTTCACTGTTAATGATATTAATACCTGCAGATAAGGTTCTCAACAACTGCTGCCTGGAAGGTTGACCTGGCTTTTGATTTCAGGGAACTTTAATTGTTAAAGTTCATCCAGACGGCAAGAATCTTATTTTATTCCTCTCACCCAATTCCATTCACCCTTCCACATTCTCACCTCCTCTGTGATAAGAAAATCCTTCCCTTCCAATTTACACTCAGATTGCTGATCCCATTTGAAGTGGAAACTTTCTCAAATGCTAATGGCATCCTATTTGTCCTGCTGTGAATGTTACTGTACATTAAAAGTAGAAAATGCTTTGACACTTAGTATCTGCAATCCTACCCACTGCCAGAGCAAAAACAGTCTGAAAAGAATTAAGAAAAAACAATGTACATGCTTTTAAAAAGCCACAAAAGAATGTGTTCAAGGCTAATCTCCAAAAAGTGGTAATTTGAGCTCCTAGATTAGATTACAGCCTAGTCATAACTCTCAGGTATGTACTATTCTATATATAGTTACTGCCACAATTCTTTTCATTGTAACTGTTGCAAAAGACAGTTAAAAGATTAAACCTTAAATGACCCCATATTCTGAATATGTTTTAAAGCATTCACCTTAGCTATAACTATTTGAATAAACTTTATATTCCTCTGGGCTAAATTTTCTTCCCTCTTATCTCCAGAAATCATTGACTTGTTGCTGTGGTATAATTCCACAGCATCAGTTGCACTCTGATTCACTTATGATGTCTTCATTCATGTATTAGACTTAAAATCATAGAAAGTTATGGTGAAACATAGGCTATTTGGCCCATTAAAACCGTGCTACTTATACATTCAGTCTAAATCAAGGCTCCTGCTGAATCTCCACAATCTTTAACATGTATCTTTTTCAAGCAACAATCTATTTGCTTTAAATGTAAATTAGTATGAAGTCCACATGAATAATGAACAATAGATTGTGACAGATTAAAAAATGTACAATATATTTCCTTTCCTTGCCTTTTACATGTTCATTTTAAATTTGCTACTGTTTGCTGAACAAAGGAAACAATCTATGATTTTCATCCTGTTATCATTCATCATAATCTTGAATATTTTGATCATGTTGCCACAACTTTTGGAGGTCAAGTGAAGTAAATTCTTTCACATCTTTCCTCAGAGCAGTAACTCTTCAACTCTGGTAATATCCTTGTTATTCTACATCATACCTTTTTGGTTGCTTTTATATTCCTCTTAGTGGAATGGGTAAAAACAATAGGCCAGATTTTTAATGTCAGCATACACACACTACACCCTCGGTAAAACAAACATAAAGGGGGCGATATTTTAAAAGTGACAGTTTAGTCATGTGGCAGCTAAACAGGAGGCTGAGGTATTGCAGTGATATCATTGAACTAGTAATCCATAACCCCAAACTAATGTTCTGCGGATATGGGCATCACAACAAAGGATGAAATTTGATCTCAACTTAAACAAAATACTGGAATTTAAAAGCTGGCCTAATGTCAGCCAACTAACTACTTGTGGGTTGTTGTAAACCTCATTCACCAATGTAATTTAGTGAAGGAAATCTGCCATCCTTACCCAGTCTGGACAACATGTGACTCAAGACATGGGTAATTCAGGCTGAGCAATGTTTACATCAAATGAACAAATAAAAGAATACTCAGGTGAAAAGGATAATTCATGGATTATCCCAAATGGTGTTGGGACTCTTGTGGTACAGTGGTAGTGTCCCTACTTCGAGGCCACAGACCTTGGTTCGCATCCCATCCAAAGGTATGTCATTACATGTTTGAGTAGGTTTACTGAAATATCTCTCAGTGGTGTTATGTAGCCAAACTCTATTTACGCACACAAGCTGTTGGCATATCTAGGGATGTCTTTCTAGAACTAATGATTAAATGATTTCCCTTTGCTGGAGACAGTATGGCACATTCTGTATTCCTCTTCAAGATCCTTCTAGGAGTGCTAAAGAATAGTGCTAGTGAGTTTTCAGCTCATAACCTTTGCTGAAAAGAGCTGCGAAGAAAGCGAGAGGGAGCAAAGGGCTCTGGAAATTCTTACATTTTCTTTGACTAGTTCAAAATTCCTTGGCATTATTTCTTGTGGACCAGATTGTGGCCAGATGGATCTATTTGCTCAAGGATAGATTTCCTGTTTGTGTCCCGCACATTTTTGGTCAGGTCCACCAACATCAAGCTGGTGTTCTTCTCTGACCACTGCCTTCTACTGGCTGACTGTCACCTACAGGGTAGCCAGTGGGCCAATAAGGAAATGTGGAAGCGGAATGTGAAACTGCTGACCCCAGAAAACACTGAGGAGCCCAAAAGGGATTACACAGGTTGGAGAACTGTGAAGCCCTTCTTTGAGTCTCCAGGATACTGCTAAGAAACAGTCAAGGAAAACATCAAGACATTCTTTATCCTCAAAGATGTTCAAAAGGCCAGAGAGAGATGGGAAAAACTGTCCAAACTCCAGAAAAGCATGCAGAACCTAAGACAGTGGGTGTCGATGTCATGGAGGATATCCAGGAGGTGAAGGGGTAGCAATCCTCGCTCTTTGCCTTGAAGGCCTCCAAGATAATCTTCCAGTCCAGGTTCTACACGTGGAGCAGGATGAGGTGTGTTCGCATTTCTTCTTCCAGTAGGTACACAAGGGGAGCTCTGTGCTCAGCAGCCTGAAGGAAGAAGATGGCGCAATTACATCATCTCAGACTGATATCCTGAGCATCAGCAAATCCTTTTATGCCAGACTGTATGACACAAAGCCTACAGACAACGCTGCCTCCCACTCGTTCCTGTCCTCTATCAAGGAGGTCTTAGAAGACAGCACACGGGAGAGGCTGAACCAGCTGCTATCTCTGGATGAGCTGACCAAAGCCTTTGAGTCTTTACAAAAAGAATAAAACTCCCAGAAGCAACAATTTACTGGCTGAGTTGTATCCTGCTTTATGGGACTTAATTAGTCAGTTCCTGCTGGAGGTGTACAACAGTATGCTTCTGTCAGGTAGCATGTGCAAATCCATGAGGAAAAGTAGCATCACCCTCATTTATATGCAGAAGGGGATGAGGGAGGAAATTAGAAATTGATGACCAACTTCACAGCTGAACGCAGACTACAAAATCCTCTCTCAGGTCATCGCCAAAAGGTAAGGTCTGCTCTGGGATCGGTGATTCACCCCAACCAAACTTGCGACATACCAGCCTTGCGTCTTCAGAGATATGACTGCCTACATGCAGGACAGAGTGGTGGATGCCTCCTCATCACCTGGACTGGGAGAAGGCCTTTGAAAGGATATCCCCTTTCTAAATCCCAATGTTTCTAAACATTGGGAGCAATACATCACATTTTTTAACTATGGTCCAAACATTGAGGCAAAATTATCTGTCGGCAGTAGCGAGTTGCATTTTAAGGGAGATTATTGCTTGTTGATGACTTTATTAACTACTGATAATACCTCATTAAATATGCATTTTTCCACTGCAAGTAAAGTAGCTGTCAACAATTGTGATGTGTTCTCCAAAATGGGCTTTGAGAAGGGAATCCATAATTGGATCTAACTGCTCTGCACAAACATCAGCAGTGCAGACTCAATCAATGGGTGGGAATCAGAAAGCTTCTCAATCAGGTCCTGAGTCAGGCAGGTCTGCCACTCTCTCTTGCCTTGTTTGTATGCTGTATAGTCTTTTGCAGAGTCCAGAGTCCATCAGGAAGGATGCAAGCCTGAGAGGGGTGACTATTCCAGGTAGTGGAGGCTTGCAGGTCAAAGCTTCCCTGTACATGGATGCCGTCACCGTTTTCTGCTCAGATCCGCTGTCAGTGTGAAGACTTATGAGCATCTACAACCAGTTCAAACTAGAAAGATGCAATGGTTTTTGCTGAGGTTCATCTGAGCAGCTCCGTGACTCTGCACTATATGCCCTGCTCCCTGGGATGCACACCGAGACAAACATCAACCTCACCTGGAGAACCACTACCTCATGTTTGTTTATGTTTGTTTCTCCATAAGCTACTGTACAGAACAGAACTGCTTTAGTGACTATGTGTGTACATAAAGACATTTTTATGAATAAACTATATTTTTGAACTAAAAAAACTTTGTGTAGATCAGACATCTCCATCTGAAATTCTACTCTTCCAGGTGTAACATTGAGTGGAATCTTATAGCAGAAGAACAATGTTGGCAATGTTGAGAAATCTTGAAGAATTGGGTAAGACATCCAACAACGCCTTTCTAAACATTGAAAGCAATACGTCACATTTTTTAACTACGGTCCAAACACGGAGGCAAAATTATCTGTCGGCAGTAGCGAGTTGCATATTAAGGGAGATCATTGCTTGTTGATGACTTTATTAACTACTGATCATACCTCATTACTTGCAGTGGAAAAATGCATATTAAAGTAGCTGTCAACAATTCTCAAAATGGACATCAGAATAGGTACTTGGTGGCTCCAGCTCAAAGGACCTCCATGTTGGATACCAGAAACAAGCCTATCAGTGGGACGCTGTATGGGGACCAGCCACATGCACTCCATATTTATTGATATTGGCATTGATATGTGACAACCTCTAAGAACCCTCATGGTGCATCTGCTATCCACTTACAGCACATTTCTGCAGTTCCACATTGCACCTCAGGATGAAGTGGCAACTGTCACTGTAATGCTGCAGCAAGAGCACTTTGCACTCAGTGACATGCATTCAACTTATGGCCTGGATCAGGCTGTGTCTCTGAATGTTTGCTTGCTCTCTTAGTGCTTACTCACTCTGAACCTACCAGGATGCTCACAGCATCCCTGCCTTTTCACACCTTGTCTTTCAGTCAGAGATACCAAGCTTACAGAACAGCGACTTTCACTGTAGACACAAAGCCAGGAAGCTTGTCATTGTGGTCAGCAGTCCTCAGTCAAGTTAAGGGAGATGGCCTTCAGTCAGGGGTTTCCAATACAGAGAGTCAAAGGTAGCCTCTGATACCAGTTAGTCCAGGGGCTTGGGCACAGTCAGTCAGCTGCTTAGGGCAGTCAGAGTCAGGATCCTCTCCTCATGAGGGTGAGAAGCAAATGATGTCCATCACCCTTCTTGACATACATAAACACGGGTCCAATGGGCCAGATTTTCCCAGGAGTGGCAATGAATCGCAGAATCCACCCCAGCCCTTCTTTACAGGAAGAAAGGTGCTCTGCGTTTCTGAGAGGGGATTCTGATTAAGGCTGCAAAATCTCCCTTTAGAAATACAGAGCTCTACTTCCGTTCTGACGGTTCCTTCACATTTCAGAACTGTCAGGGAAGGTAAACCATGCCTCTTTTTCACAGCAGTCTGATGGCTTAAAGTTTACAAAATGCAGAACACAGGAGACCAGCCAAAAGTGCGTTAGAGCAGTCAAGCCAACAAGTAAAAAGGCATTGAAGGGGATTTCACCAGAAGCTGAGGCAAAGACACAGTAGAACTATTAGAGTGGTGGTCATCAGCAGGTGGTGGTGATGATGGGTGATCAGAAGCTCAGCTTGTGAAATATAACAGCAAGATGTGAACAGGCTTAGTTGGCCTCAGAGGCTGCCAGGCAGGCAATGGAGTCAGTGGCTAGAGGATGGACTTTGTAGTAGGGAACAAAAACGATGGCTTCACAATATTTAAATCAAGGTAATTTCCACGCATCCCAATAACGGACGTCAAACAAGCTGGTAGAGAGGGATGTCATCAGCATACATATGGAAACTGACGCCAAGTTTTGGATGATGTTGTTGGGGTTGCATAAATATGAAAAAATAGGAGGGGTCAAGCATAGATCCGAGGGGCACCTGAGAGGTACTGGCGCAGGAGCAGTATGGAAAACCATTGCAGGTAATTCCCTGGTTATTAATTAGATATGATGACTTGGTGAGTATATTTTCACCCAGTTGCACAATGGAGGAAGGACCATTTAAATTTTTCTTTTCATAGCTTTCCTATTTTTGTTAAAGATGCCTTTGTTTTCTTACAACCAATCATGATCACTTTTTATCCAAAGCTTTTCCTTGATAGTGCTTACCTTTCTCTTTCTTTTCAAAATGCGGGGGGAACTGCTGAGGCTTTACATAACATAAGAACATAAGAACTAGGAGCAGGAGTAGGCCATCCGGCCTCTTGAGCCTGCCCCGCCATTCAATAAGATCATGGCTGATCTTTGAGACTCAGCTCCACTTACCCACCCGCACACCATAACCCTTAATTCCTTTACTGTTCAAAAATTTATCTAGCTTTGCCTTAAACACATTCAGCGAGGTAGCTTCAACCGCTTCACTGGGCAGGGAATTCCACAGATTCACAACCCTTTGGGTGAAGAAGTTCCTCCTGACCTCAGTCCTACATCTGCTTCCCTTTATTTTGAGGCTATGCCCCCTAGTCCTAGTTTCACCTGCTAGCGGAAACAACCTCCCTGCCTCCACCTTATCTATTCCCTTCATAATCTTATATGTTTCTATAAGATCTCCCCTCATTCTTCTGAATTCCAATGAGTATAATCACAGCCTACTCAGTCTCTCCCTCATAATCCAACCCTCTCAACTCTGGAATCAACCGAGTGAATCTCCTCTGCACCCCCTCTAGTGCTAGTATATCCCTTTGCAAGTAAAGACACCAAAACTGCACACAGTACTCCAGGTTTGGCCTCACCAGGACCTTATACAGCTGCAGCATAGTCTCCCTGTTTTTAAACTCCATCCCTCTAGCAATGACAGACAAAATTCCATTTGCCTTTTTAAATTACCTGCTGCACCTGCAATCCTACTTTGCTTATAGTGACATAAGGAATAATGCTACCGTCAAGATACGGTGTCATTTGAAGAGCAACTTAGAGGCAATGACTTTCCTACTTGATTACTTGATGATTTGATGTAGGCTAGCAAATTACTCCGCTGTTCTCTGAACATACATGGTACCAGTGTATCATGGCAGATAGAGTCCATTAGCGGGAATGCTGATCAAGAAGACTGCTCTGTTCTGGATGTTCTCCAGTTTCTTGAATGCTTTCATAATTCCATTTGTCCAACTGAATGGTGAATGTTTTATTGTGTCTCTGATTTGCACCTTAGGAATGGTAGAGAGACAACAGAGAGATCTGGAGCAAAGTCACTCATCACAGAGTGCTCAGGGTTCCTCATGCTACTGTAGCCACTCTAATAATTGGCTCTCAGGACTTGGAAGAATGAGCTGTGGGCTATATTCATGAATGGTAGCACCGCTGACGAACAGAAAATGGGTTTTAGTCTAATATAATTACAAAGACGTGATTCGCTTTTTGTTGCATCAGAAAAACACTAGTTGAGAGATTACTTCTGAATAAACTATGTGAACATTCCTTTGCTCACTCTAGTTATGCTATTCAAAACTACCTTTGGATAATTAAAATCTTTTCCATGGTCTCTCCATTGTTAATATGGCTATGTACTCTATCTGCCTCAATTTATTTTTCAATGTATTTACAACTCTAATGGATAAGAAAATCAGAAAAAGTATAAAACAGATCAACACACGTTATCATTTATAGTCTGCTAGTGCAAAAGATCAATTTCATCCATTATGATTGAAATAGACTGAGACACTAATCATTTTCCTCTGAGAAAAATAGCTGATAAAATGTGTAAAAGCAACCAAATTCAGAAAGATTTTCAGTTATATACCATGTTTCATGACTTTATTCATCCCACAACATTTTACAGACAATGAAGTAAATGCAATCACTGTACAGAAAAAGTTATATAACATGTTTAATCAGTACAGGGCTCTACTTCAAAAGGAGCTATTTACTTCACTAAACAAATCAACATTTATCAAAAACAAAAGATTTTAAACTTATCTTCTGGATTTTCTTCGGTTAATTTTAAGAACAACCAAGTACATATTACTGGAAGCTTAAGAAGAATGTTCCATAATTCTGCTGAATAAATGCTGCCAATGCATTTTGGCAAGTTATGTAAAAAACGACTTACTCAGCTGAAAGTAGATCTTTGCAGTCTAACAGAGTAACACAACTTTGAACAAAAATCTGAGATCCTAAGCCTAAGCTTGTTCTTTTGAATAACTAGAAGAAATGAACATATATTCACATAGAGCCTCATATGAACTCAAGATATCACAAACTGTCACAGCAACCAAGTTGCCTTTGTACTGGGGTCAATGTAGCAATGTATGGAACTGTTATAATATGGAGAGTGATGTATTCAAGAAAAATACAAATAATTATTACAAACAACTCTGTGTAACTTTAAACATGTCTTTTGCAGTATCCACCATTTCATGTTTTTGTTGTGTTAAAACCTTATTTTAGACAAAATAAATTTGAATTACTGAGAAAAAGGCAATCTTTTTGGACAATGTTTTGAATAAATTGAACAGAATTGTTGATGTATGTTTTTCAATTCTAAAAAAATGGCATTATACCATTATAAATCTTGACATATATGTTGTTAAAAGACTATGTCACAGCAATTAAGTTTGGTGAACAGAAAGTGTAAACCTTTCAATAATAATAGTGTATGAGTATGCCCTCTGTAGTGTTGCATGAATTAAATCGGAGAAGATGTGAGGAAGTATTTGTGACACTTCGAGATAGTGTGTGCTGTATGCAAGACTTTTACTTAGAGGAAGAGGTAGAGAGAGAAAGAAAGAATTAGAATGAGATGGAAACCCAGAAAAGAATTCTCAACAACAATGGACAGAGATGACAGAACAAATTGTTTCAATACCCTGGATGAAGACCAGGAACTAATGATCTCAACAGGGCTATCAAAGTACAACTTCGCTTTATACCTCTTTCATTTGAAGCACAATCAATCCTTACTTCCTCTAATTCCCATGCCTCTTCCCAATCACTATATATCATACACGCAACATCTTCTGCCGTCTCAATTACACCTCTCATTGCCCACACTTCATCTTTCATTCACCAAACATGTTATGCTAAGTTACCACAGATATGTTCAAAATCTCTCAATAGAGTATGGCCACATCTAAACTCTATTCTGCTCTGGAGGGAAAATGAGCACACAAGAGATATCAAGTTCCAACTTGAGTAGCCACATAGTTGGCCCACAATAAGAGCATGAAAAATGGGAAAAGTGTGAGTAGAATTGACAACTAGTAGCCTAGGTGCTGGAATTATCATCAAGGGTCACTTGACATTTCTGTGTTGACATCATAATGCCTTCCAACATCAACTGGAAGTTGAACAGCCCTTTTTTATTTGAATGGGTAATTCTTGATTGCCAGTGACACTTTTTTCTACTTCCTTTTGGAAAAAAAATCCCAATGATTTTTCATTGAATTTTGCTCAAATAGTTTTTGGGAATATACTTCGTCACCAGGAGACTGCAAGACAGTGCAGATTTGGTTGCCATGATACAGAGACATAGGAATTCCAGCATCAAGAGACAGTCTGACTGTGCAAACGAAGAAATTTCTATATGCTACAAATATTATGTATTGATGCATTGTAAGTAAAGAGCTAGGAACTAATTAGCCAACTATCAATTTTATGTAGGCATTCCAATGGGCTACATTTCATGGCTGCATAGGAAAATGAGCAATGGTATTATGTGAGACCAATCTAAGTGGTCCTCTAGCCAGCCAGCATGGCAGTTGTATTAAAGGCAAACAGCTCTAGCCTTTCCAAATTAAAAGTGTTATTACTTTAAACATCTGGGAGGCAAAAGACAGCTAGAAGACACAACAAAACAATACATTGGAGTATACGGTGAAGGAACTTAAAGGGACAGAAATGTGCTAAAACTTGGAATACATGTTCAATTGTTTGTTTCTGCAGAGATAAAGCTCTTCAACTTGGGGCAAAATGGAAAGAGGATGGAACAATTGTGGAAATCCTATCATGAGCCCACTATCCATGCAGCATGAACTCCAAACCAGCTGTACATTTCCTACAGTTTTCAGATCATGAGGAATAATCTCCCAAGTCCTATTCACCTCAAGGTGATCTTCAGGATAATTCTGGATACTTTCTTATATTGGTCTCAGAAAATTGCATTAGCATGGGTAGAAAGTAAAACTCTTCAATGCCCAGGCCTCTACTTGCTCTTCCACAACTTTTGTTCAATGGACTAAGAAGGGGCAGGCAGTGTTGTTCTGGTTGCAAGATATTGGGAGAAAAAAATGGTCATAAAATGTCTTAGAGATATAAGTGCTCCACCATTACAATTGTATTGAAAGTGTGGCAGAAGCCTCAGTGAAATTACATCATGGATTGGGAACAGCTCCAAAAATAATTTCCAATTATTGCTGGGATGGAAATTCCCATTACCAATCTGTCATAACAATATAAGAATAGAAATATTATCATAAAGATATTAGTGAAAAATTGGCATCCCTAGATGTATGACTTGGGGCAGAAAGTATGCATTATATAATTTTTTCTTAATAATATGGATGGATATATTTTATTGTTTTAAGAACGATAATATTTGTCCTTGCATAACAAAGGCACAAAA
Source organism: Rhincodon typus (assembly GCF_021869965.1). NCBI lineage: Eukaryota > Metazoa > Chordata > Chondrichthyes > Orectolobiformes > Rhincodontidae > Rhincodon > Rhincodon typus. The sequence goes on along the minus strand of NC_063342.1, from coordinate 45,906,102 downwards.
ACTTAATTCAGGTTCAGTGCAATCATATAATTTATTCTGGAGACACAGGATCCAATTGTAATATTGTGGGTTAAATTTTCCCTCCCTGGTGCGACAGGAACAATGGCAAGAAAGTTTCAGAAATGCAGAGAAAAATAAATCGACATCTCAATGTGAAGAAAAATCTTTGTCGCTTTCTTCTTAAGCATTAAATGACTTCAGAATCTTGCCACTGACTGCCAACCAACTCACTTCCATGCATTTGCATCTCATTGATATCCACAACTCTCCTTATTTATACACTATTCTCCTCTGTTTCCAACAAGAAACCACGTTACAAATCCCTATGTTGTAATAACCTCATAAGTCAGCATCAGCAAACCAGCAGTCTCAACACATCACCCTGCCTGCTTTTCGACCAACTGACACACCACTTCAGCACTACAAGACTTTACTTTGGAGCTCAGGGACACCTGCGACTTGTAAGCTTCTGCCAAGTCAATTTGTGGGCAAGAACATACACAATCTCATTCATCTGCACGTGATACTTATGGCTCTTAGTTTGTTTCCTCTATGCACACACACACACACACACTGACTTCAGTACTGACTTAAAGGCTGCAGGCACCTATGTGGCTCATATTACTCTTTAATACAAATGGTCTTCAGTGCTGAATTACAGGTTCCTACAGTCTGCTGCTTGCATTGCTTTTTAGAATCGAAGGCAAGGCTTGTCATGGTGAGGAGCACTGAATTGTCAAAGAGATGGGCATGTTGCTGTGTAGCTTCATGTTCTGTCACACTTAGAATGTCTGCCAGCAGTTTACACGGCAAATACGCTTCAAATTAGAATTAGAATTAGCCTTTATTGTCACATATACTCAATGAGTACAGTGAAAAGTTTATACATCGCTGCTTACAGCGCCATCTTAGGTACAAAGGTACCTAAATACAGCTTCTTTAGTTACACATTTCAGAAAATAGAGAAATAAAATGTCTAGAGTTGCAGAAATAAAACTGTAGAACCATGGTCTTCTAACCCAGACCGCGCTCGCGCCTAGCCTCCACCGGGCCCCGGCTCCAGACAGTGCCTTCACCTTGATGATCATGAGGCTGGGAGATTGCTTCACACCGCTACGCTGGGCCGAGGGCACCTTGCTAGGCCGGGAAGCAGGAACGACAGTCTGCTGCACTGGACTAGAAGGCTGCTACGGGAGGTAGCTGCACCAGGTTGTGAGGTCGCCATGCCATGGCAGGGGGCCACTGCACAAGACCAAGAGTTTGCTAGTTGTCAGACGTTGCTACGGGAGGCCACTGTGCTAGGCAGGGACGTTGTCAGTCGTCAGAAGCCAGGAATCATCACTGGAGGCTGGGATTCATCGGAGGCTGGGAGAGAAGAAGAAATAAAACACTAAGTGGAGAAAAAGGAGAAGAAAAGAAGAGGAAGAATGGTCAGAGTGGATGAGCTCCACTCGGAGTGTCCTACTCTGCCGCCATCTTGGACCAGATATGGCCATGGTGATAGTTAAAGGGAAGGAGTCCCTACTGGGACCAAGAGGGGCCATAATCAGTCAGGGGACTGATCTGATTCTAATGGAAGGGTTTGCACATGGTCAGTCAGGCACTTGGATCAGAGTAGGAAGATCCGAAGTCCTTTCAGTTCAGGGATTGGTACTAATGCCTTCAGGTCAAGGACAATCACTGCAGTGATTATAGGTATGTCAGTTGATGTGCTCTGGAGATACCAATTTGGGGATTAGGCTGTAGTCAGTTGGGGCTATCCTGCCAAGTTAATCTAGTGGGTGCATCACTGTCAGTCTTAAAGGTTGGATTAATAACGGTTAGGGAGCTGATCTGGGGTACTCCTCAAAGTTCTGGGAAAGCAGGAATCTCAAGTCAAGGGGTGGGCTTCACTGTAAGGGGTTTCTAAGAGAATGGTGACAGTCATAACGAACAATTGGAGATAGTAGATTGAAACCTCATAGAAAACAGGAATGGGTGGGATGTTCTTGATGGGGCATAGTAATGGGTGGTTCAAACAGTCATGATAACAGAGGGAGAGGGTATAGGGTATTCAACAAATGGCATGGGAATTTGGCCATAGGCTCTAGGGACAAAGTAATGACATTAATAGTTATAAAAAGGAGGCTCAATAGAAATGGCAGGAAGTTGAGGGGTTGGGGGCGGTCACATGATCAGCCATACAAAAGCTTAAACTCCCACAAGATTGAAGATTGAAAGTAGGGTGGAGGGGCAGAGACCTGGTACTTCTAGAGTGTCCTCAGAAGAGTCTTCTCAGGGATCTGTATGTGGTTTCTGCTCCTGCGCAGGCCCTTCTGGTAACTTCCTGTCTCTTTGTGGAGTAGGGACACCTGAGGTGAGATCAAGGTCCCCTGTCCCCCCGTCACCTTTTCTTGTTTTGACTGCCAATGGCTAAAGTTGTGGTGTACATGTCACACCCACGACAGCCAATGAGCATTCTGCTGCTTCTGGCTCACCTTGGCAACCGCCAACCAGATCACAGAGACAATCACATGTATGCTGAAGTGTACATGGTAAAGATGGTGTTGGTGGACTCCGACAGCCTTTGATCCAATATCCAAAGTGTCTCCAACAACCTGCCTGCTGCTCCTGTGTCAGTTTGTATATTTTCACAAAGTTATTAATAACTGACAACATGGAGTCCTTTCCTATCTGGAGTTGAGCCAATGCATGTTCTCCAGCAATCCTCCGAGCGTCAGCACCCTGGGTGTTTCTTCCTCAGGCAGCTGCAGAGAAGTGGCAATTGTGCTCAGCAGAATGAGCTCCTAAGTCTCAGTTGGTAACATACTGTTGTCTGGAGCAGGGTATCTCTAAGACCCTGCAGACTCCTCAACCAGTATACACAATATTAATTTACCCAGGCATCTGAGCATGTATCAGGAAGGGACTACACAACATGAGTCTGCTGTCAGTGAACCAGGTTAACTTTATTTGAAGACAACACAGGTCAAGAGTTAAATTTTACACTTTTAACAGCTCTATTGCTAACAGTCTGATTCTTTAGAAACTTAAAATACTTCCTAGATACTTGTAACATTGCTGGTCTGACGAATCGTTCAATCTGTTCCTCTCTTCATGGGTTTACTCTCTGGTTGGAGGGAGAGCTGCTCCAGTCACTGCTGTATCCCGACGTGCCTCTTGGTAGCCTGGAGAGTGGGGGCACACTGAGCCCTGCCAGGCTGGGTTCTTATAGCCTCCTGGTTACCTTCTGGGACTTTGCAAGGACTTGACCAATCAGAGATATTGAATTAATTGGCTTTATCACCTTGAAATGCTACTAGTGGCTCTCGATGGCTTGCTTAACGGTGATCCCTTTGATGTGTCTGTTCTTGGGGCCTGGATGTCTGGTTTTATCCCAGAAATGACAAGTCTTGTGTCTTACGAAGGCATGTTTGCCCCATGCATCTAGATTAGTTTGTTTGTCAGGAAGGGTTGAATTGACCTTTCACACTTCCTGATGTGTTCTGGTGTCTCTCGGATTTCAAATATCTGAGCTTGAGACTTGTAGGGACTTGCCCCTAGGCAGAATTGTCTCTTGTAAGAGTCGGTCTTGGCTCAGGCATTCCCAGCATACATTGCTTTTTGGCCAATTTTGATGCCCTGTTTATTTCAGTTGCTGTGCCTGTATTTCTGGCCTCTCTTTTTAAGGATTTTTTATTTCACTTGAGCAGTTGCAGGCTGCTAGAATACTCCATCCAGGTGTCAGTATCTGAGCTGATGGAGGATGCAGGAGACAGCCATACCAGTGCTTCCTCTATGGGGTCTATGCCTTCTTCCTCAGTATTGCCTGGAAAGGCAGAGCCATGATGATGTTACCAAGAACTCCAGATGCTGTAGTCAGAGTCAACACAGTGTGGAGCTGGAGAAACACAGGAGGTCAGGTGGCATCAGAAGAGTAGGAAAGTCAACATTTCAGGTCAGGACCCTTCTTCTGACCCTTCTTCATGCAGAGAATGGTAGGAGCCTGGAATGCACTGCCAGAGGAGGTGGTGGAAGCAGGCACATTGACGACATTTAAAAGACATCTGGATGGTTACATGAATTGGGAAGGAATAGACCGATATGGACCAAATAAGGGCAGAAGGTTTGTATTTTAGCTTAGTCAGGGCATGATGATTAGCACAGGCTTGAAGGGCCAAAAGACCTGTTCCTGTGCCTTATTTCTCTTTTGTTCTTTGTTTTGTTCTTTTACTACTGTCATCTTGTGTAGGTATACCCACTCAGCTGTAAGGTAAAGATTTCCAGAATTTTGATCTAACAACAGTAAAGCTGGTGGAATGGTATCTGAGGCCAAGGGCGACCTTATCGCTGTTGTGGGAGGGAAGAGAAGGGGTGAGGGTGAAGTGCAGGAGACGGGTCAAACCAGCTGAGGGCCCTGTCAACTACGGTGTTGGGGAATCCTTGCTCGAGGAAGAAGGTGGACATTTCGGAGGCCTCCTTTCTGAAGTTGGCATCATCAGAACAGATGAGACAGAGACAAAGGAACTAGGAAAATAGAATAGAAACTTTAGAGGTAGTAGGATGTGAGGTCGAGGTAACTGTGGGTGTCGATTGGTTGGTAGTGGATATTGTTGGCCTGCCTATCCCTTGAAATGGAAACAGAAATGTCAAGGAAGGGAAGAGAGGACTCAGAGATGGGCCAGGTGAAGGTGAGAGTAGGGTGGAAATTGGAAGCAGAATTGATAGACTTTTCCAATTCTGGACGAGAGAGGGAAACAGCATCAATGATATCATTAATATACTGGAAAAAAAGTTAATTGGGGGCGGGAGGGGGAGGGGGTCCAGAATAGAATCGGAACAAGGAATGTTCCACGTAGCTTACAAAGACAAAGGCATAACTGGGGCCCATGCAGCTACCCATGGCCAACCCTTTGACCTGAAGAAAGTGAGATGAGTTAAAGGAGAAATTGTTCATAGGGAGGATGAGCTCAACCAGGTGGTACTGGTTGGGGATAGTTCAGGCCTTTTTTCCAGGAAGAAGCAGAGAGCTCTGAGGCCATCCTGATGGCGGATGGATGTGCAAAGGTTTTGCATGTCCATGGTAATGAGGAAGCGGCTGGAGCTGTAAATTCTGAAACCGATGTAAAAGCATCAGAGGAATCGTGGATTTAAGTAGGAAGGGACCGGTCAAAGGGAAAAAAAAAGAGTTCAGATAGTCGAGGGGGCCTCCTCACTCTCTTCCTTTACATAATAGTGATAGGGTCCCCCTTGTCCTCACCTACCATGCCACCAGCATCCACATCCAGAGAATCATGATCCACCATTTCTGCCACCTCCAACAGGATGCCACCACTAGACACTAATTCCCCTCCCAGCCTTCCAGAAGGATCATTCCCTCCAGGACACCCTGGTACACTCCTCCTTCATTCCCGATGCCTCCCCCCACAGCGCCATGGCACTTTCACCTACAACTGCAGAAACTGTAACACCTGTCCGTTTACTTCTTCCCTCCTCAGTATCCAAGGATCCAAACACACCTCCCAGATGAATCAGTGCTTTACCAGCAGCTGACTCAATCTAGCCTGCTGCATTCGCTGCTCACAACATGTTCTCCTCTACATTGGGGAAATAAAATGTAGACTAGGTGACCACTTCACAGAATACCTATGTTCTGTCCACAAGGAAGATGTGAGCTTCCCGTTGCCTGCCACTTCAACACACCACCTTGCTCTCTGGCTAACATCTCTGTCCCAGCCATGTTGCAGTACCCCAGTGAAACACAGCACAAGCTGGAAGAACAGCACATAATTTTCCGTTTGGGAACTCTACAGCCTTATTGAGTTCAGCAATTTTGGCGCTTGAGGCACCTTCTCCATGCTTTGCCCTACCCCTACACACCAGGCCTTGTTATCAGACGGTCTGCCATTACACACAACTCATTGTTAGCCACTAATAGACCCCATTAGCAGCTATTCATTATCCTCGACTGGGTGTTATCCACTCCTTTTTCTGTCCAACCGTTTTTGTCTCTCTTTGGGCTCTATTGCCATGTATTGTTTACTCCTTAACCCTCCTCCCATCCTATCTGCTGCATAATATTATAAAACAAACATTTTCCTAGCTACCATCAGTTCTGAAGAATAACTGGACCTGAAATGCTAACTCCGATTTCTGTCCACAGATGCTGCCAGACCTGTTGAGTTTTTCCAGCAACTTCTGTTTTTTTTTTGTTTATTGCACATCGCTAGTTGCCTTTGAGAAGTTTGAAGTGAGCTGCCTTCTTAACCAGCTGCAGTCTATGTGCTATAGGTTGACCCACAATGCCATTAAGGAGAGAATTCCAAGATTTTGACCCAGTAACATCAAGGAACAACAATATATTTCCTAGTCAGTATGGGGAGTAGCTTGCAGGGGATCTTGCAGACAGTGGTGGTCCCATCTATCTGATATCCTTTGTCCTTCTGGATGGAAGTCGTCATGGATTTGCTAAATGTTGTTCTGGGTGTATGGGAGGAAAAGTAGCTTTGTGCTCAATGATCCCTTGGGATCGTGGACTAAATTCATACTTCCAATGTTTGGTGTGTGTAGACATCAATCTTGAGGGCCTAAAATTGAATCAGAGATAGTAGGAACTGCAGATGCTGGAGAATCTGAGACAACAAGGTGCAGGGCTGGATGAACACAGCAGATGAAGGGTCCAGGCCCGAAATGTCAGCCTTTCTGCTCCTATGATGCTGCTTGGCCTGCTGTGTTCATCCAGCCCTGCACCTTGTAATCTCGCGGGCCTGATTGGCCAACAAAATTATATCTGTGAACTTAAGATCCTTAGTGAAGTGGTAGAGCTTAGAACATTGGCTCCCTTAATAAGCACTGTCCACGCCAGTGACCTTTGCTTGCGCTATCCTCCTATTATGGGAGAGACAGGGATGGTAGCTGAAATTATGGAGCCAAATAGTGCATTGATGTCAAAGTTAGTCATCTTCACCTTATCTTTTGAATTGAGCTCTTTAGTTCATGTTTGAACCAAGCCTGTGTAAGCCTTTGTTTGAAAACATTCATTCAGGCTTAAGGTTTGTTTTTACTTGCAAATTACAACAGAACAAATTGATGGCATTTCTGTGGTCCAAATATAACCTGCCAATTACCTACTTTTCTAATCAACCTGTTCAGAGATGTTATTACACACTTGATTTTACAAACTTCTATTAGATCACCCCTCAGCCTCTAACGCTCCAGGGAAAATAGGCCCAGTCTATTCAGCCTCTTCGCTATAGTTCAAATGCTCCACCCCTGGAAACATCCTTGTAAATCTTTTCTGGACCCTTTCAAGTTTCACAACATCCTTCCTATAGCAGGGAGACCAGAACTGCAGCAAAACATTTTAAGTGGCCTAACCAGTGTCCTGTAGAGCTGCAACATGACCTCCCAACTCCTGTATTCAATGCACAGACCAATAAAGGCAAGCATACCAAAACGCCTTCTTCACTATCCTATCTATTTGTGATGCCACATTCAAGGAATTATGAACCTGCATTTCAAGGTCTTTGTTCAGCAACACTCCCCAGGAACTTACCGTTAAGTGTATAAGTCCTGCCTTGATTTTCCTTTCCAAATGCAGCACCTCACATTTATCTAAATTAAACTGCCTCTCCTTGGCCCATTGGTTCATCTGATAAAGATCCTGTTGTACTCTGAGGTAACCTTCTTCACTGTCCTATACACCTCCAACTTTGGTATCATCTGCAAACTTACTAACATACATCCTGTGTTCACATCCAAATCATTTATACAAATGATGAAAAGCAGTGGACCCAGCACCAATCCTTGCGGCACACCGCTGGTCACAGGCCTTCAGTCTGCAAAACAGCCCTCCATCACCACCCTCAGTCTTCTACCTTTGCGCCGGTTCTGTATTCAAATAGCCAGTTCTCTCCCTATTCTGTGTGATCTAATCTTGCCAACCAGTCTACCATGAGGTACCTTGTCGAACGCCTTACTGAAGTCCATACCTATACAATTTTCCATCTTATGAAGAATCTAGTATTGTAGCCATACTAGAACAACTAAACTGAAGTGAGGATATTTATGAAGTACAAGCCTTCAGCTGGGATGCTGTCCTAACACACCAAGGTCCCTGTGATCTTCAGTAATTTCTATGGTCCTACCACTTACAATGTAACCCCTTGCCTTGTTAGCCCTCCCAAGTGCATTATCTCACATTTTTTCTGGGTTGAAGTTCATTTCTCACTGTTCTGCCCACATGAACAGGGTGTTGATATTCTCCTGCATTTTACAAATATCCTCTTCACTATTTACCACCTACCAATTTTTGAGTTCACTTGCAAAGAAATTTTGCCTTTTATTCATCCACTGTTTCTACAGTTCCGATTTGCTGATGCTTTACATAATCCACAAAAAAGTGAAACGTAGCCACCCGTTTCCTTTTTGTTTTCTCATCATGATACAATTTTTTTTCTCAAAATAAAAAATCTGACAATATCAAACAATATATGCATAACCTCAACATGCAGTCATTTGAACTATACTCACGTGCACTAGTGGTCTTAAAGGAGAAACTAGAGTGGCAGCTAAATGTCAAGACTGTGTTGAAGGCCATAAATTACCCACCAGCAAAAGCCAACGTAAGTTTACAATGCCGGGCATTAATGCAAGGGATCTTTTTAGGATGATAGAAAAGTCATAATTCCATCTGGCTTTTACACTGACAGAACAGGAGTAACTGAATTAATAGTCTGGGTACTACTGCCATTTACTTTGCAAATTTGTGAAATGCAAATCATTCTATACTTTTGGAAATTCAACATGAAGGAGAAAATCCCAAATAAAAGTGACTACAGAGGGAAATGCTTCCAGCAATATAAATATAATAAAACAATTTTATGTGTTCTTTTAGTTAAAATTGTATTTATTTGGAGATAAAGGAAGAGATCCATTATCATGTAGATTAATATAAGACTGAAACACATGTGTCCCTAACTGCAATACACCAGATTGAACACACTTAAAGAAATCAATAGGAAATAACTAAAGTTCCTGTTCATTTCAGTCTCCAGAATTATTGCATTGATGCTATATTCAACGATGGATATCCAGATGTTCCATTTTGATTTTCGGAGACCAGCTTTATTCTCATTTGTCAAATTTTTTGTGTCCATGTCTGCAATTTCCCACATGATGCAAGGGGTAGGACAACAGAAGTAAATAATTGTTTCACCAAAGGAGGACATTCAGCTGTTGTGTCTGTATCTGTATACTGAATGAACAACTCACCTAAAGTCATTCCCCTACCTCCTCCCAGTAATCCTGAACATTTTCCTTTTCAGGTAATGTTCCGATTCCCTTTTGAATGTCTTGTTAAATTAGCCTTCACCATACTTTCAAGGCAGTGCATTCCAGTCCTTAAGCGCTGGCTGCTTCAAAAAGCTTTTCCTCATGTCATCATTGCCTCCTTTCACAATTACATTAAATCTGAGCCCTCTTTATCTTGATCTTTTCATGAGTGGGAACAATGTTCCCCAATCCACTTTGTTCAACACCTCATAATTTTAAATACCTCTACGAAATCACTGTACAGTTTTCTCTTCTTCAAGGAGAGCAGTCCTAACTTCTCCAATCTATCTTCAGACCTGAAATTCCTTATTCTTGGAATAATGTTTATCAATCTCTTCTGTGCCTCCTCAATGTCTTCACATCCTGCCTAACTGTGACTCCCAATACTGAACACAATACTCCACCTGAGGCTGAGCTAGGGTTTTGAGATGTATTTGTGCACATACACAATAAGGTCACTCTGCTCCTCCATCCACTTTAGAGTTGCTCCTTTTATAGAGTCATAAAGTCATACAATATGGAAACAGACCCCTTGGTCCAACTTGTTCACACCAACCAGACATCCCAATCTCACCTAGTCCCATTTGACAGCATTTTACTCATATTCCTCTAAACTCTTCCTATTCATATACCCATCCACCTGCCTTTTAAATGTTGTAATTGTACCTACTTTCACCACCTTACGCTCGCAGCTTGTTCCATACACACACCACCCTCTACGTGAAAAAGTTACCCTTCAGGACCTTTTTAAATCTTTCCCCTCTCACCTTAAACCTACGCCCTCCAGTTTTGGGCTCCCCAACTCTAGGAAAAAGACCTTGGCTAATCACCCTATCCGTAATTTATGATTCATGATTCATGAGTGGGAACAATTTTTCCCAATCTAATTTTAAATGCCTCTGCGAAATCACTGTACGGTTTTCTCTTCAAGGAGAGAAATCATGAATCCTTCATGATTTATAGACCTCTGTAAGGTCACCCCTCAGCATCTCACTCTTATATTGTTTCTCCATTTCCTTGTGAAAATGCAGCACTTTACATCTTTCCACATGGAACTTCAACTGTCACTTTTAAAGTGCATTACTTTGCATATTTTCTACAAAGATCATCAACTGCCCCTTGTCTGCTTGCTCCATCAATTTTTCTGTCCTTTTTAAGTTCTACATTATCCCTCACAGTTCAAAATGCTTTCATGTTATTTTTCATTTGAACATTTTGAAATTATGCCTTGTACACCAATGTCTAGGTCATAACTATGCATTTGAGCTTAGAGTGCTAGGTGCAAGATTGGCTGATACTGCAAAACCTCTTCCCTCACTTGCAGAACTGAAAAAGAAACAGCCCTTCTGATTAAATAAATTACCTAAAATGAGTCTGCCACAGCTGTCACAGACTTCATTATTAAGTGTGTACAGTAAGCGTGCCAAAGAATTTAATCTGAGTGTTCCCCAACTGGAAACCATGGATGAACCAGAAGATCTACTCTCTATTGAAATCCAGGTCCGAGGCATTCAAGTTGGGCGACCCTGACCTATATAGGAAATCTTGGTACAATCTTTGTAAAGCCATCAGGGATGCCAAGAGGTAATACCAGACTAAACAAAATTCCCAGAGTAACCAATGAACACACGTCAACTGTGACAAGGCTTACACGATATAACAAGCTACAAAATGAAGTTGTGTACAATAACTGACAAAAATGCATCCCTCTCCTAAGCTCAATGCGTTCTATACTTGTTTTGAACAGGTCAGTATAATGATGTCACCTGCCCAGACAGCCTCAGTTGCACCTGTACCCACAATCACTGCTGCAGATGTCAGATCGGCCTTCTCCAGAGTGAGCCCGCACAAAGAGATTTGCCAGGATGGAGTTCCCGGCTGTGCACTCAAATCCTGCACGCGGGTATTTGCAGACATCTTTAACCTCTCCTGACTATAATGCGAGTATCCTACCTGCTTCAAGAAAACCACTATCATCTCAGTGATAAAAAAAAATCAGGCAATGTGCCTTAACGACTACTGCCCAGTGGCTCCGATATACATCATTATGAAGTGCTTCAAGGAGGTTAGTAATGGCACACATCAACTCTAGTCTTTCAGATTGCCATGATCCACTACAATTCACCTACCCTCACAAGAGGTGCCTGGCAGACACTCTCTCCCTAATCCTACACTTATTCCTGGAACATCTGGATAACAAAGACACCGACATCAGACCCCTATTTAATGACTTTAGCTCTGCTTTCAACACCATAATTCCAACAAAATTCAGCTCCAAACTCCAAGACCGAGGACTCTGCTCCCCACTCTGCAACTGGATTTTTGACCTCCTGACCCATAGACCGCAATCAGTAAGGATGGGTGACTTCCTTCACAATAATCCTCAACTTTGGTATCTCGCAAGGCTGCATTCTAGCCCCTTACTATACTCCTTTTGCATTCATGGCTGTATGGTCAAATTCAGCTCTAATGCCAGTTACAAATTTGCTGATGACACCATCATAGTGGGTTGTCTCATCGTTGTTTGAGATTCAGAGTACAGGAAAGAGATAGAAAGTTTCATAACATGGTGTAAAGTCAACAATCTCTCCTTCAATGTCAGCTAAATGAAGGACCTGGTCATTGACTTCAGGAAATGGAGTGGAGGACATGCCCCAGCCTCTATCAATGGTACTGAGGGGGAGAAGGTCGAGAGCTCAAGTTCCTAGGTGTAAATATCACCAACAATCTGTCCTGGGCCATCCACATTGGCACCACAGTCAAGAAAGCACACCAACGCCTCTACTTCCTCAGAAGGCTAAGGAAATTTGGATGTCCACAACAACTCTTACCAATTTTTATATATGTACAATAGAAAGTATTCTATCCAGATGCATCACAGCTTGGTATGGCAACTGTTCTGCCCAAGATTGCAAGAAATGCAAGACAGCTGTGAACACAGCCCAGTCCATCACAAAAACCAGCCTTCTATCCATTGACTCCGTCTATACTTTCTTGGGAAAGCAGCCAACGTAATCAAACACTCTTCCCACCCCAGTTATAATCTCTTCCACCCTCTTCCATAAGGCAGAAAATAAAAAAGTTTGAAAACATTTACCAATAGATTCAAGAACAGCTTCTCCCCCTGTTATCAAACTTAAGAATGGACCTCTCATGTATGAGAGTTGATCTTTCTTTGCACTTTCTCTATAGCGGTAATACTATATTCTGCATTCTGTTCTATTATTCTGCTGTACTTGCATAAGGAATGATTTGTCTGGTTAGCACACAAAACAATATTTTTCACTGTATCTCGGTACATTTGACAATCAAATTATTCCATAATGCCTTGCTATAGCATCTATTAATGGAGGAAGAAGGAAACTTTGGAAAATAATAGCTGTTAATTGATTGAATGATTGATTTATTGTCACGTGTACCGGAGTACAAAGAAAAGTTTTGTTTATGAGTAGGATAGGCAAATCATAGTAAGCAAGGATGTACAGATGAAAGGTTGTAAAAAAAATTACACAGAGGCATACAGGTTACATTGCACAGGGCATGGGCTAGGTGTGATCAACATTAGCAAAAATCAGCATTATTTGAGGCTAGAGAGTCCATTCATCAGAAATCTTGCCACAAAACTCCCCATTCCCAGGCATTTGTTTAAAAATTTATTCATTTTGTGGGATGTGGGCGTTGCTGGCTGGTCAGCATTTATTGCACATCCCTAGTTACCCTTGAGAAGGTGGTGGTGAGCTGCCTTCTTGAACCACTGCAGTCCACCTGCTGTGGGTTGACCCACAATGCCATTAGGAAGGGAATTTCAGGTTTGGTGAAGGAATGGTGATATATTTTCAAGTCTTGGTGAGTGGCTTGGTGGGGAACTTGAAAGTGGTAGTGTACCCATATATCAGCTGCCCTTGTCCTTCTAGATGGAAGTGGTCGTGGGTTTGGAAGGTACTATCTGAGGATGTTTGGTGAATTTCTGCAGTGCATCCTGTAAATGGTAGCATCAGTGTGCACTAAGCTTTAGTGGTAGAGGGAGTGGATGTAGTGGCAATCAAGAGGGCTGCTTTGTCCTGGATGGTGTCAAACTTCTTGTGTTGTTGGGGCTGCACTCATCCAGGCAAGTGGGGAGTATTCCATCACACTCCTGATTTGTGCATTGTAGATGGTGGACACACTCTGGGAGTCAGGAGGCGAGTTACTTGCTGCAATATTTCTAGCCTCTGAGCTGCGCTTGTAGCCACTGTGTTTATGTGGTGGGTCCAGTTGAGTTTCTGTTCAACGGTAATCCCCAGGATGTTGATAGTGGGGGAATTTAGTGATGGTAACACGATTGAATGTCTAGGAGCAATAGTTAGATTGTCTCTTATGGTGATGGACATTGCCTGGCATTTGTGTGGCGCAAATGTACTTGTCACTTGTCAGTCCAAGCCTGAATATTGTCCAGATGCTGTTGCATTTGGACACAGACTACTTCAGTATCTGAGGAGTTGCAAATGGTGCTGAATATTGTGCAGTCATCAGCAAATATCCCCACTTCTGACCTTATGATCAAGGCAAGTTCATTGATGAAGCAGCTGAAGATGGTTGGGCCTAGGACACTACCCTGAGGAACTCCTGCAGGGATGTCCTGGAGCTGAGATGACTTACCTACAACCACAACCATCTTCCTATGTGTCAGGTATGACTGTAACCACCAGATACTTTCCCCCTGGATTCCCATTGATTCCAGTTTTGCCAGGGCTCCTTGATGCCACACTCTAAATCAAGGCTGCAACCCAGGTCCCTAAAGGACTGTTACTCTTACCTCACCTCTGGAATGTCTGAACCAAGGCTGTAATGATTTCTTGAGCTGAGTGGCCCTGGAGGAACCCAAACTGGGCATCACTGAGCAGGTTCTTGCTGAGCAGGTGCTGCTTGATAGCACTGTTGATGGTAGAATCCCTACAGCGTGGAAGCAGGCCATTTGGCCCAGAGTCCATACCAACCCTCTGAAGAGCATTCCACCCAGATCCCCCAACACCCTATCCGTGTAACCCTGCATTTCCCATGGCTAATCCACCCAGCCTGCATATCCCTGGACACTATGGGCCAATCCACCTAACCTGCACATTTTTGGACTGTGGGAGGAAACCAGAGCAGCCAGAGGAAACCTACACAGAAATGGGGAGTATGTGCAAACTCCACACAGACAGGTGCCGGAGGTTGGAATCAAACCCAGGTCCTTGGCATTGTGATACAAGAGTGCTAACCACTGAGCCACCGTGCCGCCCATGACACCTCCCATCACTTTACTGATGATCGAGAGTAGACTAATGGGCAGTAACTGACAAGTTTGGATTTGTCCTGCTTTTTATTTACCGGACATACTTGAACAATTTTCTACATTGTTGGGTACATGTCAGTGTCGTAACTGGACTGGAACAGCTTGGCTAGGAGAGCAGCAAGTTCTGGAGTACAAGTTTTCAGTACTATTGCTGGAATGTTGTCAGGGCCCATAGCTTTTGCACTACCCAGTGTCTCCAACCATTTCTTAAAAGCATGTGGAGGGAATCGAACTGGCTGTAGAATGATATTGATAATGCTGGGGACCACTGGAGGAGGCAGAGATGAATCATTCACTTGGTACTTCTGGTTGAACATTGCTGTGAAAGCTTGAGCCTTAACTTTTGCACTGATGTGCTGGGCTCTTCCATCATTGAGGATGTGTATATCTGTGGAGCCTCCTCCTCCAGTGAGTTGTTTATCATTCACCACCATTCACGACGGGATATGGCAGGGCTACAGAGTTTAGATCTGATCTGTTGGTTGTGGGATCACTTAGCTCTGTCTAACATATGCTCCCATTTCACTCCAAAAAGCCAAAAGCATCCCTGCTCATGAAGCCATTATTGCTTTCAATACTTCCGTTAAAAGTTATTACATTTTAACGTACCTTACTAATTTATTGGAACTACCGTACATTTACATTTGTACGATGGGAAAACATTACTGAATATACCTACATAAATGTCATTAATTTTAACAACTTTTTTTTAAAAAATTCATTCATGGGATGAGGGCATCATTAGCTAAGCCAGCATTTGTTAATCATCCTCTGGACAATTGAGAATGGACAAGAGTCAACCACATTGCTGTGGGTCTGGAGTCACATGTAGACCAGACCAGGTAAGGATGGGAGTTTACTTCCCTAACAGGACATTAGAGAGCCAGATGGGTTTTTCTGATAATCGACAATGGATTTATGGTCATCATTAGATTCATAATTGCAGATTTTTATTGAATTCACAATCCACCATCTGCTGTGACAGGATTCAAACCCAGGTCCCCAGAACATCATCTGGATCTCTGGATTAACAGTCCAGTCATAATACGACTACGCCATCGTCAAGTGACGTTTGCACCTGCAGTTTGTCTGAAATAGCACATACATCTCACACGTTCTGAAGAGGTCGTACCAGACTCGAAATGTTAACTTTGTTTCTCGCTGTACAAATACTGCCAGATGTGCTGAGTTACTCCATCGTTGTTTGTTTCATATTTCCAGCATCTGCTTTTATCACATATCAAAAGTGCTAGAGTATGTTCGTGAAGAGTAATTCAATTCATACTCACTTAACAGAGACACTGATGGTAGTGGGGTAGATATTTTGCATCAAAATAATGTCTGCAATGCCACACAGTTTGAATGTACTCTGATATGAAACTGGAATACCCTGAAGAAAATCCACTTCAGAGCAGACATTCACGCAGAGGTATGAGATATTAGGTAACAAGCAGCATTTTTGAAAATCAAGTAAAAGTCACAACTTATCAGGTGTAAGCTCTATGTATACATAATTAGTTCATAGTGAAGTGCAGCTAACTTCATTCAGCAACACAGTATACAAAAAAATATGCAAGGCAGTAATATTTTGATGGTGTTGACGCATCATGTTGTGACATAACATTGCCTATAATAGTTGTATTTAATGGGTATGCGGACAATATAACCTAGTCCAAAATATAGTAAGTTTCTTAAAAGTCAGCATTAACTGCTTGTAGGAGCCCAATTTTCAACCATCTACACATCCAAAACAATATTAACTTGACAATATCATAAAAATGTAATTTTATTTGTAAACTTTAATCTTGAATATGTAGGTTTCAAATAAAGATTTGAAACATAATCAAAAGACAGTTCCTGAGAGAAAACAAAAATGAAAAGGTAAAATATGAATGAAAATAAAATCAGCAGGAACCATTCATGCCATCTTCCTCATCTTTCCATGGAAACCTACAATTGCTCCACCATGGCATCCAACTGCCTCTGAAATTATTTGATATTATGCCTTTCATTAACGATATCAAGGTGACTTTAGATGTCAGCACTCTTTGCTTACAGTATAAAAAAATACACTTTACAAGTACTCTATTTTACTATAATAACAGCACATGACAATGGCTGTTGGGACAACCTGACCAGGTTATGCCAAGCTTATGAAACCATCAGTAAACAGAGATCAGTCTAAGCCGAAATGCACATTGTTATAAAAGGGACTGAAACTCAGATCTGTACCTTTCAGTTGACTCACACCTTTCTGGACGTTACACAATGAAGTGAGAATTACCTACAGCTTGAAAATTAGTCATATCAGGCACCAGAATCCACAAAGAAACTATAATTTCAGACAACAACTTTTGAACAGACACACACACACACACGCACACGCAGGGAGAGAGAAAAAAGCTGGAAGATTTTCTCGATCTCTTAGCCTCAAAAGAAAAGCATCTGGTGAAAAAGCAACTTGGAAAAATAACAATTTATTGAGAACCCAAGGATAGTTGCAAATTTCTGAATAAACAAGATAACAACAAAACAGTCAGGTCATGCTCAAACTCAAGGATTCTTAAGAACTTTAACTGCAATTGTCTTTACTAGGCAGTCACTTCTATCAAAGCTTATTACCGGTGTTAGTGTGCTTGTTTGATATCACAATGTTATTATTTTACCAGTGTATTAAGTATTCAAACTGCTCTTTTCCAATGAAGAAAACCTTGTAATTTGGCTTATTCATGTTGATCAAGTTAATTACATTTTATTTGCACAGTGATAGCTTGTGTGATCAACTGAGAGGCTGTTAAAAAAGAGGGGAGCTGACTGATCCTCTTCACCTGGTTGCGACAAATTCTGGGCCTTAGTCATGATGTTCCCATAAACAAATTAAGAATTGGACTGGGAAAATAAAACTGTTTATTCAAAAAGCTATTTTGTTTTTTTTTGAAAATAAGAGAAACTACTGGAAGGTTTTCTTGAGCTACTAAACATTAAAAAAGTTTAAAGGTTTTGAGAAGACTTATAACTTGGGTTGTGGATGAGGTTATTGATTTGCTCACTGAGCTGGTAGGCAAATCAACCTACCAGATCAGTGAACAAATCAACAACCTCATTTAAAAAAGTGCTAAGATGTCCACACTTGATATTAATGCATTTGTAGAGAACAGCAAAATAAGTAAAAAGTGGCAAAATATCTAGAGCTGGAAACTGAGGATAAGAAGATGGATATTGTAAGTTAAAATTGGATCAACTGAAATTAGAATTTGAATTCTAACAAAGTAAAGTGATAACAGAATTCCAGGAAAAAGAAAGGTGGGAAAGAAAGGAAGAAAGCAAACTCCAAGATCGGGGAAAAAAGAAGGGTTTGCCAAGAAAGGGAATAGGAAGACAAAGGGAGTCCAATTTAAGCAATTTGAGCTGAGAAGGGAAACTAAAGATAGCTTTTTTGAGGACACCACACCAAATTCAGATTTTGGAAAGCGCACACTTTATCTCTTTTGAAAAGTTAGTACAGTAGTTAAAGTGGCAAGTCCACTGCTGTTACAAAGCAGTCTTACAGGAAAAGCTCTCAAAGTTCACTCCCTCCTACATCAAGATGGTGCCACTGACTATGAGGCAACAAAATAGCCTACTTTACATTCACATCAGTTAGTGCCAGAGGTGCACAGGGAAAAAATTCTGTACCTGCATGAAATCAACTGACCAGACGTACCTAGAATTTGAATTGCTTATGCAGCTCGCCTTTGGCCAGTGAGTACAGGCACTTAAATTTGAGGTCGTATACAGAAACTTTTGTTGGATAATTCTCTTCCAAGTGTTAAAAAACAAATACTCTTCCCACTTTTGGCTTATATCAAGGAACAGAAGATAGCCTGACCCAGACAAGTAGCAATTCTGCCTGATGACTAGGAATTAAAACACAGATCCATAAACTCAGGCAAGCTGGGATCTGGAAGCAGTTATAGACTAAAGATCGAGTGGGACGGCAAATACCCTGAAGAGAAAAGGGAAGCAAGCCTGAGAAACTATAACAATTTCTATCTGGTAAAATGAAAGATCAGGATTGCAGACAGGTGAGAAACTGAAAAGGTACTGTTTTGTGGGAATCCTGGGCACTCTCTTGTTGGCTTTGGCATCCACCAGAATGTCAAACTAGAGCAAAGGTGATCATTGACTGCTTAGGCATGCGCAGGATAGCTGTCAACTGTATGTGCTAAAACAAATGGTGACCACTTGCTGCAGAGAGAGAAATCAGCATTCTTAGGGAACCTGTGTGCTCGCAGACTTCCTAGTGGGGAATATATAAAGCTCTTACATTTGGAAGCAAAACAACTTCTTGTGCTGGAAGGGTTCATCAGAAGCTGATTTAAAAGGGAGAAAGCACTGTGGTTTAAATCACAGTTACAGTGTGTGGTAGCAGCTCGTGTGGTGCCAAGGCCTGGCGTGTAGGGTTGGGGACAAGCATGGGGAAAGGTGCTCAAACTCAAATTGTTGAGCTTGATATTATGTCCAGAAGTCTGCAAAGTTCCCAAGTGGAAAATGAGGTGCTGTACTTCCAGCTTGTGCTGAATTCTGTTGGAGCACTGCAGCAAGCTTGAGACAGAGATGTTGGCCAGAGAACATGGTGGTGTGTTGAAGTGGCAAGCAACTGAAAGCTCAAGGTCTTTTTTGTGGTCAGAACATTGGTGTCATGCAAAGTTGTCACCTGGTATGCACTTCCTTTCCTTGTTCTTTTTTTAGATTTCCAGCATCTACAACATTTTGCTTTATTTGAGAGTTAAGGGCACAGATCACCTTGTGACATTATGATGTTGTGGTGATAATAGACATATGGTTTAAAAAAAAAGGGAGATCTGAATATGAAATACTCATGATTATAAAAGGTGCTCAGAAAAGATAGCCAAGGAAAAAAGGAGATGGGGTGTACTTTTGGTTACAAAGAGTGTGGTAGTACCAAAGAAAGATGTTTCAGAAAGTTGAAGGACAGATTTGCTTTGGTTAGGGCTAAGTGTATAATTAACATGCTTAGTGTAATATACAGATTACCAGCTATATGTATAGGAACACATCTGCAAAGAAATTATAGAAAGGTTAAACATCATAGAGTAGGTATAATGGGGAAACCCATATATATATCGAATGGGACAATGATGGTGTAA
This sequence comes from Rhincodon typus, assembly GCF_021869965.1. Lineage (NCBI taxonomy): Eukaryota > Metazoa > Chordata > Chondrichthyes > Orectolobiformes > Rhincodontidae > Rhincodon > Rhincodon typus. The sequence continues at coordinate 45,886,326 of NC_063342.1, read as the reverse complement.
GGGACAAGGGTTCCTGGATTGTGTTGAGGTGAATTTCCAGTAGCAGTACATGCCCAGTCCAGTATGAAAGACCTGGTTGTTGGGAACGAGGTGGGCCAAGCCGATTAAGCGACTGGAGAAATATTTATTGGACAGTGATCACTGCATCATAAGGTTTAGAATGATGGCAGAAAATTACATTGGTCAATCCAGAATAAAAATGCTCAAGTGGCAGTGAGTGAACTTTGACGGGGCAAGTATGGAGCTGGACCAGATAGACTGGCACCAAAGGTTGGCAGGACAAACTGAACAATCATCTACCTTTAAAAGAGGAAATGGTTCGGGCACAGTCAAACTATATTCCTTCTAAAAGGAAAAGGTAAGACAAAATACTCCAAAATTCCCTGAATGACAGAAGCAGAAATTAAGTGAAAGAAAAACTATTACGGGAACACGCCTGTAAACAAAGGAGAAGTACTATTTGCATCGGTCTGGGAGGTGTTTTGATAATTGTGAATATAGACTATTGATATTCAATGCCCATTATCTGAAGTTAATATCAGACATTCATGGATTAAAGTGACTTTTAGAATTAGAATTAGGTTGTATTGTTATGTGTAGTCAAGTACAGAAGTGCAGGAGTACAGTGAAAAGTTTACAATGTTGCCTCTCTTGGCGCCATCTTAGGTACAAAGTACCCAGGTACAAATCTTAGATACAAAAAGAGGAATAAAGAAGAAAAGTTACATTACCTTACTGTGATTCCTAGAAAGGACAGCATTGACCTAAAATGCCTGCTGTGATCACCAGATCGTCAGGCTTTAAAAAAAAACTGCCGACAACGAAATTTACAAAGGACCTAAAATTTGGCAACAAGGTGCAGGGCTGGATGAACACAGCAGGCCAAGCA
>NC_063342.1:45863788-45885037 GCF_021869965.1 Rhincodon typus | reverse complement strand
GATGCTGCTTGGCCTGCTGTGTTCATCCAGCCCTGCACCTTGTTGTCTCGGATTCTCCAGCATCTGCAGTTCCTACTATCTAAAATTTGGCAATATGCTTTTCAATAGTGAGAGATACGAACTGCTAACAGCAAGTAGCTGCAAGTCTCTGTCTTGATCAACCTCAAAAAAGTTAGCACCAGGTGAAAAAGGAACTTGGAAAAACAGCCGTTTACCAAGCATTTAAGAATCTGTATAAACCTTGCAACGGCTGAATAAATAGGACAACCCACAAACAGTAGGAGCAAATTACTGCAGATGCTAGAATCTGTACTGAAAGCAGAAAAATGCTGGGAATCACAGCAGATCAGGCAGCATCCATGGAAAAAGAGTAAGCTAACATTCCGAGTCTAGATGACTCTTCATCAGAATTGATATGAAGTGTGGAGGGGCTAGTATTTATGCAAATAGTGGGGGGGTTGGAGTGCTGGGGGAGAAAGGCTGCTGATTGTGCAGATTAAGTTATTGGAATATGAGAATGGCAGAACCATGGGTGTGTCTAACTGCCAAACTGGAAAGAACAGATAGTACCACTGGAGTGGGGGGGGGGGGGGAAAAGAGAGGACATGGTGGCAGAGGATGCAACAAATAAGGCTAAAAGAAAGGGAAGGAATGGGTGTTCACAATCTGGAGGTGTTGAGACAAAAGATGAAGTGAAACTGGGGAATGACAGTTTTGAGAGAGGGTGAGTCCATGTTGCTGCAGAGTGGAGTCAAGTGTGCATATATGATGACACATGGCACTGATCATGGATTGCAGGATGCAGCGGGAACAGCAATCCAAGGAACGTTGTGTGTCCTAGAGATATTGTAATCTTGGGTGGATTTGAAACATCAAGGGTGAAACTCGAGTTGAAATCCATGTGGGGCAAGTCTGAATCATTGACAGTTGCCAAGAAAAGAAACATGGCTGTGAAAGCAAGTTTTGGCAAACACCTTGTCAAACACCAGCAGTGAAATGAAAATCAACGAAGATGAACACAGTGAAAGAGACAACTGGAATTCATGTCAGAGGGAAAAGCAAAACTTTTTCCAGGGTGGGCATTCTTTGAAGAGACATGGCAGTTGATTAAACACAATGTCGAAGCTAATTACTGCAGATGCTGGTATCTGTACAGAAAACAAAAAATGCAGGAAATCTCAGTGGACTTAGGTAATTCTCACAACTGAAGGGCTCTACGAACATTAAAGTGCACTTATCTTTACCTTCCAGTACATATTAGACCCTTTTCCTGTTCTTATCAAGCTTATTATTTGACTTTGCATATGTGTGTTTGATATTGAGTTTTTATTGTTTTCTTTTGAATGTAGCAGATATTACATTCCTCTTTCCTTCATTCAAGAATGTGTCTTCTTCATTTTGATATGACTAATATGTTTTAATTGGAAATAGTAACTGTGTACTGAAAAAGAAAATTAAAAACTAAACAAAAATAAATTTGTTATGAATGACTGTGAGGAGGTTAAAAAGAGAAGTAATGCGCCCTCCTTATCTGATCGTACTTTGACGTATTCACAGAATAAAAGGGTGCTACATAAAATAATAAAGAACAAAGTGACATTTAATGTGGAAAGAATGATTCCTGATAATCTTACAGCTAATAATATTATAATGATGAATGCCATCAGAAAATGAAATGACAAAATTTAACACAATAAAATGATTGCAAGAAAATTCAAAATGGAAGAGATATCCTGTTATAAATTGAAGTGCAAGAGTTCAATAATAGCAAAATTTCAGAGACCCAATTTACTTTTCTATTTAGGCTTACCATTACAGGTGCATTTAGATAAGTTGAGTAAATTGCAATTCAGACACTTGTAGAAAAGGAAGGAAACAATGCTGCATATGTGTCACCCAGTAGAATGACTTAGAAACAGGTTCCTGGCATCCTTGGAAATGTCAGAGAGATTTCTGCAATTTTAGGAGCAGAATCTACTTATATTTTTCCACCAGAATTTCTACTTAGATTCTGCAGGCTTCCAATGACAAATGAGACAGCGAACTAAAATCAAACTTTTGATAACTGCACTGGTGGACGGAATCTTCTGGGTGCGCCTAGAAGTTTTAAAAGAGTGACTGGGAAAAGTGAATTTGGCAGAAGGTCAATGGTAGGTTGAAGCTTTGCTTTTAAGTTGTCAAAACCTTTTAAGGATGTCAATTTTGTGACTTCCATGCTTTGGAACCTCTGCTGCATTTGTTAGTATGTGATGAATCTCCAGCGATATTCCAGCTTGCTGGAATTATGTTAATGGACACAATCTGTTCACCAAAAACAGAAACATGCGCTCCTAAACCTGATGCTTTCAATGTGGCATGTACCTGGTGGGATGAACTTCTTCCTCCAAGATCAAGTACAGACTGATTCTGTTACTTGGCCTGTAGGCTGTATCACAAAGAATGATGAAGGTTACCATGAGTCAGATTGTTCCAATTGCTACATGCATGAAAAGCAAAATAAAGATCAAGGCCTACAATTATCTTGACGTGGCAGCTTCAGGTAAGAGAAAACCAGTCATGGATCAGCGACGATGCACCTAACCTATACAGGTGGTTTAGGTGGTTGAAGGGTAGACTTTCACCATGAACAGTTGCATTAAGGCCCGAAGAGTAGACTGACTGTCAAATTTTGAAACAGAAAATATACCTCTCATTCCAGATCTTTCTCCACAGATCAGCATGCCAGATGTTTGACCAACAGCAGTTATATTATCTTTACCAAGGATAAGAAGGAGGAGAAGAAAGGCTGAACAAATGCCAAAAGAACCAAGACATGAGGTTTAGGGCCTGCAGGTATAGATGAGCAAACAACACGTAACAGGGGAATCAGGGTCTTCAATATCATCAAGCAGATTATCAAGTGTTCTGCTACCAGCATGCGAGAAAAGGGCAGTGCTGGAAGTTACTTCACATGACTAGGGAAGACCAGTTACATCTGCCATATATCTTGCAGGCAGTTCTGCAGAATGCAGCTTGGGAGCTACTGTTCTGTTCAAACCTCAACTGGGCACTGTAAGGTGGGGCAAAAATCCCCATCAGTTTATGGATATACCCTGGACTAAAACTGTCTGAAGATGTAAGTTTGTAGAAATGACATTGGACCCAAGAGTGACTGAACCTTTGGACTCGAGAAACCATGGGCGTCATCTGAACCAGGAAAAGGCTGGTTTGGACAGAATGGGTAATATGCAAGCCCAGGGGCAGATATCTGGAACAGGGATTAGCTTGCAAAACTAAAAGGAAAACTTCCATCCACACCCCAGCTTAAAAACAATTGAAGCCAGATTGCAGGAAACAAACAACTTCAGACCTTCTGGAGGAACACAGCAGGTCAGGCAGCAGCTGACATTTTGTCAGGACCCTTCTTCAGAAATGGGTGAGGGGAAGGGGGCTCCGAAATAAATAGTGGGGGGAGTGGTGATAGCAGGTAGATAGTGGAGTGGATAGGGTGGGAGGGAAGACGGACAGGTCAGGGAGGCGGGGATGAAGCTAGTAGCGGTGAGTGTGGGTATGTGGGGATTGGTCAGTGAGGTGGGAGGGAAGATAGACAGGTCAATGAGGCAGGGATTGGTGGGGGGGGGGGGGGGGGGGTGCTGGTCTTGGGATGGAGGTCAGGGGTGGGGAGATTTTGAAGCTACTAAAGTCCACATTGAGACCATTGGGTTGTAGGCTTCCAAGGCAGAACATGAGGTGCTGTTCCTCTAGTTTCCAGGGGGCATCGTTGTGACACTGGAGGCGGCCCAGGATGGATATGTCGTCCACTCCTGACCTAATCCCAAGACCAGCTCCTTGTCCATCTTCCCTCCCACCTCACTGACCATTCCCCATCACTACCTACCTGCACTTCCCAGCTCCACACTGCGTTATCTCAGACTCCAGCACCGGCAGTTCTTATTATTATCTTTCAGATCTTCTGGAGCCTACACAGGTACACAGCATTTCAATTTCCAACCAGCGATCAGGCACAGAAATACCAAACATTCCACATCATTGCGCTACACGTAAACCTGTTTCACCTTTGAATGCAAGAACATTCACACTACTATTCAAAATCTAACAAATACCCATCCAAGGGAAATATGGACATTTCAAACCAATCACCTTAAATCAAAAAGCCATTCACACCTCCTCCAGTGATCAGGAAGCTCATTCAGCCCCGAGAGGAGGAACAATATCTCGGCAGCCGAAACCAGATTTGGCAGGAGATAAGGGGGTCTGCAGTTGGGCATAACTGGAGGCCCTGATCCCAGCAGTATGCACTGCGACACTAGCAACATGCTTCGATTCCAAATAGGTGCGTGCTGTGAAGTGGGCTCTGTGCATGCCTGGTGTGAGCGGCTTGTGAGAGGAGTTTGAGAGTCTGAACAGGAAGCAGGCCCTGGACATGAAGGAGTCCTTGAGCCAAGGCCGTGGGGAAGGGAAAAGGAAATCGGTCAGAATTACTGAGAGAAATGTTCCCACAGACATCACTGAGTCAAGGACTCCACAAACCCTCCACACCGAGAGCAAACCTCGCAACTCCTGAACACCATCAACTAACCATGAACCTTCACTTGACATCTGGAGGTGACCAAAAGCATCCAGAGCCACAAGATACCGACCGGGGAAACACCAGCAATGTCCACTGCCATCCAAGACAACAACCGACTCGCAAGGACCACTAAGAAAGGAAAGAAACCCAAGGTACTCACTATCAGGTCCAATACGCCCAACTGCATCGGCAGACACAGGCTGGCAGTTATCAGCACTCGTGGTCCTCCACAGAGCCCCAGCTACAGCAAGAGACTGCGGACAACAGCAAGTGAAAATCGCGTTCCACTCCAGGGGTGAGCCTAAGGTCATCGAGACCCTCTAACCCAGCTTGGCTAGTCTAAGATGGGGGAAAAAAGGTGGGATTTGAGTTTAAGAGCAACTCGGGTGCAGTAAGTAAAACGATGCGAGAGAATAGGAAACAAAACTCCCGGATGACTGTCGCCAAAACAAACCAAAGCATCCCTAAGGAAGGGAAACAGGGTAGGACTTCGGGTTCGCAAATAATCTCTCTCTCTATGTCTCTGTCAACCATTAGATAACAAACACTCATTGTAACTAATAAACCCACTGTATCAAGTCTTAGCTGTAATGCTTAACTGGGGGTCAGGTTAACTGAGACAGGTCGCAGTCAGTAATAGTCAGATTTGATATTCACTTTTCAGTTTCCCTGTATATGTTCAATTTGCTCATTTTTCAATAAAATCAGAGTTTCCTTGCCTCTGACTCCTGTGTTTTCCACCACTCCACATTCCAATACATAAGCCCAGTGTCAGAACCAGGGAGCTGGTGAACTATAAACCAGGCAGCACTCCCTACAGCACACATGACATTTTCAGTTGGCAGTACACAAGTAGATTTTTGAGTTTACTGATGTTCTTTACAGGAATGCAGTACAGTTTGCTCAATTTACTATGGGTCTAGATAACCAAGTTGCCTAAGCTGTTGATAGAGATAACAAGGTGTAGAGCTGGATGCACACAGCAGGCCAAGGAGCATCAGAGGAGCAGGAAGGCTGACGTTTCAGGCCTAGACCCTTCGCAGCCGTTGCCGAGTCCTCTCACGTAGAAGGAGCCATCAAACTAGATGTATGTGTTCTTAAGGTTCCATTGCATCATCTGGTTATATTCCTGAACAAGAAGGCATTTCAGTCCCTTAATGGCCAGTTCATTTGTGGCTACCAGCATTAATTCCCGTAGTTGAACGCCTGCTATCCAGCTATCATGATGTCAAATCAACATAAAAGGTTCCATGATTATTTATCTCCCAACATCATCTCCGTGGCTGACTCACGAGTGACAAAGTTAACCCTACAAGGCATGTTTAATGACACCATTTTGATCTGATCAAGACTGAACCCAAACAGCACTACATTGGTGCTCATGCATCAACTAGGTCCATCACTGTAAAAACTGAAAGAACTGCGGATGCTGTAAATCAGGAACAAAAACAAAGTTGCTGGAAAATCTCAGCAGGTCTGGCAGCATCTGTGAAGGAGAAAGCAGAGTTAACGTTTCGGGTCCGGTGACCCTTCCTCAGAAATGTTAACTCTGTTTTCTCCTTCACAGATGCTGCCAGACCTGCTGAGCTTTTCCAGCAACTTTGTTTTAGGACCATCACTATAATCAACAATTTGTCTTCTGAAAATGTGCTTTTGTTGCCTGGACTGCTTCAGAGGAACATCCAGCACTCACCAGACATGGTTTTCAAAATAATGATTGAATTCTGCTGTGCAGGGCACAGCAAACAATAAAATTAGAAAAGGGGGCAATAAATGAGCCACCTATTTCCTCAGATGAGGAAAAAGGGGAGTCTAACAGAGATGCTGATGGAGACAACACGATGAGGAGGATGCTGAGGAAGCCTAGGAAGTAATGAGATATGGCAGACAGGTATGGGAGAAAGTGATGGTAGGTAGATTTGAGACTGAATCAGTTTGTATTAACATTTGAGAGTGTTCAAAACTATAAGCCATTTATGGTGCAGTGGTATTCTTGTTCTAAGAGAATGGGTTTGTTTTTGAACATTAAAACATTCAGCTGTTTTGTTTGACATAAACTGTTAATTAGTTACCTTTGTAACAATAACCTCCAGTTCAGTTTTCTGGCCAGATCATCTGTGTGAAGATTGTGAATGGGCTTGCTCATCTGACTGAAATCTTTGATTACAAGGGGCGTTCATCTATAACAGATTTGGAGGGGTTAAACAAACAATGCTAATTGACTTCTGAAACCCAACCATGTAGCTTGAATTCTTGCTTTCCAGAGGTTATGTTTCTCCATAAAAGGCAGCAGTGAATGACAATCTTAATATTCTTTGCACTGCTGCACGTGAGCACCTACAGAGTGATCCCTCAGGTAGGCTACAAGGAAAAATAAATCATCAGAAGATTGAACAAAATGAAAGAGACCACAGGACTGTTGAATAAGATGCTGTCTTTGTGTGAAGTGCCACGTTGTCCAGTGGGTTGACAACTTTGCACCCAAAGTAACTTCAAATGTTCTTTAATTTTACTTTCTTTTGCTACTGTTCCATCTTTGAGCTACTTAGCCAGCCACATTTAAGGCCTCCTGTCTGCTTTGCCACCTTACCTCAGATGATTTTCAAAGGCATCTTCTGGTGGTCCAAGGCCTAGAGGACTCTGGCTTACTGGGGGCTCCTACACAGATGCAGACGTAATCTCTAATGCCTGATCTGATATAGGCATTTGGATCCCTGGCAATGGGGAAGGTGATGCAGCAAGACATGTGGGAAATGTCCTGATGTGTCTTTTCTCTTCTTATCGGTGCACAACAGGAAGGAAAACCATCCCGTACTGAAGAAGGGTAATACACTAAAACATTGACTTTTCCTTTCTTCCAGATGCTGCCTAGCTTGCTGTGTTCTTCCAGCCTCCTGTTTGTCTACCTTGGATTCCAGCATCTGCAGTTGTTTTGTCTCTCAGCAAGGTAATGTCCTTTGACTCTCTCTCTCGCCTAGCCTGTGAATGAAGACATCTTTATCTTGACCGATGGAGTGAAGGTCCCCACACATATCCACCTGATAATGATTGTTCTGCTGAACCTGGCTCTCCAAGGCAGCCACCAAACGGTCCGTGAAGACAGCTATGTGCTTGCATGCCATAAGTATCACATCGGACAAAACTTGGGCAGACACCTATGTCCTTCATTCCAGTTTATGCATGATCTCTGATTCCGCTACCTGACTTTCACCTGTTTGCTGAAGCATCTCCTTTAGCTCATTAATGGCTGGATCCAGACGCTCATCTCTTCTGGTCTCAGCAGAGGCCTGTTCCCCAGCAGTCATCCAATTGTTGGACACCTTGGCCATTTCTTCCTTCTCTAAATGTGGATCTGTGTCAGTGCTGTGCTCACAATAATTTGATCCCAAGCCTACTTTAGATAGATTACCGTTCGAAACTCAATGGTTATCCCGGAGAAATATGCCGAGATTAATAGAGATTGGCCTGGGGCTTTTATTCTTTCAGTCCTGGCTTAAGAATGACCTCTATTTGTTGCATAGAAAACCAAAAAAATTTGTTAGTGTTGCAAGCTATCACTCGGACTTAAGGTTTTATTGAGACATTTATCATTGCTGAGATTGGCTTGGACGTTTTTCTCACTAGGTACTATAATATACATTCTCTCCATGGGCACAGGCACATTCGCTCTATTCTTCTGCCAGCTTGGCAACTTTCTCCATAAAAGGGAGAGAGATGTATTCTTAGGTATTCCCACCAACCCCCCTCCTCCACCCTTATTGCGTTATGTCTCACAACTAGTGCACAATATTCCTTTAAAAACACGCCTATAATACCATCACTGTATTATGGCATATGATCTGACAGTATAAAAGGTCTCTTCTCCATATTAGTGCAACATCACACTAAGGAAGCTTGCAACAGTTTGTAACTATATTGCTCTGCACTAGTCCAGATGGAGTACAGCATGATTGTAATATATGTGCAGGTACCAAATGCTGTAATAAACATCTACTGAATCTTTCTGTACTACGTGACTCAAGTCTAGTTCTATGTTTGGTGGCCTGACATAAATGTCAGCTCATCAGGTAAGAACATCTGACAGTTAGCAGTTGAATGTCAGGTTAAATGATGCAAACAAATTTTTTCAAGTCCATTTACAAAATTGTGCACATCCTTCCACAGAACAGGAAATTTTACAGCATTTCTGCACTTACAATTTTGTCATCCTTTCACTGTAAACCTGGAGAACCTGAATTATGACCACGATCCAAAAACAGTTTGATTTCTATCTGAATCGAAGTTTTGTTTGGAAATTTTCCATCAGTCTATGTATGTGAACAATTTGATTTCATTAAGAAGCAACCTAATTAACTATGAGAATGCAAAACATTATATTCTTTGTTTTTCAAACATTTGGTCAGTAAGCATTTTTTTTGTCTGTTGATAAGCTCAGTTGGCTGGACAGCTGGTTTGTGTTGAACATTGATGCCAACAGCATGAGTTTAATTTCCAGACCAACTGAATTTGCCATGAAAGCCTCCCTCCCAAGTTTGCTCCACACCTGAGGGTAGTTGATGCTCAGGTTAAGCTGACAACCAGTCATCTCTCTCTAATGATCTCTTAAAAATCTCTGGGACTGGTGACTTTCATTTTTGTTTTGCCCATCTGATCTGTGGCCATTTCCTTCCGAGTTTCCTTTTTGGACTCATTCTTATGAAATGCAAAAAAAAAAAAAAAAAAAAAAAAAAAAAAAAAAAAAAAAAACTTACGAGTTTCCTTCTAAATTTTCAGCATTCTGAACAAGATATATCCTAGCTTGTTAAAATGAAAACACTTTGGCTTCCAATTCGCACCTCCACCCTATTACTTTCCTTCTTAGCCTGAAGGGGAGACCTTGGAGCTTTTCCAGCTATCTATTCCTATCTAAAGAAAGGGATATGTTTGAGGTCTACCAGGTACAAGTGAGGGAAGGATGGAAATTGGAAGCAAACTTGAACATTTTTTGAAATCCAGATGAGAGAGGGAAGCAGCACCAATGATACCATCAATGTACCAGTGAAAGAGTTGTAGGCAGGGACCTGAGTAGCTCTTCAACAAGCAATTTTCCACATGTTCCACAAACAGACAGGCATTACTAGAGTTCATTCAGATACCCACAGCCATACATTTTACATGAAGAAAGCGAGAGGAGTTAAACAAGTAGTAATTCAAAGTGAGAATGAGCTCAGCCAGTTGGATGAATTGGTGGTGGATGGGGACTTTCCAGACCTTCTTTTGAGGAAGAAACGGAGGGCACTAAGACCATTCTGATGGAGGGTTGGATGTGCAGAAAGATTTCACATTGACATTGAAGAGCAGGTGGCTGGTACCCGCAAACTGGAAATTTTGAAACCAACATAAACCATCAGATGAATTACAGATGAGAGTGGGAAAGGATTAGACAAGGGGGAAATATCCAGTGAAGGTTGGAAGAAATAAGTTCTGTCGGGTAGAAACTGACAGAAATATTGCATCTATCTGGGCTGTCCTGTTTGTGGATTTTGGAAGAAAGAAGTGGGCTGTTTAGGGGTGGGGGGACTTTGAGCTGGGAAACGATAGGGGCGAAAATCCCCAGATGAGAGAAGGTTAATGACAAATATGGACATTACAGCCTGACGTCCAGTGGTAGTGTTGTGGTCTGGAGGCGAGATAGGAGGAGATGTCCAAGAGCTGTTTCGTGCATTAGCTCATAAGTATTGGCATTGCTGCCCATTTAGCAATTGCAACTCTTCAGTCCTCAAAATTATTTCTTATTATGGACTGTAGGGAGTTTTTAAAAGTTGTTCTAAAGAGAATAACTGCTGTTAAGAGCTTCATACATGGTTTCACCTTCTAATGCACTTCTAATGTCAAAAATACCTTGATTTAGCCTCACAAATTCAATGTAGATTTGCCAAGACTGCTTGTTTAAATTCCAGAAACTTTGGCTATATGCCTCAGGGACCAAGTCATATGCAGCCAATGTAGTTTTCTACACTATATTATCATTCCAAAAAACCTCCTTTGACAGCAAAACATAAATTTGCTCTGCTTTATCTGTTAACTTTTAAAACAGTATGTCAAGCTCACCAATTTACATGAACTTTAGATCCAGGTTAACAGAAAGCATCAACCAGGGTTTCTGTACTGAACAAGCATTTATTACGAGTAGTTAAACTCTGGCTACAGGTAAACAGCAAACATACAATACTGTTAATTTAAAACTCTAATCATTTTATAAACTGCCCCTGACATACACAAAGAGAAGAGTAAAACAGGTTAAGGACAAAAAAGAAACAAAATAAAAAGTTCAATAAGCTTTGTTCCCAGGTACTGCTGTTGAGATGATCTTCTGTTGACCAGCACATTGCCTCAGTTATTTTTCTCCGATTTCTTCCATTGGTTTGAGATACCAGGTGGGTAGTGCACTTATAAAAGATCTCTGACTTATTAATTAAAAGTCACCACACAAACCAAGGGTTGCAGGAATAATAAACCAGAGGTAAAACAAGTAAAACATAGGAATAGGCATATTGGCTGTACTGGATCTCCATTTTGAAGTACCCACAATGAGGGGGTCATTATGTCTCATTTGCCAGTTTTAGCACATTTTCTTTCAGGGAGATGCAGTATGTGGGTTGAGATCACGATGTCTGTCTTTATAAAAACCAAAAGAACTGCAGATGCTGTAAATGTGGAACAAAGACTTCTGTTTTTGGTGTCTGTCTTAAATGTTTGCTGTCAAGTTAATACACATTTATCAAAAATATTCTTTATAATGATTTGTAGAAATTAGTATACTTTCTGATCTTCTTTATTAAAGGTAATGTGAGGAACATAAACTGTTTTCAAGCATTCCACACAGCAGAATCAAGCCACGGAAAAGAAATCAGTTTCATGGACACAAACCGCACAGTTAAATATATGTGGCTTTGTCCTTTAAGCAGAAATATCAGCAAAATAATTTAAATCATTATATTGCATTCTTCTGGAGTTTTTTTTTTAAAAAAAGCAGAGCAGGCTTCAAAATGTAGTAAATGTGTGGAAGAAAAATTCGGTTAATTCTTGACAGCTCAGACATCACATCAGCAAGAGTGCTACTGCTACAACCATGCGGTGATGGAAATTGTACCTTCGGTTATTTGCACCTTTTATAAATAACCTATTAGCACATTTTTTGAATCTCTGGTTATGTGACCATGTGTTGTTAATGGTTAATTAATGAAATAGACTATAGGACAATTAGTTTTTGGAAATGGAATGAAGAGGTCACAAATTTAACCAATATATAAAAATTTATATAGAATAATCAATACAAACCCACTTTACCTTTATCACTGCTTATTATATCATGTAAGATTCAACAAGCAGAAAATATAGGAAAAGGAAGTCACTAGTTAACTTCTGTTTTCATTTACAGCTTCTTACAATTAATATAATTGGCAATCTTACCTTTCCACTACCACCATACACAAAATACAAAAAGCTGAAAATATATAACAATGGTTAGTCAGCAGGTCAATAGATCTCTGAACATGTAAGATTCTTCCTTATACCTGATTACATCAGAAAAAAAAATTACATCGAGCAGAGATAAAGGTAAAGTGAGTTTGCATTTATTATTTGTATAAATTTGTGACTTCAGCATTCCATTTTCAAAAACTAATTGTCCTAAAGTTACATAATCTAAACAGGCTGTTGAATTCACCATTTCATACTGATATCTATGCTCATGCAAATCAATAATCAATCATAATTATGTACATGGTTTCCATATTCACCCCCAAAGATAGTGATATAGTTTCAGAGCAGGACTTTTGGACCCCTATTAGGAACAGATGCAAATGTGGCTCAAGAGGATTGGCATTGGAAGCATGCTGATTTTCTCGTTCCTAATGCTAGCCATTTCAGAGAAGCTCTGCTTGAAGTTGAAATGACTAGGCCTCCTTCCCACCAAGTGGCTAGTAGCCAATTCGACTCATTAAGAGGTCTGTTAAGACTACTTAAACAAGACTGACTGGTTTCCCACAACAACAGGGGCTAGTTTCCATGTCTGGAAGCATGCAACTTGCAGCAGGCCTGCGCAGACCAGTTCTCCAAGCAGGCATGAAACCCTCCTTGGGTATAAAAACACCATGAAGAGGGGCTCCCTGATTCAGGTGGTCTGGTTGCAAGAGCCATTTTGATTTAGCAAGTTAAGAAGCTGGTTAGAGGATGGCTCCATGTTGATACGCACTCTGTTGCTTACTTGCCACCCCAGCCGGCTTGTCCTCTTAATTTGGAAGGCCTATGACGAGTAGCACCTCAGCTTCAGCTGCCCCTTGTCAACCTTAACTAAACAGCAAATATTTCTCCATGCCAATTAAGGGTGCTAGTAGTATTAGTTCTTTGAAAATCCAAATAAATGACTGTTTCTCTCTCTCCAGAGCAGATCTGAAAGCTCCATTGTCACAGTTTTCCACTAATCTGCAGAGATCATTAGTGAACTCATGTACAGATTACCATGGATGCTGAACTCTTCTGTTGAAACTTGATTTTTTAAGAACTTTGTTTGTTGTCAGACTAAAGCAAGTGACAGAAGTTTGAGACAGTAAGAACTGTCGATGCTGGAGTCAGAGATAACACCGTGTGGAGCTGGAGAAGCACAGTGGGCCAGGCAGCATCAGAGGAACAGGAACAGGAACGTTGACATTTCGGGTTGGGTTACAAAAATCCAATCAATTCTCACTGCCACTATTTAGTCTCTTTCCCCATCTTGCTGCAACTATACAACTTAATTTTGCATCAATCCCTTCAAACTTATAGTGCAGATAGTTAAGAAAAGAACTTGCATTTATATAGTGGTGGTCATAACTTCCGAACATTACCATCCATGATGCACATGTGAACTGTAGGAAACGTGAAATCAAATTTGTCAGTTTCAAGCAATGAGATAATGGCGAGGTAATCTGTTTGAGACCTTGGTAGAGGCATCATTATTGGTTGCAAAACTGCCCTGTTCTTTTTCAAATAGTAGCATGGGGATCTTTTACATTCAACTAAGATGGCAGATCAGGCCTCATTTTTACATCTCATTAGTACATTTACAAAAGGAAGTCTTTCAGTACTACAGTGAGATGGAAGATTAGATTATGTATTCAAGTCTCTGAAGCAGACCCTGAACCCACAATCTGAATTATAATTGCTTTTCAGCAATAACGTGCTCACTGAAGCTCAGTTTGAGTTCCCTTGAGGCCATTCAGCTCCCAACTTTTGCTTTAGTCCAAATATGGATAGAAAGCTGACTCAAAAGGGAAGATGGAATGCCTTTAGCATCAAAACAGAAGTTGATAGAGCTTGACATTTTTTGTTTATTGTATGTGCAGGTAAACACACACAGTCTCCACCTGACCATGTGGTAGATTTGCTGACATTATCCACTTTAAGTACAGGGATGAATGGGTCCAGTATGGTAGAGGGAAGTTACTGGTCTAACTAGAAGAGGCTATTGTATTGAACAGAAAGTAGTTTATCACATACTAGCAACTAATTATAGGTTACATTAATACGATAGATATTGTTATGGAGGCTATGAGCAGGGGCTGGACGTTAGGTTGTGCTGCTCTGAGATTCTAAGCTGTCTTACCATCAAGTCCATATGACATCATCATAGTGAGTGATACTTAAGGTACGCCTCAGTATGAAACCTTTCAGACTCTACACACAAACAACAACATCAAGGAGTCTAGGCAAACTAAGTAAATGGGAATCAAGAGAACAATAATTGTCCACTTGTTGAGGTTTTACATAGCATAAAGGAAGGGTAGTTATGGTTGTTGAAGGTCAATCATATCACTACCAGATCATCAATGCAGGAGTTCCTCAGGGTAATGACCGATACACAAACATCTAGTTATTTTATCAATGACCTTCCCCCCATCATAAGGCCAGAAGTGGGGATGTTTGCTGATGATAGCACACTGTTCAGCACCATGCCGGACTCCTCAAAAATTGAAGCAGAATGGTTCAAGCGCAGCATGTCCTGAATAATATTCAGGATTGAGCAGAAAAATGACAAGTACAATTGATCAAAAATGAAAGTGAATCACCACTTAATACTACGGCTACAAGAACATACCAAATGCCAGGAATTCTGCACTGAGTAACTGGTCTCCTGACTCTAAATATGTCCACAGGATATGGTTAGAAGTGTAATGAATAACCTCCATTTCCCTAGACTTCTGCAGCTTCAAAAACTGTCAAAAAAACTTGACATCATCCAGGACAAATAGCTGCTTGCTTTGCTTTCCATCTACTACATGAAACATTCAATCGTTCTGCAACTGACACACAGTGGCAGCAATGTGCACCCAAGGAAAATTGCTGCAACTCACCAAGTACCTACTAAACCCATGACTGACACTATCAGAAAGACACGGGCAGCAGATGCAGGAGTCTATCACCTGCACACTCCATTTCCTGTGTCATCCTGACTTGGACCTATATCGTCATTTCTTTACTAACACGGTGTCAAAATCCTGGAACTCCCTCCATAACAGCACTGTGTGAACCTACATCACAGACTTCACCAGTTCAAAATAATGAAAGTTCACTCATTTAAAACGAAGATACAAAGAAATTTCTTCTTCTAAAAGGATAGCCAATGCCTGGAAATTTCTATTCAGCATCAGGGAGGCTAGATCACTGAAGTATTTTAAGAAAGAGGTAAGTAGAATTTTGAAACACTACACTTCAAAACGATGGCTCACCACCACCACCTTCTCGAGGGGTGAGTATTAAATACTGGCCTGGCAAAGGAAGGATGGGGAGAATGAAAACCAGTGTTCCAAAATAAAGCAGACATCGCTCAAGCATCTATTATGTCAATTAATATGCAGAGAAAAAGGAACAGCCTTATGATTAGTGCAGATCATTTGAAGAAATGTACCAGTAAAAGCACCTGCTATTCCAAATCATTAACAGTATACATTCACAGAGTAGAAGTCTGTGCCCCAAAAAAAAGCAGCAGTCACAGGCAGGAAAGGTTGAACTAGGTTACTAAACAATTCTGTTAGAGGAGATTCCCCTCCTTTCAAGACAACAGGCAAGGAGGCAGCAAATTGGGAGGCCACTGACCAGATTTCTTTTCCTGCTGCTCTCTGCCACTCAGTGAGGGCCTGGAATCCTTTTCATTCTCCATGTTGGGGTGTGTCCTGAAGTTCGTGAGAAACCAGTGTACTGGAATCAAGGAAGATACATTAATTGTTGTCTCACATACAAAGTGTATACAGCGCTTCTGGAATGCTGTAAGAGAATATGTATTGTGTCAACAAGACCAAGGTAACTGCAATAGCAAAATGCCAAACATAATATTACACAGGTCACCGTTCCTCTAGAATTCAGAGACAAGAGAAAATTGTTAATAGTAGTCGTGTATTGTAGATTGATTTTATAGAAAATCAGAGATAACTTTATAAAATGATAGAAGAAAATGTTGTGTAAATACACACTCAATTGGTGGGGAGCAGGTATAATGGGAGCCTTAAAAATCACGAAAAGGTGCGAGTCGAAAAATGAACACAACAGAAAACCTCTTTGATGTAAGCTGCCAGTTGAAACATTTGGCCCACTGGAAAAGCCTAATGGTGTAATCTCACGTTACACTTTTTTTTCCTAAATACTTTGTAGAACTCAAAACTGACTGTGGTATTTGAAGTACAATTAACAGATGAGTATTTTGTTTACATTTTTCTTAAGAGATTTAAATCTATAATCACTTGTTCTCTTTACAAATGACACCTGATCTCAAATCTGTCCAAATGAATGTCTTTCTTCCTCAACACAGATCAGATTTTTAGATCAACGCGAGTTCTATTGGTAAGTTTTACATCCTAAATGAAATATTCCATTTTTGCATTTGAAATATAACTTTTAGGAAGCTGTGTGTATATTTTAAAAATAGATGTATGTACTATCACCACGTTATTCTAGTTTTATTATTAGTTTCAGTATAAACCACAATTTATTTTGTTTGTAATAGCAATCAATTTCCAAACAATTACATCAAATCATGATATGATTTGAGCTTTTTCAAAAATTGTTTTGAATTGGATTAGAAAATGCAATTCAAATTTTAACCAATGATGTTATCAACTACAAAATGCTAGCAAACGATTGGAGTGGAATCCTTAAATTGAAAGAAAAAAAAAGTTTTCATAATTAAGGCATGAGTTCACACTGAGATCTGTTTCTACCAGCAGTGGCAGACTGTTGATGTCTTGTGAGAGAGGCAATTCTTCACGTGAACCTGACCAGGCACTGTATTGTGTAAACACATGCACTTTGCAGACATAGTATAATAGCAATAAAGTTTATGCATTTATATATGATATTCCTGCCTGGTTAAATTAAACTGAGGCCAGCTGCAGCATTTCGAGTGCTCTCCTAGCTGAAAACAGCTAACTCCAATCAGGTCACAAAACCAATCAACAATGCATTATTACATTATTTTGTGATAATTTAGTGAGTACATTCATCAAATAAATCATTATATAGATATCCTAACATTCAAAACACCTTAGCCCACATAAAACCCTGCCTTTATATATGCTTTACCTATTACACCTACTACACTTGCTTTCAAAATTTAACACCAGCTTCTCAAATTTTCCACATTGACTTCATCCTACTTATGTCATTAATATCCCATCACAAAATTACCGATATTTACTCTATATTTATTATCTTCCATCTACTTCTTATTTCTAATTGACTATTAGTTTCTAGGTCTACATAACCTTAGCATTCTAAACCAAATCACATCCACATTTTGACTGCTGCTCTAGACTTGAGCCAATCACTCTTTTCACATTTATTTTCACTTATGTGCTCTTTTCTATCATCATGCCTCCTCTCCCACCTCCACGCTCCCCTCTCAGGTACTTAGCCTTCATAACTCCCTAACCTAGTCACCCTACAACATTCCTCAGTATTTCTTCTGGCATTCTTTGACATGTTCATTAAAAGTTACAACCCCAATGGTCTCACCTTTTGTCAACCAACTTGTGCCTGCTGTGGGGGGGGGGGGGTAAACCTACTAATTAGCCTGCTATTTAATTCACCCCATCCACTGTTGATTATATCCATGGATCAGCTTGCATTGCCTTCCTCTGCATCTCCTTCTGGAACATCTGCCAACTATCCTCAAGGCACTTGCCATCCACAAATTTATTGTCAACAGTTGCCTTAACAGAAACCTGGATGACAGGTGATGACATCCTTCCCTTTAACGAAGCCTTCTTGTCTGGGGATATATTCCACCACTTGCTCCATCATGACTGTTGCAGTGCAGTGTTTATTACCAGATCACTCGTTAGCCTGCACCACAATTAACTTTTGCAAATGAATCTTGTATATATTAAGAATTATGCTGTCAACCAATTTAGGATTGTCAGTGAGGCTCACAAAATGGTGCACCTGCACATAATGGAAACTAATACTATTAGGACACATAGTCCTATTCTTTGCAGATAGAAATAACATGCACACACATTGCACCTGTTTCTATTTAATAGAACAGGTGACGACCATTCTCTGGCTCATTCCTCAAAGCAATGCCTTCAGCAATTTGATTCAAAATGCCTGGTTTAAATTTAAACAAGTTTGGCAGTTAATGATCAGTCATTACCTAACTGATACATTTTCTGTAGTAATACCTCTACCATTCAGAAGTCATTCACCCAAACAATCAGCACTTTCTTCTCAAATATCATAAAAAATATTGTTTTGCTTCTTAGTGATATTCTTGATGAGTGCAAGGCATAAAGCATTTTTTTCAGCAATTCGCAAGCATCTTAGTTATTGCTTATAAAACAATATTGTGGTTATTGCACTGATCACAACTTGTACTGCTCACACTGAGCCCAGTCTGCTTGTATATCTTATAGGTACAAGGGTTCTGTCTTTTTTCTCATGTATGGCCTTAGGTAGCAGTGACTTGCATTAATTGCATCAGCACTCAAATCATTAGAAGAATGCATGTGGCCTACTGGTAGTCCACAGAACACTGCTGTAAATCATAGATCAGACTCTTAAATACCTTAATCCAGTCATCAGGTTGGAAATTTATTTATGCTTCAGTATTGAATAATTGCCCAGTAAGGTAATGGTTAACAATAGGATCTACACTTCTCCAAAGTTTTCAAATTAGCTGTATGTACAACACAATCACATTTTTAATCATATCACTACTCTTTACAAGCAAAGTGTTAAAGTTAAGGCTGAGTTACTTTAACACATTCTAATTGTGGCATAATGGCGCACAAATGAGCTATGGGACCACAGTCTCCGGTTAAGGGTCCATTTATGACTGAGTTGGCAAAAAATGTCTTCACACAAAATTGCAAATGTTTGGAAATACTTACCGCAGGATGCTGTGGCTATGTATATTCTAGGGAGAGATCAATAGGCTTTGAGAGTACTGAGGTAATTAAGAGATATGGAGATTATCTATTGCAAATCAGCAAGGATTTTATTTGAATAGCAAGGTTGAAGGACTGTTACAGCTACTTCTTATGTTTTAAGCAGATTTTGTCACTTCTAAATTGATTGCAAGCACCTTACTTAGAACAAAGCTACAGGTAAGGTAATTTGCAATTAGAATGTCTGGAACAATATTTTAGTCAAGGAATGTTATATTGTTATTATATTTGGGAATTTTAATGATTTAAAACGTGTATGTAATTCTAAATTGTCATGCAGTGGTAATTAAAAGGATTATTAACATCTAATTCTACCAATTTAATATCTGGGACTTTGGCAGAAAGGAAACACCTTTAAATGAGGCAGGACACTGTTTCAAAATGGTGGCTGAAGCCATCTGACATACGAGCTGACCAAGCTCAACAGGGACTTACAAGATGGATACCTAAATATTGCTGAGGAGCAGATTGTATTAAGATAGTTGAAACCGATAATGCACCTCAACCAACTTATCTGCAACAATAGCGAATGACAAAAAGGAACCTTACAAAAACCTATTATGCAGAAAGTGTACACAGGGACTTCTTCTACTTCAATGGCATCTTAACAGCTTTAAAAATGGGAAGTTAAAAACTCCTTCATAAACATGGATTGTCTTCATTGTGTACCGATAGTCAGCTATGACGTGATCAAAACCCTACAGAGAGAAGTAACCTTATAAGCTTGTCTTAAAGAGATAGTAGCTTTAAGAAGGCCTGTAGAATGGAATAGTTATATAGAAGTTTTGTTTTTGTCAAGCTTGAATCCTATGTCTGTTACAAGTTGAAATACATCAGAGATAGAGCATTTAGAAACAAAGTGAACTGGAAATGTCATAGCACAGGAAAAGGTCTGATTGCAGTTTAAACAAAGCTTTCACCAGAAGAATAACCAGCTTACACTGACTATAGCCACACGGGAACTCAGGGCCAAGATTGGAAAGTACCTTCTTTCCCCTATGGACTTGAGCAGTTTTTCCAATTCCATCCCCGAGCTTAGAAGCATAGAAAACAGAAGCAGTGTAGACGATTCAGCTTTTCAAGCCTGCTCTACCATTCATCCAACTGATCACTCAACTCAGTACGCTATTCCCATTTTCTCCCATACTTTTTGATCCCCTTAGCCCTAAGAACCTTATCCATCACCTTCATGAAAACATACAATGTTTTGGCTTCAACTGCTTTCAGTAGCATAAAATTCCATAGGTTCGTCAATCTCTGGGTGAAGAAATGGTCTGGTCTGTATCCTTAGATTGTGACCCCTGGTTCTGGACTCTGGTCATTGGGAACACCCTTACTGTGTTTACTCTGTCTAGTCCTATTAGCAATTTATAGGTTTCAATGCGATCCCCCTCATTCTTCTAAACTCCAGTGAATACTAGAACCAATCTAGTTTCTATTCTTACATCACGACTTCTATCCCAAGGAATTAGTCCGGTAAATTAATGTTGCTCTCTGTCTATAGTCATCCTTTCTCAGACAGGAGACCAAAACTACACTAGGTGTGATCTCACCAAGACATCCTTGGTCCTGTACTGAAATCCTCCTGCTATGAAGGCCAATATACCATTTGCCTTCTTCATGCCGACTGCACTTACATACTTAGTTTCAGCAACTGGTATACAAGAGCACCCAGATCTTGTTGTACCTCTGTCACAATTCATATAGATTATTATCTGCCTTCTGTTTTTGCTACATCCTAGGTACTCCCATTTAGGTACTTTTTACCTCTTGATAATGTTTATAATTTTTAACTGTGTTTTCTTAAAAGAATAAGACAAACTCTTGCTAACTTGAATAAAAGTGAAATGCAGTGATGCTGGAAATCTGAAATTAAAGAAGAAACAAAATGCTGGAGAAACTCAGCAGGTATGGCAATATCTAGAAACAGGAGACAGGAAAACAGAGTTAAAATTTTGAGTCCAATATGACTCTTCTTTAGAACACCACTTCATCTAAATATCTATTTGTTCTGTTCTTCCCTCTCCACATAGGTTGCCAGACCCGCTGAGTTTCTCTAGCGTTTTCTTTTGTCCCTTTTTCATTTCTAACTAACTTAAGATACGACCAGAGATAGTTGGAACTGCAGATGCTGGTGAATCCGAGACAACAAGGTGCAGGGCTGGATGAACACAGCAGGCCAAGCAGCATCATAGGAGCAGAGAGGCTCTCTGCTCCTAT